>NC_141262.1:35885000-36337500 GCF_054856545.1 Hippocampus guttulatus | reverse complement strand
CAGCATGCTTTGCGGCACTAAGAATCGAGTTTAAATGCATGTTTTGTGACACTTATTTTCTTATTTGTTTTGGATATGTAACCCAGCCTTGATAAGACTGTTATTTTATTGTTAGTTCTGGAGGGTGATATTTGTTTGTGATACTGCTGTTTCCGAGGGACAATGAACGCACCGCAGCGCTCGGAGCGAGGACCCGTTAGCGAGAGAGACAGAACATTCTCGCACTTTTCCCAGGCGGGTCGAAACGAAAGAACGATAAATGAAAACTAGTCCTTGAACCTCTACCTGTACAAGATAGTAAAGTTAAATCCTGTGGCAATCTTTGGTGGATGATAGTTTGCAGTGAGGCGGTTAAGGGGTTTAGTTATCTTGGAGTATCCTTCAACAAAACGGCGATAGTATCCAGCGAAGCCTAGAAAACACTTCAATTCTTTGAAAGTAGATGGACGTGGCCAGGTTTTCAAAGCTGAGATTTTGTCAGGATCGGTATGAACTCCACGTGCATCCACAACATGTCCTACGTATTTCACTGAATCTCGAAAGAGTTGGCACTTTTCTGGGGACAACTTGAGTCCATAGTCTCTGAGACGTGACAACACCTTCATTAACCTGTTTTCGTGCTCCTCTAATGTGTCTGAGAACACAATTAGATCGTCCAGAAAAACAAGCACTTCGTTGAGGTGGAGGTCACCAACGCACTTCTCCATGAGGCGTTGGAAAGTGCCTGGGGCATTTGTGACGCCTTGTGGCATCCTGTTAAACTCATAGAAGCCAAGGGGGCACACGAAAGCCGTCTTAGGCTTGTCCTCTTCGGCTACTTCGACTTGATAATAGCCAGACTTAAGGTCCATGACAGAGAACCACTTTGCTCCACTGAGAGCTGCAAAGGTCTCTTCAATATTCGGTAGGGCGTATGCATCTCTAATGGTCCTCATATTTAGCTTGCGATAGTCTATGCATAGGCGAATTGAGCCATTCTTTTTCTTAACTAAGACAATGGGTGAAGCGAAAGGGCTTTGAGACTCACGAATTATTCCAGCATCGAGTAACTGTCTGAGATGCTGCTTCACTGCTTCTCTGTCACTTGGGTGGATAGGTCTTGGTCTTTCTTTGAAAGGTGTCTCATCATGTAACCGGATCTGATGTTTTACAGCAGTGGTGTGGCCATACGACATTTCATCAAGGGCAAAAACTTCAGAAATAGATTGTAGCTTTTTCTGGATGCGCTCTTTCCATTCACATGGGATGGGAGACTCATCAAGACTGAATGGGGGTCTATTGGTTTCCTGTTCCGGTTGACTTGGGGAAAACTGAGCTTGCACAGATTCTAAAGGGGAAACCAGCTGGGCTGCACAAGCTTGAGCCACGACACTAGTTGGCCGCAATGTCACACTATGTTCGCTCACATTATGCACTATGACCGGTACTTTGGTACTGGCCCTAAAGGGGATGTCCACTAAAGTCGATTCGATTAGCAGTCCTCCTGGTAATCTGTACTGGTCATGCTGTTCAAGCACAAATCTTGTGTTCTGGTTCTTCCGTCCTAATCTCACAATCCCCATAAGGCACAATTTTTGGTTTGCAAGGACTGTGATTGGCTTCTTACTATGCAGCATGACAGGGTAGGAATGAGTATCACTTCTCTGTGCCTGGGCAACATGTTGGAGGATCATTGCAAACTGTTTAGAAGGTAAGATCTGAATAAACTTGGGCCCATTTTGCTCCACTAATTGCTCATGGAGTCGCAAAAGCACGTTTGTCCCAATCAGTAGTGGGATTCTACTGTTGAAGTGGCATTCAGGAACCACAAGTGCGAGTACGACCAATTGCTGCTCTTTTCCCGCTATGTGCTGTGGAAACGAAATGTTCGTTTGAATGTAGCCTAAGTATGGGACATTTTGTCCTCCAGCTCCTTCAATCTCAAGAATAGTGTGGATGGGTTGGATGAGAAGATGGGAAAGGTGCTCTTTGTGAAAAGTTTCAGAAATTGTCGTCACTTGTGAACCGGAATCTATTATGGATTCGCATGGCGTACCTTCAACAAGTACAGAGGCTGCACAGCGTGGGCCTATAAGACCTTGGGGTAATATCAATTGAGGGTTAAAAATGTCAACAGGTTGGGTTTGGCATTCAATGCCCAGGGATTTGGGACTCAGAGAATCAAGGGTTTCAACTCCTGGACGTCCCACCGCAGGAGCTGTCACTAGTTTAAAGCAAAAGGAGCTGTAGTTTGTCTTGCAGCAAAGTCTGCTTGTTTCTTCTTTAACTCTGCATTCCTTTCCTTGACAAGCGTGGGATTTGGCTCATTCGTGCAATGGACTGCTATATGATTTCCTTCCCCACACTTGAAACAAAACCATGCACGAGGCATTCCAGGGATTCTTGTAGAGGCCTGTGTTTGTCTCATATTTACAGCCGAGAACTCCTTCGGATTGGGGGGTTCGGATTTGCATGTAACCTTCTGGTTCTGGACAAGTATTTGAACTTGTCTGGTCAATTCAGCAATTTGATTTTCAAGTTTAGCAGTTTCATTTGGGGGTTGCTCAATGGGTTGTGGGGATACAGCGGTGTTTGTCAGTAGGGTGGTGTCTCTCTCTTTTTTGCTCAACTTTTCGACTTGTCTCATGAGTTCATTGATTTTCAAATCAAGTTTCACAGTTTCGTTATCTGATGAAGTGGGGCCTACAAGCGGTACTTGGTCAAAGACTGGAATGCCAAATGCAGAGTGGGCATGTGCAGCAGCCTTTGTTGTACCCAAATGTTTCTTCATACGATCAAACTTGGCTGACCGTCGGTCTTCTTCTGTCCTCAACATGAGAAGGAGGTCAGGGAATGAGGGAGGAGAACCCTTTTTCCCTTCAAGTTGGAGACCTATTATCAAACTCTGGTCCCAGCAACCCCGAATAAATTGTTTAAGGAGCAGCCCATCTGCATTCGTAGCAGCTGCTCCCCCTCTAAAAATTACTCTGGTGAGAAGACTGTGGAGGCGGCTCAAGAAAGCAGAGGATTTTTCTCCGCTGTTTTGGTTCGAGCAAAGAAAGGAAGTGAAGAGTTCTTCTCCATCCTCGACAACACCGAAAGCAGATTCAAGCTGATCGACATAAGTGTTTGGTGACGCAGTGACACCAAGGGGCTTTACAATTTCAGAAGCAGGGCTGAGCAAGCTCTCAAGGATCCTCCTCACCTTGTGTGCATCAGTCAAAGAAGAGTCACTGAGTAAGAGATCGACTTGGCTGCGCCATGTCTCATAATCCACTTCACCGTTGGGCCTAGGACTTCGACCTGAGAAAGTGCGTATTCTCGTGTGTGATGTGTGAGTTGGCTCACTACGTACAATGTGCTCAACTACTAACCTTCTGAACATGAGGAGGGTTGTAAAGGCTCTCATCTATGCGGACATTCCTAGGGCTAAAAGCGCTACTGGGTTCCATTGGTTCACTTCGATCGGAATAGTGAGTGGCAGTGTCAACGTTCTGGTCGTCATTCGATTGTGTTGCAATCTTTGGTGTGGGGTCTGTCTGTGATTCACTTTGAAGAAAGCTAAGGAAGCCAACCTTCCCACTACTCCCCATAGACTCAAGTTCCCTAAGGTATCGACGGGCCACTTCTTTGCCCATCTCGCCTTGAGTGATGTCTCTAACAGTTTTAGAAGTCCAAACTGAACTTGGATCGACAGGGCTTACAAGTCCCCCTAAAGTCAATGGATCAATTTTCAGAATAGCCTGTTCTGATTCATAGACAACAAGAGTTCTGCCTTTAGGCTGATGTAACTCATCAGGAACTCGAATGACCTGAGCTATTTTGCCATTTATCACAAACACATCAGAAATGTTATCATCGGTGCAAATTTGTTCAACCCCTGTAACAAACAAGGTTTTCTGACCATCAATTCCAAATCGTTCACAAAGATCCATTTTTTTTCTTTGCAAAGAAAATCAAATAGACTAACCTGTCACCTGTGTCTTAGGGGTTGCGTTGGAGGTAACTAAGCTGCTATGCCAATCTCCTGGCTAGCTCGCCAAATTGTGTAGCCACCCTAGGTGCAGCTACTAGTGGCACCCTTCTATTAAGTTGTCAGTCAAGGGAAAGTGTGTCAATCTATCAAATCTATTTGAGTTAGGGTGCACTACTTAAGGTCACAGCGAGATTGGCAACAGCAGACTCTAGTTAGAGTCAAGGGGAAACCTCCAACAGGAAGAAGACACACTGACTGAGGTTTTTATAAAAAAATATATTGAGTGAATATTTACAATAGGAGTAGATGGGAAACTGAACCAGAATGCATAAAGATGAACAAGGAAAAAAACATACAGTAAGTTAAATTGTTATCAGTTCTTATCAATTGTTTTTTTGGTATCAGATCTGACCCATAAAAAAAACGACTGAGATCTCAGATTCAACAAAAAAAGAGGGAAATCCTTTCAACTGTCCTACCGCCCTCCAGCGGACGGGTGGCTTTGAAGTCCAAGATGTCCTTCACCAACGTCCCACGTGGCATCCAATCTCCAGACTACGTAGTCCAATCTTCTGATGGTCTGAGAGTCCCAAAAAAAAACAGCCTGCACAAAGTGCGCAAGGCATTCACTAAACGTGGCAATAATCGGCTAGGGAAAATAACGATTTTCTAAAATTGGCTCGAACGAAGGCCACAGCGCTATTCGCCGTGAGCACGTTAGCTTAGCTCGATGCTAATACACTTGCTATGGAGCGCACGTGTCGGTACAATGGTTTATCCCTTTTTCTTTCTTTTATAACGGCACAGTTATATCTTATATCAACAGAACAACAATCTCCATTTTCACCAACTTCATTCCTGACTGTTTTTTTATGTTACAAATCGAATGCTAGAAATGCTAATCGGACATATTCAACAAAAAACACTCACCAGGAGCGTTATCTCTTCTAAACCCTTCTCTTGCCTTGAGAAGAAAAAAAAGAAAGATTGCCACAGGATTTAACTTTACTATCTTGTACAGGTAGAGGTTCAAGGACTAGTTTTCATTTATCGTTCTTTCGTTTCGACCCGCCTGGGAAAAGTGCGAGAATGTTCTGTCTCTCTCGCTAACGGGTCCTCGCTCCGAGCGCTGCGGTGCGTTCATTGTCCCTCGGAAACAGCAGTATCACAAACAAATATCACCCTCCAGAACTAACAATAAAATAACGGTCTTATCAAGGCTGGGTTACAGATACATCATTTATTCAGTCTTTTTTTTCTCTCTTGTCATCAATCAGCTCAGATTGATTTCAGTTTGCTTTCATAAATGTGTTTAAAAGTGGTACCGTGATTGTACTGGAAATTCAGATTGGAGGGCTATATATTTTACATAAATGCTCCCACAATGCTTTGCGACACTAAGAATCACGTTTAAATGCGTTTTGTGACAACTATTTTCTTATTTGTTTTGGATACATTATTTATTCAGTCCATTTTTCCTTTTCATAATCAGCTAAAATAGATTTCAGTTGGGTTTTTCTTTTAGTAATAGCTCCCACCATGCTTTGTGGCACTAGAAATCGTGTTTAAATGCATGTTTTGTGACACTTATTTTCTTATTTGTTTTGGATACATCATTTATTCAGTCGTTTTGTCTCTCTTTTCATCATCAGCTCAGATTGATTTCAGTTTGCTTTCAAAAGTGTTTTAACTCGCGAATGTATAATACAAGCATCCCTTTCGCAGTCAACGCTGACGTGTTTATCATCAATTCAAGCTGAGCTGTATTTTGTTCAATTCTAGTCCAGTTAATTTTATTCACGTCCCTTCTTATATTGATCATCGGCAATGCCTTCATTGTAATCACTATTTTTGGATCAATTCACCCACTATCAAGTTTCAGCTGCAACACACAAGCATTGATGGTGTTTGTGTTGGTTTGGTTCAACTTACCAAAGAGCTTAAAGTTGAAAGCTGCTCGAGACGCTGAAATGCAGCGAAATCCACAGTGTGAGCAAGTTTCCGCGCGCCAGCATTTTCACTCCTCAAGTGTCGAAATCAAACACAGATTACTGTAGTGACACCAAAGCGCCCAAGAGAGCAACCCCAATTTGAGTCACTCCAACTTGAAAGAAAACATGTCATAAAGGTCACCTATTTGCTGGTCATAAAGAAGTCTTAAGATTCAAGGAATGAGCATGACCCAAATCAATCCGTATTAAAAAAATAAAAAATAAAAACCAAGCAAATCCTGTCCAATCTAGTCACAATATTTTTGCACATTAGCCACAGCACTTTGGTTCCAGGAGCTGCGGTAACAAATTTAAATTTCTCTTGGCTGCAAGAAAAGGATTTTTGCACAAATCTTGTTTTCGCGTACACAAGCCTGGATTACATATATGATATATGCATACGTCTCCTGCTTCCGCCTCGGAAAGAGCATTAATGAGTTTCAAATGGAGGGTAAAATGTGTTTATGGTGGCGTTAGATGCAAGATTTGGAAGCATTTAATGTAAGAAAATTTACATCTGTAGAAAGAAATCCTATCCCTTTTCTTGCGACGAGCGTCCAATTTTGACATCACGATGATTGGCATTGGCAATTGATTAATCGTCATACCCTTTACAGTCAAGGTGTCACATCTAATTCGTAGCAAACTGAATAAAGTATGAGTAAAAAAATGACACAATAAAAGCAATGACAAAAGAAAAAATGTCCCTAAAACAGACATTTAAACACGATTTACATTCTTCGTGAGTACCGCAATGAATGCTGGCAAGGTATAGTTTCTCGCCCGGCATTCCGCGACCGTATGTTGTAATACACGCGGACAATTCAAATTTAGACATGCGTACAACTTCAAGAACTTTTAAAAAACATCTTGAAGATTGGAAAAAGTGGCAGAATGTCATTTAATTTTTTTTTCCCAGAGTATCATTAAATAAGTCAAAAGGAGCGAGAGTGGAAGCCATTTTATATTTCCTGTGACGTCAAAGGAAGAGCTCCCAACATGCTTTGCGGCACTAAGAATCGTGTTTGAATGCATGTTTTGTGACAATTATTTTCTTATTTGTTTTGGATACATTATTTATTCAGTCGATTTTTCTTTTTCATAATCAGCTAAGATAGATTTCAGTTGTTTTTTTTTTTGATTAATAGCTCCCACCATGCTTTGCGGCACTAAAAATAGTGTTTAAATGCATGTTTTGTGACAATTATTTTCCTATTTTTTTATTGGATACATTATTTATTCTTAGCACGTCGGCTTCACAGTGCGGAGGTACCGGGTTCGATTCCAGCTCCGGCCTCCCTGTGTGGAGTTTGCATGTTCTCCCCGGGCCTGCGTGGGTTTTCTCCGGGTGCTCCGGTTTCCTCCCACATTCCAAAAACATGCATGGCAGGCTGTTTGGACGTTCTAAATTGTCCCTAGGTGTGAGTGTGGGCGTGGATGGTTGTTTGTCTCTGTGTGCCCTGCGATTGGCTGGCAACTGATTCAGGGTGTCCCCCGCCTACTGCCCGAAGACGGCTGGGATAGGCTCCGGCACCCCCCGCGACCCTAGTGAGGATCAAGCGGTTCGGAAAATGGATGGATGGATTATTTATTCTGTCGTTTTATCTCCCTTTTCATAATCAGATAAGATTGATTTCAATTTGCTTTCATGAGTTTGGTTTTTAATGTGGCACCGTGATTGTACTGGAAAATCGGTGTAGGGGGTGCGATGGCGCGGCGTGTCCACCGGAGGGAGACACTTCCATGCCTTCGAGAATGTGGCTTTTTTTTTTTGAGGAATTGCTCCCACCATGCTTTGCGGCACTAAGAATCGCGTTTAAATGCATGTTTTGTGACAATTATTTTATTTTCTTATTTGTTTCGGGTACATTATTTATTCAGTCCTTTTTCTCCCTTTTCATAATCAGATAAGATTGATTTCAATTTGCTTTCATAAATTTGGTTTTTAATGTGGTACCGTGATGGAACTGGAAGTACAGACAGGGTGGGTGCGATGGCGCGGCGTGTCCACCGGAGGGAGACACTTTCAGACCTTCGAGATTGGGATTGTGGCTTTTTTTTTTCGGAATTGCTCCCACCATGTTTTGTGGCACTAAGAATCGCGTTTAAATGCATGTTTTGTGACAATTATTTTCTTATTTGTTTTTGATACTTATTTATTCAGTCGTTTTTCTCTCTTTTCATAATCAGCTAAGATTGATTTCAATTTGCTTTCATAAATTTGGTTTTTAATGTGGTACCGTGATGGAACTGGAAGTTCAGACAGGATGGGTGAGATGGCGCGGCGTGTCCACTGGAGGGAGACACATTCAGACCTTCGGAGATCGTGGCTTTGTTTTTTGGAAGACACACTCAGACCTTCGGAGATCGTGGCTTTGTTTTTTGGAAGACAATTCAATAAACGAGTTGATCGATGGAAGCACGAAGAGACAAAAAGCAGGTGAGACGACAGGGCAGAATTGTTTCTCATGCCCTCATTAGTTTTGTGGCTGGTAAAGGCTCCCCAAACCGGTTCGACGAGCACAAAGCGCACCTACGACGATTCAAACGGTTTGGAAGGGTGCGATGGCGTGGTGTGTACACCGGAGGGAGACACACACAGGCCTTCGGAGAGTGGCTTTGAGGTAGATCATTCAACACGAGTTGATACGTGGACGAATTTGGAATGAAAACCTAAATCATCCAACAGCTAGTCGTATGACAGCAAGGAATTCTTTGCGAATGCCATTGTTTTTGCTGCTGCGAAAAGGCTCCCAAGGGGGTGTCAACGAGCAGAGGGAAGTCCTGTCCAAAATGGAGGGGTGCAGTGGAGCGAGGTCTCCACCGGAGGGAGCCATATTCAGGGCTCGGAGATGCTGGCTTTTCTTTTATTTAAAACGATCATTTAGTCGATGAGTTGATAAACGGAAGATTGAAGAGAAACAAGCACCCGACTCATTCAACAGCTCGTGATATGACAGGACATTAAATGAGTTAATGAGGTCCGGTCGCAAAATTGCTACTTCTCTTGAGCCTTTGGATTACATCCAATTAAAAAAATAAAAACAGGCAAGGATTGGGGCAGTTTTAATAGAAAATACATATTGACCATAAATCTTGTTTTTTAACTCGCGAATGTATAATACAAGCATCCCTTTCGCAGTCAACACTGACGTGTTTATCATCAATTCGAGCTGAGCTGTATTTTGTTCAATTCTTGTCCAATTCATTTTATTCACGTCCCTTCTTATATTGATCATCGGCAATGCCTTCATTGTAATCACCATTTTTTGATCGATTCACCCACTATCAAGTTTCAGCTGCAACACACTAGCATTGATGGTGTTTATGTTGGTTTGGTTCAACTTACCGAAGAGCTCAAAGTTGAAAGCTGCTCGAGACGCCGAAATGCAGCGAAATCCACAGCGTGAGCAAGTTTCCACGCGCAAGCATTTTCAGTCCTCAAGTGTAGAAATCGAACACAAATTACTGTGGTGACGAAAAGCGCTGAAGAGAACAAACCCAACTTGAAAGAAAACATGTCATAAAGGTCACGTATTTCCTCGTGATGCTACAAATGGAACTGAAGTCGCGAGTCATGCCCAGCACAAAGGGGGCGTTTTTTATTTAGTAAATAAATTTTAAAAAATCCTGTCCAATCTAGTCACAATGTTTTCGCACACTCGCTACAGCGCTTCGGTTCCAGGAGCTGCGATAACCAATTTAAAATGCCCCCAAATTTGTCCACTTACGTGTCCGACTGGAGTCAATCAGCTCGAGGGGGTGAGGCTAATCAAGACTAATCATATCGACTGTGTGCTGCGCTTCCAAACTTTCACAAAAACAGCTCGCCGCGCGCCTCTGCGTTCTCTTGGCCGCAAGAAAAGGATTTTAGCACAAATCTTGTTTTCGCGTAAACAAGTCCGGAGTACGATATATGCGTACGTCTCCTGCTGCCGACATCTCAAGTACATTTCAACTCAAGCTTCCGCCTCGGAACGAGCGCAAATGAGTTTCAAATGGAGGGTAAAATGCGTTTACGGTGGCGTTATAAGCGAGATTTGTAAGAAAATATACAAGTGTGAAAGAAGGCCCTTCTATCGAGCCACATTGGGCGAGGGGTGAGGCGAGCAGTGACACGGGCGCTCCTGCGTTAATGAGGGCGAGCGGGGCACCCCGCGTAGGAAGGAGCGCACGGCCCCCGCGTGGGAAATTCCGCTCATGATGACATCACACCTCAACGTGCGGCCGCCGAGTCCTCAAAAGTTCAGAAAAGCGCAGGTCAAAGGTCATCTCCTCTGTTACTTCCTCTTTCCAACCAGAGTCCATCCATCTTCGTCATCATGAGGAGGAGGAGGGGGAGGAGGATGTGCCGTATCGGCCGACGCACACTCAATCTCCATCTCCATCTCCTACACACACAACACACACGCAAACACACACTTATCGGCTCGTGTGCTCAAAGGATTTTGAGGAGGAGATTTTCGTCAAGCGTATCGCGCCCATCCCGAGGACGGCTTTCGGTCCAGCCGGAACACACATTTTTTCAAAGTATTCTAATCCTGACGTGTTGCGGCGTTTCTTTCCTGAAAACGGAATCCAATGTGCCAATGTGGTCCACCTGAACAATTTGGTGCGTCAAAGTGGGAAATTGCTCAACGCTCGGCTCTCAGAAGCTTGCTTTTTTTTTTTTTTCTTTTTTTTTTCTCAATGGACGCCATACAGCGATCATCTGACAGTTTACCCCCGGCGCGTCCCGCGAGGACTCGCTGATCAGAAAAGGATGAGTCCCCATGATGCATTTAGAGAGTCCCGAATTTCAAATTCCGAAATGGTCGTTCTACCGACAGTTAACTCATTCCAGTACCAGCCAATTCTGGACCAAGTCTGAAAAGACGTTTAAAAACGTCATTGGGAGTGAATGAGTTAACATTAGCACGACGACACCTTGTGACGAATGTTTTCTTCCTAAAGTTACCACGCTACAAGCGGTCAATGATACAATAAGACCAAGACCGTTTCATCCTATTTTTCATAGCGATTAGCCTGGAGATCGAATGACGGACGATTCACACCAACAATCGGACTGGCGTTCCCATTTCTTAAAAGTCGTAATTCGTAGACCTCGCTGAGTTTTTTTTTCGCCGCCATCGCAAGCTTTCATCCGCGCGATTCCTCAGTTTTCGGACTAAAATAGCAACGCGCACGTAACCTCATCTGTTCCGCCCCCCACCCCCAACACCGAAAACAAAAGTAAATGAGAAGAAACACACTCACGCGCCACGCCACAAGCACCCGTGCAGACGCAGTGTGATGGCGTCGATCACGCGGGAGAGATTTGATCGCGTACGGTCAACTCGTGCGCGGTGACTTTTACGGTTAAACGATTTTTTCCGTACCGTCAAAGTGACGCCGCAGAAACGACACGCTACCGGTAACGATCGTTATCGTGAAATCCTCAGGCCTGCCGTAGTATTGATTTATTTTGTTTTGTTTTGACTGAGAAATTTCCTCGCGTCCCAAAAAACGCACATTATTTGGAACCGCGCGTCCCGTTTTATGCTAACTGTTCTGCAAAGTGTTCCAGCTGCAGCCGTCGCGAAAGCGCGAGTGCAAGTCGAGACGGACGACATCGTTGATGCCGATCAAAGGATCCGAGCTCATCTCAAGGACGGCACGAGACACCGCGACTCATTTCTCGGCAGGAAACGCCACCTTCGGTGCCGGTCCCCTTAACCGAGTGTCCGATTCAAAATCGGGCTTAGGATTTGTTGACCTACACCACGGCCACCCCCCCCCCCCCCCTCATTCAAAGCGGTGATGTAAATTATTGACCAATCAAAGGCCTGAATGTTCTCATCTCAAACGCTCCACCTTGAAACAGGGGCGAACATTTTACACTTTTAATGCTCGTCCCTTAACTCATTCACTCCCAAAGACGTATTTAAACGTCTTTTCAGACTTGGTCCAGAATTGGCTGGTACTGAATGAGTTAAAAGAAGAAGTGGGTGTTTATCACCAAAAGAGCATAAAAGCATGCCTTGTTTTTTATTTTAACAAGTCCTTACTTCTGTGTGACATTTTCCCAGGGGGGGGGGGGGGACATGCGCCGGGGCCAACAGGATACGCAAAGATTCGTTAGTGACAGCCGGAACGCGTAGGGAAGAGAATCGGCGGCGGTGCGGGCGGAGTCGCGCGACCTCACCTGAGTTGGGCCGTCGCTGTCCGAGTCCGACCGCCCGGGCGGGGCCGCGACCTTCGCCCCGGGCGCCCGCTTCCGTGTCAGCAAGTGGATCGAGTGCGACAGTTGCCGCAGCGCCCCCTGCCGCCACTGACTGAACATCCGCATGAGTTGGACGCACATCTGAGGACGCACACGCAACTTTGACAAGCGTTCTTCAGCCGCAGAGGCGCGCGTTGGCCATCGTCGCCGTCATGGAGACGACGCGCGTACCTGAGGTAAACTGCCGTCATCCACCAGGGTATGAAACTCTTGATCCATGAGTGCGCCGATGAAATCTTCCACTTCATCCTGCGGCAGATCGGCCGACGGCGCCAAAGACAAAAAGGACAAAACACATTGAGCGGCCCGAAATCGGCTCGCGCGCCAACGTCGGAGAGTCCCGCCGAGCGGACGGCTCGGCTTCATTCGCGGAACGCGGCCTTTTCCCGACGCGCGGCGAGTCCGAAGAGACTCGGAGCGGACCGCGCCGGCGACCAGCGGACGAGCGCCGCCGCAAAGCCGCCCGGACTTACGGTTGTCATGGAAGTACCGCTGGACAACATCCACCAGCCAATCGGCTTTCTCTTGGCCGTAGGCGCCTCCGAAGCCGTTCTCCACCGCAATCTGAAAGCAGGCATTGGCGGTCAGTCGCACAGTGGCGGTTCTGGGGGGGGGGGGGGGGGGGGCAACGGGGGCCAGTGCCCCTGTAGCACCGATTCTGGCCCCCCCTCCGAGCGCAGATGACGCAGTCGTGCCGAGTCGCCGACGCGAAAGGTGGAACCAAAGTGCGTGATTTAACATTCTAGTCGGACCCTTTAGTGCGCTGCGCCACTTAAAAATGAGCGGGAAAATGAGAAGCAGTCCGCAGAGAAGGAAATTACCACCACACGAGTGCTATTTGTGTGTGTGTAACTTTTTTAGTCTCCCTTTTTATTTTAATTTTTATTTAACAGGATCAATATATAAGACATTGCCTCTTAAAATTTGGATAATTATATTCATGTAAAACATCTAGCTTCAGTGTATTTGCAATTTTTGTCCCCGGCAGGCTGGTACCATATCATCCCCTGGTTTGAATATTCTCAACAGACGTATTGTTACGCTTGCAGACATTTTAGCCCTCCCAATACTGTTTTTTTTCTCATCACTGTAATGTTATGACTACAATTTCAAAGTCTGAAGAAATAAAAAGTCAAATAAGATTTCGAATTTGTCTTTTTAAGCCCTGGGTTGAATGTGCCCCCCCATCAAAACCCCTGGCCCCAGCCCGGCCCCCTCAGTGAAATTGATCCAGAACCGCCCCTGCCTCGCTCCGGCTTCGGATTGAGAGCGGAAGTCGGAGGATTGGCGTTGCTCTTTTCTCGCCTTCGTCCGCGGCCGCCCCCCCCCCTTTTCTCGGGGGAGCCGCGGATTCACCGCTCGTTCCGCGACGGTCCGAAATAATCGAGTAGAAAGCTCCCAAAAGCTGCGTTCGAAGCGACGCGGAGACTCGTCGATGTCCGCGCGCGTCACGAGGTCGTCGACGGCTTCGGCGCGCGCGCGCACCCGCCTCAAACCGTCAACGCGTCGGGACGAGAGTTCGGGTTCACCTGCAGGGCCGGCCACCAGGGGCGGTTCTGGATCAATTTCACTGAGGGGGTCGGGCTGGGGCCAGGGGTTTTGATGGGGGGGCACATTCAACCCAGGGCCAAAATGACCAGATGTATTTGCACGATGACAACACAGCAAATTCCAACACCCGCTACGTTGGGAAACCCTCGCCGGGCCGAGAGAGCCCCGTAAATGCCCTTTTGGTTAGCGTTCAAACTACCCGGCCAAGAAAGACGATTCGGGTGCGAGTTTGATGAATATGCGTGTGTGTGTGAGGGGGTGGGGGGGGGGGGGGCGCCCTCAAGCGCTCGCTAGGCACAAAGCGGAGCGGCAGACTCATTTGGACCGCGAGCCCATCCGCTTCGGCCCGCAAGTTCTCCTGCGCCTACGTCGAGCGGTCGTGGCCGCAAGCGGCGTTGTGAGTGCGAGCGCTACCGAAGAGGAGGCGGCGCGAGATGAGACCCACGGCGGCGAGGAAGCCAGCGGGCCAGAAAGCCGCCTCGTCGCCGGCCGGGGGAGGTCCCGAGGAACCGGCGGGGACGTCGGAGGAAAGGAAAGAAAACAACACCGCCGCCGCCGCGTTTCGGGCGGCGCGAGACGCGACAGGTTTTCCGTCATCTTGCCTAGAGGCCGGAAAATAATAAATCCCTTCGCGGCGCTTACATTTAGAACGGCGGGACTTGAGTTACCTTGGGAGCCACGAACTGAGAGACTCTGTTCACCACCCACTTTGGTAAAGAACCTGGAAACACAAGAAAAGACTCGCTTCAACGGCAAGCAGCGAGACGGCGCGGACAAAGTCCTTCTCGGGAGGACGTCGCCGCCGGGACGCGGGCGCGAAAGACGGCGGACTCGGACGGCCGCGGTCGTTTCGACGGGACCAAATATTTACCGCGTGTTTGACGGAGGAGTCGATGATCAGGAAGTCGTCGCCGAGCGGGAGCCGGGACCTCAAGGTCACAAAGTCCCGATTCTTCAGCGGACCGGGACACCTCCCTTCGAGCGGGAACATTCGTTGGTGAGCGCGCCCGTGCGTTTGAGCGAAGCCCTTTCACGACCTTTTCTTATTTCGGGCCGAGCGAGACCGTCGGCAAAAGCGGCCGAGATGCAAACGGCCCGAGTTGGGCTCACGGGGCCGAAACCGCCTCGTTGCCCCGCCGGGGGCCGGCGACGAGAGCAAGTCAGGAGCTTGGGCTGCTCCCATCTCGGCTCTTTTGTTGCGCTCTTGCTGGGGAAACGGCACCGAAGCGTAAGCAACCCCCTTTTTTTTCTTCTTTTAGCAACAACTCAAGCAGGATTGAAACGGAGCCAGGCGGCATCCCGAGCGAGTCGGGCAGCTCACAGGAATAATAGCCCACGTCGGCGTTGGCGGTCAGCCGGCCGATGTCGTAGGCGTCGATCGTGTCGCCGTCCCACTTCCTGCGGTAGCCGCCGTCGCGGAGGACGTCGTACGGCGTCTCGGCGCTCGCGCCCCCGCACGCCATCCTCATCTGAATCGCGCGGCGAGAGCGGCGCGGCGTCAACGCCACGCGTCTTTTCCACCCGTCGTTAAATTCAATCCGCGGCCTCCTTGAAAACGGACCCGGCGGGCTCTCCGCCTGCGTCCGAACGCCTGGACCGGCCCCGGGTGCCGAGGCACCGAGCCTTGAAGGAGGAGAAGTCCGAGTCGTCCGGAACGCGAACGGCCATCTCGCCCCCCCCCCCCCCCGGCGCTTTCGTCCAAACAGGCGTCGCTTTCGGCTGCGATTCGGGTGACCTGACGTCGGGGCTCACGCGATCCCGCGCGCCGCCTCTCCGCTCGGCCGCAAAGGAAACCCGACCCGCGGCCGCCGCGCTTCGGTTGCCGGGGAGATTTCTCACCCTTTTGTCACTCGACCGTCAAATATAGCGGGGTGTACTTGAAGAAGTGGATTGATAAAACGCAGAAAACTAAATGCTAAACAAAGTCATGAAAACCAAACGAATCCAAAGTAACAAACAAACACCATGGCAGAAACTAAAAACTCTCAAGAACCAAAACAGGACTGAAGCTAAAACATAACAATGAACTAAACGTGACTGAAACAAACATGACAGAAGCCGAGAGCAAACAATGAGCCGACACCGAGCCTTCGGGCCGGGAGTCCCTTTAAAGCCCTAATTACAAGGGTGACCCAAAAAGATGCGTATCCATGAAAATTTCAATTGTGAGTTTGATTAAAAAGCTATTTATTTCAAATTACAACCACACATTATTCAGTTTATGGAAGACCATTCACCAGAGTTTCAGCTATTTCTGTCCATTTTTAGTCAATTTGCACTGATTTCCTAGGGCTGCGTTCTATTGAGTCCCTCACTGCACAATGTTTTCTTCTGTCCTTGCACTCTTTTTCCTGCCTGAATAAGTTCCCCCTGTGGCTTTAGAACATAAGTTCACTACAGTCCCATGCTCTCTGAACTTCGTAACCCAACTAACAATCGTTGATTTTGGTGGAAAGTTGCGACAATGGAAACGTTTTCGAAACTGAATCTGTACACTCTGGTATGATTTTGTTGCAAAATAGATCTCCAGGGAGAATATCTTCTGCTGATTTGTCCAAGACATTTTTGGGGCAACTATAGCTAAAAACGATCATCCATAGGTTCACCTTTCACGTCCTGCAACAGAAAAGACATTCGTTAAAAAATGGATTTTCTATCGAATAAAATATGGGTACGCATCTTTTTGGGTCACCCTCTTAATGACCAACAGGTGTGCGGCTGCAGGGGGAGCCCTACGGCGCCGCCTGTTGGCCGCGACCATTCGTGTATTTCGTACGGAGGTCCGCCGGAAAGAAACCCCCCCGAATTCGTTTTCCATTGCGCTCGCGGCGAGGTCCGCGTGCGCTCGCTCCGGCCCGGCGGGCAGATGGCACCTTCTTCCGGGTCAAAAAGTGGCGCGAGGGGTCCCGTCTTGCCCGCCGGCCCGTTCCACGAGGCCGCGTGAAGAGCCCGCACGGGCGCACGAGAGCTGCCGTGAAGCGGCCGCGCCTTGGAGCTTCGCTTTCATTCCGGAAAAGTCTTCCGGAAATCAACCCGGCGCCTCCTTCGGGTCGCTGCGGCGGCTCGTCTTCTCGCTCGGCGGGCACGAGTTCATTTGGATTATTCCTCGTATCGTTATGATTGTTCCTGTTGTAAAATACACAAAAAGACGTGTGGTTTTCATGAAGACGCTTCTGGGGGGGGGGGGGGGGGGTAGTTTGCGCTAGTTTCGCCTTGGTTTTTCGGCCGCCTCGCTTTCACGCGCGTAAATGTCTCCCGTGCTGAAAGTCCGAAAGGTTCTCCGTGATTTCAAATCGAGAGGTGAATTTGCTCATTTGAGGGCGAGTCTTAAAATTTGGAGCGGCGACATGTACGCGAAGAATCTGCAACTATGTTAACTCACTCACTCCCAAAGACGTTTTTAAACGTCTTTTAAGACCTGGTCCAGAATTGGCCGGTACCGAATGAGTTAACAAGTTCAAGGCGTTGCTAGAAGCCGAGCATTTTGGCAAAGGCCGCGGGCGGTCGATCCGCCGAAATCACCTCGTCGCCTACTCGACGAGCGGCGAGTCGCCCCGTCGAAACGACGGCCGGCCGCTCATGACGGCGACGCTCCGGACGCTCGCCGAAATGGAGACGGAGGTCAGAAATCCCTCCGTCGACGGCGCGCCCGCAAAACGGCCGCCCGCCGCTCGCGGATGGCCGCCGGATCCCGAATCTCCCGCCGGTTGCGTTCGCGCCAACGACGACTTTTGTCAGAGAAGCAAGAAAGCAACATTTTGTTCATTGGCGCAACCGTCATTTCCCTTCGTTGTCTTTGATGAAGGTCAGAAAACTAGGGGCCATCGTGATCAAAATTCACATGGCCCTCCGTGCCCACTTCCACCTCTGAAAATATTTGGCATTTTGGAAATTCACTCCGGAAAAAAAGCTTCACGCGGCTTCGTGTCGGCAAACTGCAAACAATGGTCGGCAGCGTCCGCACGCCGCCCACCGATCGGATGCGAGACTCCGCGTTCGGGGTTTTCTGATCCGTGGGGGGGGGGGGGGGGGGGGAATCTGTCACTCGATGTCAGAAAAGTGCGACGGAGCTTTGTCGCTAAAATTCCCACGTCCGCATCCCGAGCCACGTCCGCTTCAATCTCTGAAAAGGTCCCAGAGGTGACCGGAGTTCACGTGTCGGTCACGTGATGTAATGAAGCGGCGCACGCTTCTTTGTGATGGTTTTTGCTTCAGTCACGGTTTTGGTTTGCTACTTTGGATTCTTTTTGTCTCGTTTGGGATTCGGTTTTCTGTGTGTTGTCAAGTCCACCCCGCTGCTCCCTCTTGCCCACAATATGTCGCAAGGTGACATATCGCTTTGATATTTTCAAAGGTTGAAGTGGCCCTTTTTTGGGGTGACGGTTCGTAGCAGGTTTTCGACACGAAGCTTTTTTCCGTCCCGCATTTGGGCTCGGCTTCAGATCCGCTTTGAGCCCCGAGGCGGGGGCGGGGGCGCGCGGAGAGGCCTAAGACGGACGGAGTCGGCGGGAGGGAGACGCACTTCGAGCATGTGTCCGCTTCTGCTGGAAAAGCGCAAGCGCGCTCGCCCCCGGGCGGGGCGAGCTCGGCTTGTGCCAGGAAACTCCCGAAAGCTCCTCCGTCATTTCTTTTCTTTTTTTTTCTTTTCGTGCTCCTCCCTCATTTCTCCACAGGTTCTCTTTGTGACGTGACGTCACCAACGCGTTGTTCACCGGGGACGATTCGCGTGGCATATCTATAAATGATTGTGTTCTCTGGTCCTCCACAGATATTGACATATCTGTGGAGGACCATTTCAATGACTGCATTCGTGCTTTATTAAGCTAATTCACACCCCGCATCCTGCATATGCCACGCAGCCCACCTCCTAAATACCCACCAAAAATAAGTGATTGGGTAAAACAATGACAGTAGTATTTATCTTCTGCCGTGCAGACAGACCACCTGCGCGACGGGTTAATTGGCCGATAGGTGAAAACTGACCCCCAAGACACAAGCCCCGATTTGCACAAATGAACCGCTAATTAAAAAGATCAAGCGATTGGAATAAAGTTAATCAAAAATAAATAAAGACGCGATTTGATAAACAGTAGTTAGTTTATTGGGGCATTCGGGCGAATGAAACCCAACAACCATTTTCAACACATTGGATGATTTACCAGTGTCTGCATTAATGTTCAAATGTATTGGAAAGTACGTCAAGATGGACTACATCTATTTTCAGTCGACTATTATGCTCCACTCTATTTAGTTGAAGGCACATAGGACCCTCCATCCGTTCAGTTTAAGGAAGCGCGGGAGGCACAAGACAACTGTGGGCTGGACTTTGAGTTTCAAAACCAGAAAACGGCGTGTGCAGAATGAACGCGGTGTGCAATAAAGACGTAACGTCGCATTGCATGAGCCGTTCCGAGACGCCTGATAGGATTTGTCATTTCTAGCGCATTTTTTTAAGCGGAGGTGAAAATCACGAAATGTCTCACGCGGGAACGCCGCACTTGATTGAGGCGATGTGAACTTGACAAGGGAAATATGATTGCACACTAACAATCGGGTAACGGCGCTTGTATCCTGACGAGATGCCACGGGTAGATTGCTAAAACGTTGTCGAAGGCTGGAAATGAAGCCGTGTTGCGATGGCGCTCGTTGGGCTCGGTCTCCGCAGCCCCTCCTTGTTTTGGTGGCGCCGACTGCTCCGCTGTAATGTTTACCCTGGGCAAAAGAGGCCGCCATTGGTGAGGCTTTACGTGGTTTACTTTACTCGCATCGTGAGCCGATGATGGAATATGCTGCAAAGCGCGGCCGTGACGGCGTGAATTAACTGCAAACACAAAATGGACCTGACGGCGATGCGAAGATGCCTCGATTGTTGACATTGTCGTAGACGCACTCCATGCTACATTCGCCGGTGTGCAAAATGCAGAGCGGGAACCGAAGAGGAAATGGAAGCTATTTTGCTCTCTCGATCGTGCAAGTGCAAAATGACATAACCTATCGGATAGTCCTCATAGGACCTCATGTCCCATCGAGGATCACAGCAGTCGTTAATTGGACTCCCGTGATCTATATGAACAATTGTAGCAAATATGGAAAGAAAATCGATATTATGTATTATTTTACACTCACGTGCTGTTGAGATACCAGACAGCTTCGAAGTGGCTTCGAACCCAAATTCTGTTGCGTGTGCCAGATCAGCTTTACTGCGTCTCAGATTTGTGGCCTAAAAGTGTGCGCGGTATTTGAATAACGTGACGTCAGCTCACGTTTCATTCACGCGTTCGTTGAACAAGTACGCATAGACGTTACAGTTCGAGTTGAGCCACTCGTTTATCGCGGGGATCTTTTGTTTCCATGTCGGAAAACAAATGTTTGTTGCTCGGTCGCGGCCATCGCCGTCTGAGTTTGCCGCTCTCGGATTGGCCTATACAAAGCGGGGGCGTGGCTCCCTTATAACAATGCAGTGTCGGGAACGTGCGCGCGGTCATCGGGGTTTTCTTCGATTATAAAAGAACGACTCGTTTCTATTTTTGTATCATTAATGCTACTTGGGAGACATTAGCATTAAGGGGTGGATTTTTATTTTTAGTATTCTCACGGTTGCTGGGGAGACGTAGCCTCTCCGCAGCCAAAGGAAAACGTCGGATAGGGCTGTAGTTTAGCAAGCCGACTGTCGGGCAGTTTCGGGGATATATACATCAAAGGAAACGCGGCTGTGGACGAAATTCAGAGGACGGTGTAGTATTGAGGGACACGCGTCAGTCGGAGGCTGTCGTGCACAAGGATAAGTGGATGGAAGACGGCATTTCGCAAGCCGGAACACCTGCCATCATCTCCCCTTCTCACGGAGCACACGAACTAGCCACGAAAGTAAGCTCTCAAGCTACACCGGGGTTTTATGACTTCAGTCCGTTCCACGCTGCCGGGTGAGTGGATTCTATTCTGTGCGAACTCTTTGAGATCCTTGTTTGGGCTTGAACGCAAATGTCCCGAGGTTACGCGCATGCTCGACGACTGTCCTTGCTACGAACCCGTTGGACGAAGCGTTAGCATAGCTTTGCAAGCCTAGCTAGCTCATCTCTCCTTCAACGGGGGACGTCGGGTTGTCGCGGGCGAAACGGGCTCTCGGCCGCCGCCGCCGCCGCCGCCGCCGCCGCGGTCCCGTCTCCTAGACGGTCTGTCGTGCGTGCACAGCTTCGTGTAGTTCTCCGATAAAGTACCGCGACGGTAAAATGGGAGACGGGTGCCGCTATAGCTTTTGTTGTTGTCGCTTTGTCTCGTGAGCACATGGCTTCCATGTTTTTGTTCAGCCGTGTAACAGCGACCCCTATTTATGCCCACAGGACGTCGGTCGTTGTTGTTAGTATTATTTTGCACGCCATTTAACCCTTGTGCTGTAGGTTTAATGAATATAGCACCGCATTTCTTTCTTTACGAATTAACGAAATCAAACTTGGGCAGTTTGTGCCCTTTCATTTGTAAGCTTGTTTGTCTGTTGTTCTTGTCCGTTCAGTTTCATTTGCCACCTGTAAAATCGGCAATCGTCTCGTTGATGTTTTTGAAGATTAAAACGGCACTTTGCAGAATATATCCCAAAATGGCTGAGGTCTGCCTTGCAGTTTAAGATTCTGAATATGAATCTTTGCTTTGGCCTTTCTGCCAGTGAGAATGAGGCATATATCCTACAGTTCATTGCCCGTGGCCGAGTTATCGATTTTCATAGGACCTATTGGCTTCCGACCTCTCCGTGGAGTGCTTGTTGGTCCCTGGCACCTTGGACCACTTTTAAGGTTGCCAGAAACCACCGTGGTTGCCGAGGTCATGGGTTTTGCTCCTTTGAGTCTTCATCTAGCCGGTGTGTGAGGCGAGTTGATGATCACCATGGGCAGACTAATAAATCAATAAAAGAATGAATAGCCCTTTGGCTTTCAAAGTATTTACTTTGTTTTCTGTTTCTCTCCTGTTTTTTTTTTTTTTAATCAAATGTAAATAGAAGCAAAGTAGCCTTCATCCTTTTGCACAAATGTAGATATTAATCTAAATAAGAGGCATAAAAAAATGAGCTCGACTCTACTAGCTCTACTCGATATACTATATCCGGCGATTTTCTGAATCGCTTATCCTCAAGATTAATGTACTTTTAATCTCCTAGGCCACTCCAACCCAGCCGATATACGGGACGCCGGAACAGCCATAACATTAAATTACCGTTTTGCTGCGTGTGTAGCATTATTTTGTAAATTATTATCTCCAGACGCTTTTTAAATTGCCAGCTATTTTGCCGTTCAAAGTTTGATACGCTCCGCTTGAACGCGGTCCCAGCGACACCTCCGTGACCATTGTACTCAATCACCCGTGCGTTTAATTCCGGTCTTTCTCTGTAACATTAGGTGTGATTAGCAATTAGCATGCGTTTTCTGACTTTCCCTCTAATAATTACTCATCATAATCCCCGAAGGAGTGTAGTTTATTCGCCGTCACGGAGGCTGCGATTGCCGAGTTGGGAGCGAAACCGCAATGTGTTTAGCGGGCAGTACAAGCCAGCTGAAGTTCTTTGCTAAACTTGCGAAAGCTAGCCGCCGCTCAACCCGCTGACTACCCGGCTGCTGGCGACATAAGCGGCCGCGTGAAGTTTTTGGGGACTCTATCCGCCATTCCGTTATCGTGGAAAAACTGTGATTCTCAGTTTTGTTATTCTTTTGTGTTTTGAAAATGCTTGTGTAATATGAAGCGACACCCAGTATCCCCCGAGGGGCTTTTTTTCCCCTTTGGTTATTAATAATTACGGGTTTGTTTTCAGTTTGTTCTTTGTCCTGGTGAGCAGGTGTTTAACATTTTGAATCAGTCGAAACCACACCCAAGATGTGCCAATTATCAGAAATGATGGCATTTCGTGCAATGATTCACATTTACGCCTCTACAGAACCTAACATTGTAGCCGCTCATACTTGTAACGCATCAAATATAGATACGGAATGACTTTATATTTTTTGTCCAAATCTTTCTGGCTACATCTTAACCATATGCACTTTTGTATGAGCTTTCGCTCGTCTCTTTTTTCATGCAGGGTGAAGACAATCGGAGGCAACAAACGAGTGCCTCCTCCACTGTGTAGTTTCCTTTCCCAGAGTGTGACTCGTCTGCACGACGTCACCAATGCGACCATGGGAAGTAGCAGTAAATAGGCTGCCCCCAACAGCCCCCTTGAGCCCGAGGAGGTTCCTAGGAGAGCCCTGTACTGCCCCTGTGCATCTCAGGAGAAGGTACGGTGGAATATATTAGCTTGCATTTTTTGGTATGGATCGATTAGGTTGATACTCCAGTGCAGGAGTGGCCAAGCGGTCAGACACGAAGAGACAATTTTTTTACCGAGTTACTGCAAAGAGCCAAATCATACCCTTCCTCGCGCACGCACGCACGCACATACACACTTTTTTGGCCAAAGATCGACGTTTGAAGTGACCAACTTCTCACGAACGACCCGATCACGCACGTGCAAGCATACACACACACACACACACACACACACGCGCGCGCTCGAACGCACACACGCAGTCACGCGGGTGCCCACCAGTGCACTCGCGCACATATGCATGCGCACCACGGCGAGCAACAGTCGGAACGGGCCGAAAATGAACGAAAGCTAAAGATACAACCAAACAAATCTCCCCCCCCCCCCCCCCCCACCACCACCACCACCCATTTCCTCCTCTCGCCCCTTGCGGTCGACTCGGGACCAGTTCATCGGCTCCCGGTCGATTCTGATCGACGTATTGGGCCCCCTGCCTTAAAATCGGAGGTAATTCGCTGACTAGCTTAGCGTTTAGCGCCGTTGCTTGCGCATGAGCGATGATGCAGTCATCTGATTGGTTGCCCTCCATGTCGGTAACGGGATCGATGATAGGCTGACGGAGTGTGTTCCGTGAAGTTAGCGCCTTATTTGAATATCATCGCCACCACCGGGTTTTTTCGACGCTCGGCGCGTGAGAGCCCGGGAGCCGCATTGAACCGGCCAAAGAGCCGCGGGCCGGCCACCCCCGCTGCGGTGTATCGATTCACATGAAATGAAACGATACCGTGTTTTGGGGCCTAAACGGATCCTTGCAAGTTTGAACCGTTTTGACTGTTACTTTCATCCTCGCAAATATAAGTGCGCGCAAGTAAAGCTCTGCTCCACACAGAACATTTTTGAACATGTACAAATGTCATAAACTGCTCCCAAAAATATACGCTTGTGCTGTTTAAGGGAACACTTGGATGTACTTTGTGTTGTCTAAGTGTTCCCTTGATTTTTGGGGGGCATTCTATTTACATTTTAGGGTTGTGTCACCCCCTCTTAACTTTTTCAACATTCATAATGAGTTTACATAATGCCAGAAAGCCCCTTGTCCATTGAAATGGTTCATTTGTGTGCGCGATATCCTCTTCATCTCTAACATCCTTTTTTCTGGTCTCGCAGCCCACCGGCGAGACGCCAGTGGGGGCTACGAGACGGGCCCGCGCCGCACACTTCCCCGGTCCGGGATGAGAATCTCCGTCATCTGCTTTTCTCGCATCACCAACGGGTTCCTTTAGATGAATCCAGACAATACGGCCACACCGGCGCGGCGCCACGCATGCTTCACCCTGCGGCCCACCCCCCCCAGCAGAACCCCATCATGGTGGATCTACGCGAGCAGGTAGCACATCAGATACCCGTTGATGTTCCAGGTAGCGGATACCGCATTTCCCCGTGCAATCTCTACAATTGTTAGTGGCGTATTTTTGCAATCATAGTATGCATCTTTTTTTTTTTTTTTCTTACATTCGTTTTTTATTTTCCTGCTCAAATTACAGTACTTTAAAGAAAGGGCACGTCAGATGTTATATATGATCTTCTGTCACACACCGAATTCTAGACCTTCGCTTTAGGAAACCTTTTTTATTGGGAACTATTCGATTGCGTTCGTCCGTGAAGACGTGCAATAAGCGAAAATATCGCGGTAAAGCTCAACCCCACCCGTTTGGGTCGATAGCCCAAGTTTTTACAGTTGAAATAAATACAATTGTTAAGACTCTTCTTCTGTTTCAATTGTTCTTACCAAGTCACACTGTCCCATCGCCGGTGAGCTAATTTCAGCACAGAGTCGGTCTTCTCGTGATGTCTTTGGGGCTAACTGAGACCCGCTGGCATCATTTAAAAATATTTTTATTTTCGGGCGACGCACATTGATCGCTACGACAAAAAGGCTTCCGTTGAACTCCCGTCCTCCTCCCCTCTCTTCATCTGAGAAGAAGAAGAAAAAGCAGCCGGTGTCTCCTCCTTACGTCGAAGCGGCGGCTCATTTCGCGGTATTTGAAAGCAGCCGACCGATCGTGTCTCTTCAAATAAAGAAAAGAGCTTATGACCGGCGACGGACAGTTTCGGCACTTATTGAAACCGTGACTTTTTAAAACGACGGTAAACGGTCAAACTGGTGATTGGCCCGTGCCGAATTGCCAATTTTGCAAAAAATGAAAATAAAATAAATAAACCGACCGGCGACGCAGACTAAACACTCGAAGGCATTTTTCTCAGAAACGGTTCACCGGTCTGTCTAAATCTGTTAGTGAGCACTCCTTTACCCCCTTACTCAGATCATCTGTCCACTGCGAAGGTGCGGCATATCAAGATGCCAGTCGGACGGCAAGATTATTTCACGGGTTTGCCTCGGGCCGCCCGTAATAACGAGCCACTCTGCGATGTGTGCGATTTGCTGTGTCGGTAGACCGGATTTAGACGGATTTGTGAACAATATTGGTCAGAAATGGGCAGTGGCGTAGAATAAAGCCTTACGAGTTAAGATCGTGCAAAAAGAAATCTTCTATTCGTATTTTTCTCCAATATATTCAATACACTGTATATTAAGCGCGGGCCTGCGTTTGAGTGACCGTTTGGACTCGGCATAGATCGGGGGTGTCCGACTCGGTTCCCGGAGGGCCGCCGTCCCGCGCGCTTTGCGAGTCTCCCCGTCGCAACGCACCCGATTCAAATGAACGGATCATCGGCGAGCTCCGCGCGAGCCCGACGTTGAACCCGTTCATTTGAATCGGGTGCGTTGCGACGGGGAGACTCGCAAAGCGCGCGGGACGGCGGCCCGGCGTAGATGGTCCGGTCGAAGCGATTTCAGACGGTGAGGCGGTTTGCCGTTCGTTTCGATCCACCTATGGTTTTTCTCTTATTTTAGATGCCCCAGGGATCTGTTCCGATATCATACACTGTTACGACGGTGACGACCCATGGATTTCCCATCCACGCCGGGCAGCCTTTACCAGGGCGCAACGCTGCGCAACTCCCGGCATGCTCGGTAATGCTCGGCGGACAGCTCTCTCTGCTCTGCTGCCTTCCTCCTCCCGTGAGTTTGAAAGGGGAAAGCCCAACTGTCGGTGGCTTTAGCCTAGCACTCGATAGCCAACGCGCGGTCTCTTTCTGCGGAGACTTTTCTGATGAGCTACAACGTGTCTTGTGAAATAGCTAAATTAGCGGCGTGAATTTGTTGTCGTTGAAAATAAGTCCACCGTGTTTGGTGTTGCCTGAAAATGCAAATGCTCTTATGTGCCATTGCTGTTTTGAATTGTGTTGTATTGTTAGATCTCGGGATGCACGTTTGATGACATTTTCTCGCTTGAATATTGGTTTTAAAATGTAGTAATTATTATTTTACGTTTGTCGACGGGACGGCGGAATCCTGCTCTGAAATCTTCCTTTTTTTTTTTTTTGTGGTCATTTTAAACGCACTGAAATGGTGTGAAACCGCGCTCTCTTTTCCAAGTGTCCCATTGCCCAGCCAGACCTAAAACGCATTTTTCGAGCAGCCGGAGGAGCGGGTGTGAAGAATGTCGCATAAAAATGGGTCTCCTCCCGCGCTTTTGTCTCCTCTCAGCTCATACAGGCGTGCACCATGCAGCATATGCCGGTGTCTTACCAAGCCTTCCCAGCCCTGATCTCCGGTGAACATTTTGTATTGCACCCAACCCCATCCGTACCCCCTCACCAGCCGCCGCACCTTACGCCTCTGAGCCAATATGTCCCTTTACAGCATCGGCACCCACGCATGGTGAGTAGTCCGCGCGATCGTTGTCGACTTGGCAAACGGTCGGTATTTAGCGCCCACCTGCCCTCCGCCAGCCTCTACGGCGGGTAGAGAATGAAGTCGACCTAAGAGGGGACCAGCACCCATTAGGAAGCTTCTCCTACTCGCATCATCCGCCAGCGCCGCCTCCTTCTCTGCCCATACCGTATCTTCCTCGAGAGCCTCTGCATCAGGAGCTTCCTTTCGGAGTGGTAAGAATGTGCATTTCACTTCAAATCCACATTAGAGTCCCTCGGTTGACGCCCGGAAGTATCTTGGCAGGATTATGGGCGGCTATTTTTTTCTAGGTCGCATGTGTCCACCCTATACGATATCAAACGCGCTCTGAATCTGCAAAGCTGCTACGAGCAACAGAATTGGCTTCTTATTTGACTTTGATGGAATCCCATATGAAGCAAACGGTGCACATTTGTGTCGATTGTCGTGACTAGGCCGCGCGGACGTTTCATTTATTTTGCACGCCAATGACGTGACATCATCTTTAGTAGCTCCATAAAATGAGGAGATGCCTCGCCCCGATCCCCCAAAATATTTTGACCTCCTCCCGCCGCATTGCTCCTCTGGACGTGTGAGATGATAAAAAGATGAGCCCCGACGCACCGGGCCATATTTACTTCCGTAAACTCTCCGTTGTGAGTGACGTTGTCTTTTTCTGCACGTGCGGGTCACTTTGGGGATGCGTTTGGTTCCCGCACCAGACGGACTGAGCTTGCAATTCATATGTAACGTGAACAATTACACACGCGCACGCGCATCCGACTACAAATGAACTTTGCCGGAATTGAGCATTAAGACCTGCAGTCTGAAAGTACCCTAATTAGTGTGATTACAAGAAGCGCTTCTTTCTTCAAAAACATGCAAGATCTCATATCGGCGTTATATCGGGCTCGTGTGTTACCACCTTAAATGATATTTTTTGTGCTTCGTGTGCAAGGCGACTGCTTTCATTAAAAGAACTTTTTTTTTCAGCCCGGGGGGGGGGGAGCACAAATTCATGCCATATCACATATGGAGCACCAAGTAGCATAGGCTTATATCAAGACACGCTCCATATGTACCCGTCGTTGTAAACGCATTTTATTGATTACAGTAATCCCTCCTTTATCGCGGTTAACGGGAACCAAAACCACCCGCGATAAACGAAAATCCGCGAACATAAACGGGTAAAAAAAATCTATACCTGAATATATATTTTTAAAGTCCGCAAACGGTCCGCGAGAAGCTGCAAAACAACAGCGAGTCACATAGAGCAACATATACGGTACTGTACTCCGTGCGTATGTAAAAAAGAAAAAAAAGGTTTGAAAAAATCCGCGATAAACGAAGCGCAAAGTAGCGAGGGATCGCCGTACATAGTTTCTGCAACTCCAATCCCGCAATGTGCCGGAATGACTCTCAAGTGTTTTGAATCCACACGGTTGTTTCTCCCACCAGCCACACCCGCACATGCCGCCCCGGCGAGCAAATGGGCAGAGATACCGGCCGCAGCGACCTCTCCCTCCTCCCCCGCCGCCTCCGTCCTACTACCCGGGCTTCCTCCCTTACTTCCTGTGAGTGCACAATGTGGACAAAGCTCGGTTCTCAGGAAAGAGGATCACCTCTAGTTACCAGTGCTCCCGGATGACGTTTCACAGCCCCGCGTACCGGCGGCGAATGCTTTTAGACGGACCGCATGTAAATGCCCGCGTTTGTTTGCGCAGCTCAATGCTTCCCGTGCCTCCGACCGCAGTGGGCCCAGCCATCGGTCTCGACCTCGATGTGGACGATGTGGAAATGGAGAACTATGAGGTCAGTTTACCTCTTGGCTGTACTTTTTATTTAAACGTTTTAGAACACGGTTTTATGGTACCAGCACCCCACGAAATGAATGAATGTCACAATAAAGCAAGAACACGCGGTATAAAATGAATCCGAGATACTGTCCGTACACATGTTATTCGTGTACATTTGGACGCGGTGCGAAGAAAAAAGAATATGCTTCTATTTATCGCTTTCCCCTCAGCTTTTAAAAACGGACGATACGGGCAAATGAAATGATGCCAAAGATCACGATGCCGTTTGAAATACCTTAAATGACGTTTTACATTGAAATCATCAACATTTCTCATTTAATTCCCCATGCGATTGTGATCTGCACGCATCAGATCACCTTTGTTGTCAATCATTCATTGTGGCATTACTGAGTTTGTTCATGTTCATGTTCATTATTGGCTCATGCAACACACGGTACTGTAAAAAGTCTTGGTCATTGAAAGGGGGGGGGGGTGTCAATGAATGAAAAATGAGTTAATCGAAGGCCCCGGGTATATTAATGACATGCTTATGGGGGCTTTTGTCAAACAAAACCCCAAGGATCAAGAATAATAGCGCACACTCATTTTTTTTTTTTTTTGATCCCCAAAATTTGAAATATTCAATATTCAGTTAGATGTTGTACTCTAAGCTAAAAGCAATAACGTGCCAAAAAGAAATAAGAAAAAAAAAAAGGGGAACGACGCAGTAGTTATATATTTTTAAAGGCTTAAATAACATGGTATATCAAATGAAATAACACATGATCTCATGAATTTACAGGGCCGGTGTCGGTTCCGGAAGGGCCACCGCAACAGGGCCCGCGGCGGCTCTTTCTGGCCACCGTCAAAAAAGACCTTGCAATGTCAGATTTGTTCTACATAAATGCTTTGGTGTTATAGGTTAGGCTTATGCTACAATTAAAGTAAATGGACACGTGAGTTTATATGACAGACGGTTTATTTATAGAGTTGTGAACTTACGAAACACTTCGCTATGACAACTTCACAAAATTCGACCAAAGTGTGGCCTACAAATAAGTCACTCAATCATAAATCAGATTACAACAACAATGCCAACAAATCTCTGGTTTTATTAGTTCAACTTTCTATATTTCATGAAAATAGTATGGAGACAGATGGACTGCACTGACCTTATCTAGACACCATATAAATTATACATATCAATAAAAAATAAAGCTTACCAACTGGGCGAAATGAAGCTTTTTTTTTCTTTCTCAAAGTTGCAGTTTAGTCCATTTAGAGGCCGATCGGAATTACATACCGTATTTTCCGCACTTAAAGGCGCACTGGATGAGGCGCATCTTCAATGAATGGCCTATTTTGTCCTTTTTTTCATGTATTGGACGCACTGGATTATAAAACGCAATCTACAATGCATCCACAAGACGGAGCTACGCTCCATACGTTCGACTCGAGAAGCCTTCGTGACCGCCGCTGAAAAACGTAAATTAACGATTACTTCAATGAAACTATGAATATTGAAACTAATGCATCAAAACAGAAAATCAAACGAGGAAATGACTAAATAAATTCTATAGCCCCGCCTACAGAATTTTGGCGTTTCCTAGAGCGTAGCTCCAACAGAACGATCAGATGTCAGTAAAATGTAGGAGACTAGACTGTCTCGGAAGTGTTGTATTCCTTTGTTGTGTACTGTATTCATAAATGAGGAAATCACAAAATAATTTCTGTAGTGGGGGCGATGGAATTTATTTTGTGATTTCCTCGCTTGATTGTCTGTTTTGATGCATTATTTTCAATTTTCGTAGTTTCGTTGAAGGAATCGTTCATTTATGTTTTTCGGAGGCGATCATGAATGCCTCTCGAGTCGAACGGAAGAAGAGAAGGCACGGGTACGGACAAAGACGTACCGGTACCCGTGTTTGTTGAGACTGTGAAAACCATTAATAAAGTGTGCGTTTTAAAAAACAACACCACAGCTCTCCTTTTTTCGGAGCTGCAACAAAAACTTATTTAATAAAGCAGCGACACGGTTCACTGAACCAACACCAAGTTATAACATTGTAAGCATGTCTTCAGCAAGGAGCCATCTTGGGATCGACATATTACCGTAATGACCAAACACAAGGCGCACCGGATTTTAAGGCGCCGTGAGCTTTTAAGAAAATCGAAGACTTTTCGGTGCGCCTTATAGTGCGGAAGTTTTAATTGTTCACGTCTACTTGACGCACTCTTACGCCTTGTCTCGCTGAAATTAGACGGGTGTCATGCAATACGTTCTGCTGGTTTCATGTCGAGTCTGTCTTTCGTGACCATAATGGCCCACGGCGGAGCCTTCGGCATTGCAACTCGAATGACTTTGGCTTCCATCAGCAGAGCCCAGAGTGTGGGGTGGGGATTGCGAGCAACCTTTTTAGACAAGAAAAGCCATTTAATCGCAGTGGCAACACTTCATTAAATACACTTTCCAAAAACACAACTGCTTGTCAACAAGCCATTAAAACATGGGTCTTCTCCACAGGCTTTACTGAATCTCGCCGAGAGGCTGGGTGAAGCCAAACCGCGTGGACTCACCAAGGCCGACATTGAGCAACTTCCATCCTACAGGTTCAGCTCAGAGAATCATCTCTCTGAGCAAACGCTGTAAGCTCTTATCTGTCTATCTATCTATAGACACGCATACGTATTTAATGCCATTGATAATGTAATGACCGTATTGGCCCGAATATAAGACGGTGTTGGTTTGCATTTTTTTCAATTTGCTGCTTTACTGTTGTATATGTTAGTTGCTCCACGGACAGCACTTTGTATGCAGCGATGGCCGTCTGAAAGTGCTCCATTAATACAGTTGAGTTGAAAAAGTGGGGGTCGTCTTATATTTGGGGTCTAGACATTAAGATATCCTTTATTTGTCCCACACTGGGGAAATTTACAGCCTCCAGCAGCAAGAATGTGGGTAGAAAGAAGAAAAAACAAACACAAAAAAAAAATCATTATAGCCATTCACGACGCTAGATGGCGCCAGATATCATTGAAGCGAATGCTGAACAGGACTCCCCAGGCCAAAGTGAACCCCTGTCACGAAAAATAAAAATTGCGGTAGCACGAAGAAGAAAAATAAAAAATAGCAGTAAGAAAGAAAAGAGAAGAAAATGATAGAAGAGATAACAGAAAATGGAGAAACATAGCGACAATCTGGAGAAAAGTGGGTCAAAGGTCAGCCAGGTTAACTGGCAGCTGAGGAGAAGTTATGATGTCATTTACATTTCAGATATTAAGATTTGAATGAGGCAAAATGACATGCTTTTTCTCTCAAATATATTGTTAGACTCGTTTGTTTCAGATGTACTCTAATTATTTTCTGTATAAAAATTGATTTGGTGTTCAAAAAGTCTTTTTTCAAACTTGAGTCTTGAAAAAGAGGGGGTCGTCTTCTAATCGGGGCCGTCTTATATTCGGGCCAATACGGTACCATTTAGGGATTCAATTCGTACGGCATCTCAATGAGGACGTTTGGTCTGCGGCGATTGGAAACTAACACGTTCGCTTCAGGTTTAAAATGTATTTCAATTCATTTTATGTGGACTGCATTTACATTTGTTGTTGTTTTTTTTTTGTCCTCAGATGTGTTGTGTGCTTTAGTGACTTTGAGTGTAGGCAGCTACTTCGGGTATTACCCTGCAACCACGAATTCCACGCCAAATGTGTGGACAAATGGTTGAAGGTAAGATGACATTGTGGCGACACGGTCGGCTCGGCGTTGCGGCCGGCGCGTTCATACGTGACCTCCCTCCGCTTGATTTCTAGACCAACCGCACTTGTCCCATCTGCCGAGCCGACGCGTCGGACGTGCACCGGGAGGCGGAGTGAGAGCTGCGGTGGAAAAAGCTTTGCCCACCCCAGAGTTAGTCCTAAAGCTGTGGACACCCGCCACTAACTAACCACAGCTAACAACCCACTAAATAATAAGCAATCCGGGATGGTTCTGTGCTTCAATTGTCCCGAGTCTTGTGAAGAAAAAAAAAAAAAAGAAACACAAAAACCCCCCGCTGCAGCCAGAAGGCGGAGCGCTGGGATCACCAGCTGGTTCTTTCTCTGGCCTCCCCACTTCCTTGTTGCCGATTCCAAAGAGTATCCCCTTTTGTGCGCATTATTTGCCGCTTTTGTTTACAGGGTTGCGTTAGTTGAATTTAGTGGAGGACGGAAGGCCGGAAGTGATTCAAGACTATCTGGACGCGTGGAGAAGCGGCATACGTGCATGTTCGTGTTGGCAAGACGGACTTCTTTGTACCCACGTTCTGCAATACTCGATTGATCATTTAGCCCTCTTTTGTTCAGCTTGAGCTTTTAGACTGCGAGCGCCGCGCGTCTGCCACGCGATCCTCTCTGGAACACGCACGCATGCAAAAAGATGTCTTGGATTCACAGACCGGATCATTTCAAGGTCATCGAGCATAAGTGCACAAGTGCTACGGCTATCCTCGGCGTGTGTGTGTGCGTGTGTATGTTTGCGCCTTGATCCTGTTCACGGAGCCAATGTATTATTGTGTAAACACTGGATACGGGGCGGCATGCTGGGATTTGCATGAACCGTTGATTCCGACTAGCAATATTTAAACCGAGCATTACCACCAAAATGATGCAACTGGAGCGAGAAAAAAAAAGAGGCGTCGTACAAAGAGAACGGCTCGCTTATGTGGGAAGGCGAGCATTGAAGCGGATGCAAGTCGCCGTTGTCGCGCGCGGGCAGCAATACGTTGCAAAGGGGCGACTTTTGAATCTTCCTGTTTGAGGAGGACGTGGCCGTCGACGTTTGTCTGTTTGTTTGTGAGCCAAATCCAATATATGGATATCGCCTACTTTTCCGGATGTTCTTTCGACCTGCCTTCTTATGACCTTGACAAGCACAAACCTACGACTAATCCTGGCAAATACTGTGTCATTTTCACCGTTTCTAAAAGGTTTTATTTATTGCTTTGTAACCTTTTGGAGAAAATGAGTTGAAGGATCGCGTTGGGAGCACTAACATTGTGTGTATCTTACGGTAACGTGGTCATCAACGTAAAGGTGGTGTTAAAGCAGAAAAGAAAAAACAAGTGTATGTATAATTTGTGCGTGAATGCTTTTAGATTTGAAGACAGAAGAATGTCGTAGAAGTCACTGGCGTTCAGTAGTGCGGAAACGCCGGTGGACTCCTACTCTCCGGCTTGCGTTGTGACTTGAGAAAAAAAAAACTAATTAGTAAGCACTAACAGGCAGTTGTGAGCATTGCTTTTGCGTGTAAAGGGATCTTGCCTTTTTCTTTAAGTGTCTTAAGTGAATGTCAGTCTTTGATGTGTGTGCCATCTTCAAAAGAAAAAAAAGCCATTTAATGAATTCTACCCACAGCTTCGAGAATTAATCTACGTGTACATACATATCTGTTTGCAGGCTATATTGTACGTTTAAAAAAAAACCTCAGGGCCACTCGGTGTATGATACAGGACAAGAAGAGTCAAGTCTTGTGTCGAATGGGAAGGATGCCATGAAAAGGAGCTATCTGAATTTATGTTGAGGTCATTTTTCTCTGACCACTAATGATTTCATGTAAGCAATTATTATATCCTCTTATGTCTGAAATAATAAACCGTTTAAAGACGAGGCATGTTTTCAAAAGAAGAAGAAAAAAAACAGGCAATGTTCACAAGTCGTTTTACAAACCAGTTTTGACTATTTGCTGTGGTCCAACTTCTCAATGTGCGCACACTCCTACCTAATCACTCCAGAAGGTGTTTGCATGCTTACAAAAAAAAAAAAAAAGATGAGCAAAGCGTGTGAAGGACAGCTTCAGATCTGCTGGGGACCTATTTAACGGTGCACAATATGCATGCTTGTCATCCAGTTCAGAGTCAGTTTCTGGAGGTTCGGATCTTATTGCTCAGCTGATAACTGCCATGCATTGTACTGCACATATTTCTAATAGAACTGAATGACTACAAGATTTTATTGCGCTAACTTCATTTTTGTTGGGGGGGGATGGGTCCATCGATTCTTAATATGCGTTGTGTTACTGTTATTGCCCTAATGACTGAAAACAACCTGCTCTGAGACTACTGTAGTTTGATTAAAAAGCCATAGTGACGAGGTGCTAGATGTTCCGCTTTTAGCTACAAAAACTCACTTGCGTGAATGCGATAGTTTTTGTCATGGATCTCATGTATTCTTCGAGCATGTTATACTAATACCCCAGTGGAAATCATAATTATAGTTTAAGGGTTAAAAAAAAAATATATATATATATATAAGTGTTGTCATACATATTCCAGTGTAGTACTGTACCGGCCTCGGTGTATCAATATCTTAAAATGTATTGTTCACATGTACTTCATGTTGATATTAGCGCTTACTTTTGGGAGTATCCAACACATGACATTATCCAGCTACCCCACTAAATAAACCTCCCACTGAAGCAGTTTATGAGGACAACAGAATAGAGTCTTGTAGTCTTTCTGTTAACTTTCTTCGATAATCTCACAGTTTGTCTGGTGCAACAAAAATAAGGTGTTCCAATAAGCAGCTAAAATATGTTCGGAGTTGTGATTGATTGCTTCGTAGATGCCATTTCAGGTATACCAATGATTTTTTGGGAGGGGCTGCGGTGGGATCGTGGTTGACTGTTCTTACCCGGCCTGGTCGTTAACGGGTCCTCAGCCCTTTTACCCACCAAGAGCCAGAGGCACGTGTTGTGTTAGGCAAATATGTTTTGCTTTGGTACTTGCACATTTACAGTTACCTCATTTTCCATGTTTGTAATGTGGGGGGTGGGAGGATGGAAACTAATATATATATATATATTACATAGAGGAAATGGTTTTAATTTTTCATTCCATTGGAATCATCGTTTGTAGCATTTAACATGAACTTGTTAGTGTATTATATGCATCTGTATACTGTTAACTTTTTAAGATTTGTACTTTTTTTAAATGAAAATTGCTAGTTATGCTTTACCAAGTAGTGCAATCATATTTTTTTTAATTGTTGTGGCTGATTGGAGAGGGTTGTTCACTAATAAATGTATTACATATACCTATTACGACACTTGTCTCATTTCAAACGGACGCAACCACAAATGTTCAATAAACCCACTTTTTTTTTATTTATAGCTGGGGAAATGTCATCTTTACAAGAGTTTATTTGGATGTTACAAGCAAAACGGTGGTGAGTGACGGCAGCCTAGCAGAGCAGGTCACATGGGGAAAAAAAGCCGTGGCCCCTTTTGTGAAACTTGAGCGTCAGTCTGCACAGTCAACATGCATCCGGTCATTATATGACACAGATGAGTTGGGGTGGGACGGGCAAACTCCATGTTTATGAACACTTATGTACACGTTATTCGTTTAAAACAGGGTTCCCATGTTTCCTTTTAGTCGAAATCTGGCTGTCTTACGCGTCATACGGAAGTAAAAAAGAAGACAAGGAATGGAAACTCAAAGGCATTTCTAACCGGTGTCAAACATTTTTTTCTTTCTTTCTGACAATACTAAAACAAAGCCAAGGCGAATTACTCTAAGGTCATTTTGGTCATGCGGTTTAGCAAGAGACCCAGCTACTTGTCGGAATATTTTCTCAGTGGAGGGAATACCAGCCTCTGCAATAACTACGTACTTGAGTCATGGGTAAAGACAACATGAACGGGCAACCGATACACATGAGATGAGACCTCTGTGGACAAAAAGGGATTCAAAGATTAACTTCAACAAATATTTAATAAAATTCAAGACTTTCCAGGCTATTGGGAACCCTGTAAACGCAGGCGAACGACAACTGCCCAAGGGGAATTGGACAAAATTCCAGATTTTTACTCAATGATCCCTTCGTGGCCATTCAACAAAAAAAGGACAAAGGAGTGGGGGTACGGCTGAGCATTGGAGAAGGTGTTCCCGCACAGATGCGGCTCGAGGTCTTTTCGTTTTGCTTTTTAATCGTCCGTAAGATCCTGAACAAAAAGGACCTCGGAACGGCTGAGCCCCGCCTCTTTCAGCGTGGGAGGGTTGGGCCGCTCCTCGGTCGGAAGGCAGGGCAGCACTCGGCGAGGGAAGTTGGTGACAATCTGAAACTTCTCCGGGCTTTCTTTCAACGAGAACAGGAAGTCATAGATTACCTGAGAAAGAAAAAGATGAATGAATATCTTGGGACATTTACAAACTATTGGAAAGACGACGCTCGGCTGTTACGTGCGTTTCCATTTTTCGTCTTTGGCTCTTGACTCGGCTCGACGCTTGCTTTTCATTTGACTGTTTTTGTGCATCTTCTGTTGTATAAACCATCTTTGGTGTTATACGACTTATTTTTGCTCCATAAAGAGCACTTTGGAAGCAGCGGTGCTATATTAAGTGCTCCATAAATACAGTCGGGTTGATTTGAAATGAAAATTTTGTCGCAAAAAAAAAGTGGGTGCGCTTCTTTTACTGCCACTCTGACCACTGTGCATCACAAAAAACTAAACGTAACATAAAACAACATTAAACTACTTAGACAAGATATGTACAGTATATCTTCAGATGCGGGCGGCCCGGTAGTCCGGCGGTTGGCACGTCGGCTTCACAGCGCAGAGGTACCGGGTTCGATTCCGGCTCCGGCCTCCCTGTGTGGAGTTTGCACGTTCTCCCCGGGCCCGCGTGGGTTTTCTCCGGGTGCTCCGGTTTCCTCCCGCATTCCAAAAACATGCGCGGCAGGTTGATTGGACGCTGTAAATTGTCCCTAGGTGTGAGTGTGGGCGCGGATGGTCGTTCGTCTCCGTGTGCCCTGCGATTGGCTGGCAACCGATTCGGGGTGTCCCCCGCCTACGGCCCGAAGACGGCTGGGAGAGGCTCCGGCACCCCCCGCGACCCTAGTGAGGATCAAGCGCTTCGGAAAATGGATGGATGGATATCTTCAGATGATGCGATCACTTTGTAAGCTATACAATCTCAGAAAATAAGGAAAACCCATCTTTGTTCAACGATGCCCGATTAGCTGAAAAGCATGTGATCGGAGCTGAATTCTGATCAGGCAATTAGATTGGGACACCATTAAGAAAGCACGTTTCTCATTTCCCCTTTAGTTTAATTTTAGTTCAATATGTACTGTATATTTGGGCTTTCAAGTTCAAATAATGGACTAATTATAATGGAAGTCATCTCGATCACACCTACGGACAACTTGGCGTGTTCCATTAACCTGCCATGCACGTCTGTGAAATGTGGGAGGGGAGTACCCCGAGAAAAGCCACACGGGCACAGGGAGAACATGCAAATTCCACACAGGATGGCCAGAGCCGGAATCTGGCCCCGCAGCTCTCCGGTGCGAGGCCGATGCGCTCACCGGTCGACTGGCGGGCAGCCAGGGGAACCAAACGTGGCAACACCGGAGGACCAATGCGGTGGGCGTGCACACGTTGCCGCATTGCTCAATCATCTCAAAGTATCGTACCGAACGTCCCAACTTTCCCGAAGCGGATAACATTGGAGCGATCCCAGACCGACAGTGTGGGGAACTCCTTTGAATGATTCCCATTATCAATCTGACTCTTGCCACGTTAGTATTGTGGGACTTTTTTTAATGTCAAATGGATCATTCAAATAATATATAGCAATGTCAATTTTTTTTTTAGGTGGTTCATTCAAACTATATTGATGAACATCAAGTGAAAAACCCAAAAATTGAACCGAATTTCGAGTATAGTTTTAGCATACACAAATGACATCCCTGAGTGAAGACTCACCGTAAGCGACTGCCCGAAGAGGAATCGTCTTTCCACGCGCGTGTCATTGGGCAGCTTGAACACTATTTTGACACTTTCTGGATCGTCTGTAAGCGGCTCCGGCGGGAGACATTCCGACTTCCTCTCCTTCTCCTCTTCCAGTGTCTGGCAGAAGACGATCGCAATATGACCCGGATTGTTTATTTAACAGGGTAATGGTTTGCGACGCGCGGTGAGACTCACTCGTCGTCTCCGCTCCTCCGCGAGAGCGCATTGCCGGACCTTCTCCTCCTCTTGCCTCCGTTGCTCCTCCTCCTCTCGCTTCTTTCGGTCCTTCTCCTGGTCAGCACGGAGGGATGCCTGGTACGCCTCGTCTTGCTGTTGTCTTAGTACTTGGGTCTGACTCCTCTCCTCTCTGAAAATAGAAAACATTCATCCACAGTGAAGCCTCACTTTTTCGCGGTTCATTTTTTGCACCCAAGCTATGTCATTTTTTTTTTAGACAATCATTTTTATATATATATATAGATGGTCCTCTTTCATCTATAACTGCTTCAGACAACAAAGTGTATGCAGGAAAGTGGTTAAGAGTGCACGATTGTCTGTGTCTCACGTGTTGTTTTGTATTATTTTGTCATTTTTCTGTTAACTTTTCTTTTGACGGCGGCGCGGACACCCGCGGCGGCTCCTCTTGTTTTGTGTTGAGACGGAAGAAATTTCATCTGTGCTCTATGTTTCACATACAGTACATTTGACAATAAAGTTTCATCCAATCCAATATATGGATTTGTACAATACGCATGCAAGTGTAAGAATTGTGCGTCACCCTCTAACAGATTTTTGAAACAACTCTCAATGTAAATGGGTTGTTCAAAATAAATGAAATGGGCCTCCAAGTTTACAGTCCCATCTCTCTTCTGTTTTGGGTGTAATTCCACTGTCAACCACTGTATGGAGGCACATAATTTAGTTTTGAGTGCAAATTTGAAAGAACAATGGAGTATTTCAGCACAGCCTCGTTTTTCTTGAAAATTGTCATCCTCTGTAATCCTACTTTGTACGCCTACAGGAAGCTACGGCCGTAGGTTCGTTTTAGAACGAGCGAGAGGCACACGCACGCCTGCAGTTCGGCAGCTGTGGATTCGCATAGCCCCCTCTGACCCACCCCTTTATGGAAAATGCAAACATTTGGGTGGGGTTCTTTTTATTTTCATTAATCATGTATATTGTGAGCCGATAGGTTGATGTGGGGAAAATGTGTTCGCTGTAAACAGAGAGGGCCCGTTACAGCGTTACATGGTTTGTATTATATTTTGCAATCCGATGCTCTTACTCTCAATACAATTGTCTTGAGAGTTCTACCGGTGTCGGTACCTTTCAAGGCGCTCAGACATCAGATATGTTTGGTTGGCCTCCATAATGAAGGTGAGCTGACTGACAAAGTCCTCCGGCTGGATGAGACCCTCGAGGCGGCCGACGACTGTCATCTTGCGATCCTTCAGCATGATCATGGCCAGGAATGGATAAGTGTTCTCCCGCAAGGCTTGGGAAACTAAATGGAATGGACAGAAGCTCGTATGAGTCCACAATGCTGCGAGCTGTTGTCAAACTTGTAGCAAATGTACACACATCGGGCCTAGCAAAAAGAAAAGGTCTCTTGGAGTTATATCCTCAACCCACCAGGTTGACCGCAAGTTTTGATTTATTTTCCCATTTTGCGGCCTATTATTGAGGTCATATTTTGGGCATGATAATCAGTCGATCATTGCATTTCACCGGTGTAGAGATATCCAATATGTAACCAATGGATTCACTTTACTTTGAACATGAAATTCAGTTTAAAAAAAAAAAAAGGAAAAGTATGAGGCATCTGTGAAAAAAATGGCAGTACCATAAAAACCCACTTTATGAACAGTGCGTCCACAATAACACATCAACAGTCATGTTTAGTTATTTCTTTTTTTTATTTAAAGCAGCTTCCACAAATTTTTGTCTGGGTTTGTTTGTTTGTTGTTTTTGTTGGCTTGGAAATGTATCAATGGCATTTGCATTTTCAATCGATCCCGAATGTGCCAGTACACCACCAAGCCTGTTTATCGTTGCGGTTGTAGTTTGGGGTGGCGGAGAACCGTACTACTTACTGCCTCGAGTATATTTGGGTGCGGTGTTCAAAATTTGAGGAAAAGCAGCAGAACCAACAACACATGTTCACACATTATTATTTTTACTCGCCCTTGTGCCCAACTGAAAAAGACACCGCTAAACAACATGCGGGAGTGAATGTTGAGTTAAATAGGAACTCGTCCGTTTACCTCTGTAGCCCTCAGGTTTGCTTGTTGAGCATGCCCAGAACAGCATTCGGCTGTTGACAAAGGTCACTACCTCTTCTGTACATAATGTGGAGCTACAGAGAATGACACGGCAGCACAAAATTAATCTATGCTTTCACAAACTGTTCACGCGCTTTGCGAACGTCTGTAGACAGCAGAAGACCAACAAGTACATGACTCGGCGTCAACATCAGGTCCACAACACATACCGGCAAAATTCATCAGTGTCTTGATGATCGTCTCCATGGAGGTACACTAGAAGGTAGCGGAGCTCCCGTTTGGCATCATTTAATGCCTGTCAACATGTGTAAGATCATTTATTGCAAAAAAAAACAACAACCGCATTTTAGGCCACCATAGATTTGGGCTCAAACATAAGATTCGATTTTTTTTAATGCGTATTTGCGGGAGAAGCTTTTGTTGAACATTCTGAATTTCTGAGCAGCTTAATGGTTCCTGAAAGAGTTATGCCATAATGGAGGTTTTTGTGGCTCTTGCTCTACTTCCCATAGCTGATTCAATTGCTCCTAGAGCTAATTCATCAAATGTCCGTTGCGCACAAACGACTAGGGATGTACAATTTCGAAAAACAATAGAACCGTGATTCCCCACCAACCCCCAAATATTGAAATTGCGATTTGATATGCCTTTTTTTTTTCAGGGTCGTCTTCCCTTGTATTTTCTTTTTTAACAAACACAAGCAATAAATTAATCTCCATTACAATAAACAATATCGGATTTACTGTACATAAATGTTGTGGTCTTTTGGATAAGGCTTACATTAAATTAAGGCAAATGAACAACACATTAATGTGAAAAACATTTTCTCCACCTAAATTAAGTTAAATTGTTAACATACTAAACACTTTGACTTGCTGTATGTTAGGGATTCAGTCAGTGAGTCATGAAGTCAGATTACATCAACAATGCAAACAAAACTGGCTTCGCGACTCCACGTTTCATGAAAGAAAGACGTGTAAACAAGTGGACTACACCAGACATTGCATAAATATAGAAAATAAATGTGTTTATAAAATTAAGCCTACCAACTGACCAAAATGATCTTTTTTTTTTAATTTGTCAAATTTGCAGTCTGCGATTTGAAAACGGAATTCCACGACGTTGCGATGTCGATTTAGATTTGATAAATTGTTCAGCCCTACAACGGGCAAATTCTTGACAACCAGTTAATTACTATTATGCAATCAATCAATCAGGCAATCCTCCGAACTCACTTGACTGTACGCTCCCTGGTAAAAAACCGGATGTGAGCGACCGTACTTTTCCTCAAAACTACGAATAAATGAAACAACATCCCCAACGGGGTCCGTAACACGACCGCGGGGGTCCGGCCGCACAAACCGCAGGGCAAACCTGGAAGACAAAATAGAGCTCTTCTGTGATCTTTCCCCAAGCTCAAGGTGCATATCCATCGAGTCTTCTTACCTGAACATGTCCAGAAGTGTGTAATATGTAAATCTGAAAGGTAGCATTATCAAGTAATAACTCCATCCTAGCAAACCCTGGAATACAAAGCCAATTAAATCAATGAGGGGGGAAAAAAAAATTGAAAATCTTATCGGGTTCAAACGCGAGCTCGACCATTTATCCACTAGCACTGAAAAAGTCATTTTTCCAGTATAAGGCAGCGGACCTACCCTGGGTTGCGGCCTGGAGACAATATAACTATATACTCGGTGGTCTGTTGTGTTGACCTGTAATGGTCTGGATGGCGGAGGGTTGAACACACTGGGCACGCCTTCCTCCTCGTTGAGCCTGTCTTGCACTGCAGCCTGAAAGGCAAAACATTTAAATTAATCATGACCCCTGAAGGGAAAAAGTCAAAACTCACAACGGGAACAACACTTGTGGGAAAATAGGATGAGGCTATACTCGCCAGGTGCACCTGAAGCCCACATTCTGACCAAGCACGAAAAGCCCTTCTCCATGACCCCGTAGAGCTACTGGTTTACAGGGTCATTTTCTTTTGGAAATCCCCAAAAACATTTCTTCGTAAGGTGCAGTGCAATTCTACACTACTCAACTCAACTGTATTTCTAGAGCACTTTCAAACAGCCATCGCTGCATACAAAGTGCTGTCCATGGAGCAATTTAAGACAAACTCCAGCTACGATGGTTTACGCAAACAGCATTGCGCATTATTGTTGAAGCCAAACGTTTAATGGTTGTGGCTGACGTAGAACGATATGGTGCGACAAAAGTTGACTTGTCAACGTATGAAAGCTTTGGCGGGTTACCTCAATGTTCCAATTATGCTGCTCCAATGTGCGTCGACATTGATCGATTGATTCCAAGCCGGTAAGGTCCTGCCAGAAAGAAAATATATGGATGAAGTTTATAAACTCGAACGTTACTTGACATGCAAGTTAACAACGGGCAAAATTAACATTCAACACAACATTTCTAGCATGATGCGGAAGGTTAGCGGAGGAGCTACTCGGTCTGTAACTGCCCATCAAGGAAAGCGCACTATGGTACAGTTCCAACAGCAGATTAAAGCATGCATTGGGTCGTTTTCATTATAACAATCCAAAATTTGTCCAAAGATGACTTCAAAGACACGTGGCAAAACTTTAGTGACAGATAGGTCCCGACTGTCCTGATAAACGGAACTCATTGAAACAAGGGGTCGGCGATGTCGTGACACCGGAGCCGTAATCTCAGCAAATCTGATCCAAACTAATGTTTAGTTAACACCGGAGCATTACGTCTTGGGCTCTGTTGAAGGCACGAGCGATCGCCTGCAATTCAAATAAATCCAATCCCTTATAAAGTCCGCTGACTCGCAAGATATGCTAGCTAACGCTAGCTTTGGTTCTAACGTTAGCGCCGAAGTTGCCCGGTCTCGAAGTTGACTGTGTGAAAAAGCTTCAAACACTTGACATTTGGACCAGCGGTGCCAGTCGGCGCTCGAAGAACACACCCCATTGTATGATGGCAAAAATGAACTGGCTTCGGGTCGTGTATTAGTCGTCGTTCACCTGAAATTGGAGGAGTTTTTCGGTCTGCGCCTGAGATAATTCAGGCTCCTCTGGCGCCGCCATCTTAGCTCGCCAATCACCTAGCGAGCCTCAGCAACGTCAAAGCAGGAATTCGCCGAGCTCGAGCAGCGCACTGCTGACACCTGGTGGCCTGGATGACGCGACACTCCCATCAACCGCCAATCAAACTGAGACTCAAATGTCGGGACTTCATGTTTTGTTAATTAGAGTTTTAAAATCAAAAACAAAAAACATCCATCATTATATTTTAGGATCGGGTAAAATATTTATATTTTAAAAAAGTGGCTAGAAGACTGTATTTAATTTCAATATTTAATTGGTCGTTTATGTGATCAACTACCATTTTATTTACAATTAATTGTATATTTGATCAAATAAAGGGAAAATTGCATGTCTACGTAAATATTAACTTGGCTTTTTTTTAATTTTCGTATTGACAATTAATGAACAAATTAGCAGACGTGTGCCCATTTTCAGCGCGCCGTCTCTGAGCCGCCGGTGCAAGGACACTTTGATCCTCTCCCCTTTCATCTAGAACCGCTTCAGACAACAAAGCGTATGCAGAAAAGTGGCGAAGATCGCACGACTGTCTGTGTCCTACGTGTTGTGTTGTGTTCTTTTTGTTATTTTGACTTCAAAACGGCGCCGCGAGAGCGGCCGCCTTTCCGGCGGCTCCTATATTTTGTTGTTCTACTTCTTCCTTTCGTAACTTTGCTGCTGTGAATTGGGAATTTCTCCATTGCGAGACTAATAAAGGTTTTCTTTTCTTTTCTTATCTTATCTTAAACAGAAAAAAAGACTGCATTTGTTTACAAATGGAAAACGAAAATGGAGTACTTATGTAGCGCTTATATAGCGCTTTATCTACACCGCAACAACAGAGCCTCACATCCACTCATTCGTGCACAACACAAGATCAATCATAAAGTAGCATTTTTGGGGGGGTTCAACAAACCTGATTATATAAATACTCGGTGGGCTGGACTGAAGATTTTGTTTTAATTAGGACTGCAAAATATATTGAAAAATAACATCATCATGGTAACGGAAAATGTGATTTATGCATAATCACAAAGAAGTGGGATAAATGAGGGTTGGATTGTACAGTATGCTTTTATCCTACTTTGAAATAATGAAATGTTTTTTGTTGTTTTTTTAAGATACAGACAGGTTAACATACTACAATAACATCTTTTATGTGACATCTAGGCTCTGGGCTGCCCGCTTTCGTGCTCCCTCTCTCTTTCTATACAGTATACATATAAACCTAAACATTAACACAATCAGACAATAAGCGCTTTGTTACAGCTGCCGCTGTTGTGAAAGCGCTCTATAAATCAGCATGTATTGTATTGCATTGTATCGTATTTAGCACCATCATTGTTAAGGCAAAACCTATAGTTTTATTTTTGGGTGAGATACAATAAGGACATTTCTAGAGCTCTGCCATGTGGTTCATTTTACATAATAGCCGGTGGATCCGTTAACACGCATACTCAGTAATTGCTTATTGTGTACAACATTCCAACTTTGATATTGTCCTTCAAAGGCAGTCCCGTACCTTCAATGGACTCGACTAACTATTCATTCATTAGTTTGAGTTGTGTGAATTTAAATGGTTAACCAAATAACATGGCCGTGTACAAGTAATATGACAAAGTAATCGTTTCGTTTTTTTTAATCTTTCTTCTTTGCAGACATTGCATCAAGGGACTAACTGGAATAATAATATTTACAATCGAGCAAAATGTAAAATTGTGGTGCCCCATTACTTTTTCCCCTCCACCATAATGATGTGGTAACCAAATTTGGTCTTGACAGGAGGGTCTGTGTAAACAGGCTTATCCATAGAAGAGATGGCCAAGTTAAAAGCGGCCTCTTGGAAAGGTCCAACCATGGATCCTCGGCTCATCCAACCCAGATCACCCTGTCCAAAACATTGAACATTAGCCAAAATATTTTCTTGACAAATTCAGTGTTTAGTTCCCTTTCCTTTCCAAAACAATTGTACAATGACTGCAATCAAAAGAACACAAGTGAAATTCGGTTTTGCAGTTAATGCTAAGGAATCACTTGACTAAAAGTTGTTCTTACTCCTTGTCTCGCTTTGTCTTCACTGTATTGTGATGCAACTTCGCTGAAACGAACTCCCGCTTTCAATTTCTCCATCGCCTCCATGCATTTCCCATGTTTTTCGCAGAGGATGTGGCGAACCTGGGCGAAATGTGCACGCGAGTACTTTGGCTTCGGCTAACCAAGTAGATAGACAGAAAGGAACGAGTAAAAGATCTATCAAACCTTGACAGCAGTGCCTCCTTTTGGTGCCTTCTCCTTCTTCTCGGTCTCCGCACTTCCCGATGCACCTCCTGACCACAATGTTGAGAAACGAGGAACTGTCAAGCAGCCTATGTACTATACGTATAGCACAGTAGATGCATGAAATAAAACCACAGTAGCAAGTTTACGCCACAATACGAGTCCCGATTTGAGACAATGTGAACATTTTCAAGCAAAAACAAAAATGCACAATTAATTGAGTACGAACCTTTGGCACCCTTGCCACCTTTACCCTTTGGTGGCATTTCAAGTGACTGTTTCGTGAAATTCAAACAAGGGAGGACGATGTAAACAGCACTTTCGCGCATGCCATCACGTTTGTTAGGTTGCCCATGCGCAGTAGACGCGTGTGCTGTCTTCTTCTACGGCGACATATTGCTACATTGTAGCCAGCTTGTGTTTATTCCGCCATCTGGTGTACAGCAAAGTGTTGTTGAGTCGTTGACAAGACACGAAGTGGTTTCTCAACCTTTTTTTGCCACTTTCTAATCCTCCTGATTGGATTTACAATTTACAAAAACATGATAATTGCGTTAATATTTTCTACTCCACAATTTGACGATATGATATTTTACCCTCTTCATTTTTCGACACCCTCGTTCTTCAACATTTCTCAATTGATTCTGACCAGTCCAATTTACCAACCATGCTATTTTACCAACATATTCCGAACATTAACATCAGGCGGGCTACTGGGTTTTTCCATTCCAACAATGGCAGTCCCCCCCCCCCCACGCCCCCCCAAAAAAATCATCATTCGTTCCCATTTGAAATTGAAAAATGCCAGCTCGTCCAATTCACATTGGGAACAATTTTCAACATTCCCACAATTCCCAAACATATTGCATATTTTTCACCAATATAATTCCACATCATGGCAGATTGTTCGATATCGTTTCACATCATGCCACATATTTTCATAAAATTATCAATCAGTTAATAGCATTCCATACCGCTCTTCTACATATTGCACTTTTTTCAACAATACCATTCCACATAATTAATTATCCATCCATCCATTTTCATTTTCCATCTTGTTCCACATAATTATATTTAATTCAATATCATTCCACATGATTTCATATTTATTCATTCAACTTTCCAGCATTTTCTAGCTTTTTTTTAAAATAGTTTATCCACATTGTTCTTATACTTGCTCAACTAAATCGGCAATGGCCGTAACTATCAGTTATAACTTTACAGCCATTGCATTGTGAGCAGCGTGTCACAAAAATACATTGACCATACTGGAAAGTTGCGGACCCAGGGAAAACTTTAAATGAATTATGGAGTCACATCTAGATAAGGTTTAATATTTTTAACACATAACAAATATAATGAATAGTTGAGCCAAAAGCACACTCACGGATTCACTTTTGGAGAAAGGTACAAAAGTAGGACTCCTTAAACATTTCTGAGCGCAACACAAAAGGCCCTCCTCTCGGTTTTCAAAGCGTCCGGTCCCTATAGCAACGACAACACAAAAGACCTCGCTAGCAGTCTCGTATCGAGCAGGCAGCCTCCCGGCTCTGCTCGAGACGATGGACAAGTACGAGAAGGTGATGCGTTTGGGCAGAGGAGCATCGGGAGAGGTTTTCCTGATGAGACACGTTGAGTCAGAGGCACTGCATGCGGTGAAGAGGATCAAACTGGAGAGCGCACGGACACAGGGGGCTGTTCTTCAAGAGGCGGAGATCATTAAAAAGCTGAAGCAGCCTCACATCGTGCACTGCAGCGAGGCTTTTGTGAGCCCCGATGGCGGCTTTATTTCTATTGTGATGGACTACTGCGACGGAGGCACGTTAGATGACAGAGTCCGAGAGAGGAAACCCAACGACTTCTTCACGGAGAGTACGGTCATGGGCTGGTTTGCGCAGGTCGCTCTGGCCGTGAGTTACATACATGAAGTGAAAATACTTCACGGGGACATCAAAACCTCAAATGTGTTGCTCACAAAACAAGGCGTGGTGAAGTTGGCTGACTTTGGGGTATCCAGAGTGATGACCAACACGGCTGACATGGCCTCCACGTGTGTGGGAACTCCCCACTACCTGAGCCCAGAACTCTGCCGGGATGCGCCTTACAGCTGCGAGTGCGACATCTGGGCTCTGGGCTGCCTGCTCTATGAGATCTGCGCTCTCACGCCTCCATTTGCAGCCTCCAACCTCCTCGGTCTCTTCTGCAAGATCACCAAAGGAGAGTACGAACCGGTGCCTGAACTTTACTCTCCAAACATCTCTTCTTTAATCCAGAGAATGTTAAACATTCAACCCCGAAACAGGCCGAGCGCTGCCCGTATAGTTGACGGCGCCTTTGTGCAAGATCACTTACGGCGCGTTCGGTGTAACGATACGCCGAATGGCGAGGATGATGCGGAGGAGGGCCGCATCTGCGCCGGTGGCCAGAGTCCCTGCGGCCGCACCTACCCTGATGATTTGGATGAGGATGAGGAGCGAAATTTTTCGTTGGCGGAACAAAGCCAACAATCGTTCTCATCGACAAGGAGACGCTCTGCCGAGTGCCTCGGTAATTCACATCGCAACGCCGAATCGCCGTAGAGCGGCAATAGAGCGCATCACTTTGATTGGCTGTTCGGTGGCGAATCAGCACATGAGATAGATGGAGACAACGAGATAGTAAATCAAAGCAAAGAAAGTGGCATCATCTATGAAAATAAGCTCAGCAAATATTGCTTTTTACTGGGATGTGTTCCTCCTCGACTATGAGTGTGCCGGCCATCGTTCTGGATTTGCGTGAATTTTATTTCGTGAAAGCCTGACAGCGTACGATAACGAATGACGGAGGGCGTACGGCCGCTGCTGGCCACGCCGCACTGAGCTGTTTTGTCACCCCACTGAAGAAATTCTGGCTGCTGCACTGACCCGGCAACTCAAAACCAAAGTAGCTACCGAAGCCTGATTTTTGGCACCCGCTTTCCAGGTCTACAATAGTTGTACCTTTTTCATCATAGCTTTTACTTTGTTTGGACTTTTTTTTTCAGTTAGTTCCAATTACCCCTCCGTGAGTCGTCACCTTACCGTGGTGGAGGGGTTTGTGTGTCCCAATGATCCTAGGAGCTAAGTTGTCTGGGGCTTTATGCCCCTGGCAGGGTCACCCATGGCAAACAGGTTCTAGGTGAGGGGCCAGACAAAGCACGGCTCAAAGACCCCTTATGATGACAAAAATATATGGACCAAGGTTTCCCTTGCCCGGACGCGGGTCACCGGGGCCCCCCTCTGGAGCCAGGCCTGGAGGTGGGGCTCGTTGGCAAGCGCCTGGTGGCCGGGCCTACACCCATGGGGCCCGGCCGGGCACAGCCCGAAGAGGCAACGTGGGTCCCCCTTCCCATGGGCTCACCACCCATGAGAGGGGCCAAAGGGGTCGGGTGCAATGTGAGCTGGGCGGCAGCCAAAGGCGGGGACCCTGGCGGTCCGATCCTCGGCTGCAGAAGCTAGCTCTTGGGACATGGAATGTCACCTCTCTGGCAGGGAAGGAGCCCGAGCTGGTGTGTGAGGCAGAGAATTTCCGACTGGATATAGTCGGACTTGCCTCCACACACAGCCTGGCTTCTGGTACCAGTTCTCTCGAGAGGGGTTGGACTCTCTTCCACTCTGGAGTTGCTCAAGGTGAGAGGCGCAGAGCAGGTGTGGGCATACTCATTGCCCCCCGGCTCAGTGCCTGTACATTGGGGTTCACACCGGTAGACGAGAGGGTTGCCTCCCTCCGCCTTCGGGTGGGTGGACGGGTCCTGACTGTTGTTTGTGCATACGCACCAAACAGCAGCTCAGCATACCCACCCTTTTTGGAGTCCTTTGGAGGGTGTGCTGGAGAGTACCCCTGCTGGGGACTCCCTTGTTCTGCTGGGGGACTTCAATGCTCACGTGGGCAATGACAGTGAGACCTGGAGGGGCGTGATTGGGAGGAACGCCCCCCCCCCCCCCGATCAGAACTCCGACTTCGAAGACCTCCTCAACTCCACCAACACGCCTTCCTTGGAGGAAGCAGAGCCTGGGGACTCTGAGGTGGGCTCTCCTATCTCTGTGGTTGAAGTCACCGATGTGGTTAAAAAGCTCCTCGGTGGCAAGGCCCCGGGGGTGGATGAGATCCGCCCGGAGTTCCTCAAGGCTCTGGATGTTGTGGGGCTGTCCTGGTTGACACGCCTCTGCAACATCGCGTGGTCAACAGGGAGAGTGCCTCTGGATTGGCAGACCGGGGTGGTAGTCCCTCTTTTTAAAAAGGGGGACCGGAGGGTGTGTTCCAACTACAGAGGGATCACACTCCTCAGCCTCCCTGGTAAGGTCTATTCAGGGGTGCTGGAGAGGAGGGTCCGTCAGGAAGTCGAGCCTCAGATTGAGGAGGAGCAGTGTGGTTTTCGTCCCGGCCGTGGAACAGTGGACCAGCTCTACACCCTTAGCAGGGTCCTCGAGGGTATGTGGGAATTCGCCCAACCAGTCTACATGTGTTTTGTGGACTTGGAGAAGGCGTTTGACCGTGTCCCTCGGGGAGTTCTGTGGGGGGTGCTTCGTGGGTATGGGGTACCGAACCCCCCGATACGGGCTGTTCGGTCACTATACCACCGATGTCAGAGTTTGGTTCGCATTGCCGGCAGTAAGTCGGAATCGTTTCCAGTGGGGGTAGGACTCCGCCAAGGCTGCCCTTTGTCGCCGATTCTGTTCATAACCTTTATGGACAGAATTTCTAGGCGCAGCCGAAGCGTTGAGGGGATCCGTTTTGGGGGCCTCAGTATTGCATCCCTGCTTTTTGCAGATGATGCGGTGCTGTTGGCTCCTTCAAACAGGGCTCTCCAACTCTCACTGGAGCGTTTCGCAGCCGAGTGGGAAGCGGTTGGGATGAAGATCAGCACCTCCAAATCTGAAACCATGGTCCTCAGTCGGAAAAGGGTGGAGTGCCCCCTCCAGGTCGGGGAGGAGATCTTGCCCCAAGTGGAGGAGTTCAAGTATCTTGGGGTCTTATTCACGAGTGGGGGCAGGAGGGAGCGGGAGATCGACAGGCGGATCGGTGCAGCGTCTGCTGTGATGCGGACTTTGTATCGGTCTGTCGTGGTGAAGAAGGAGCTGAGCCAAAGGGCGAAGCTCTCAATTTACCGGTCGATCTACGTTCCAACCCTCATCTATGGTCACGAGCTATGGGTCGTGACCGAAAGAACCAGATCCCGGTTACAAGCGGCCGAAATGAGTTTTCTCCGCAGGGTGTCCGGGCTCTCCCTTAGAGATAAGGTGAGAAGCTCGGTCATCCGGGAGGGGCTCAGAGTCGAGCCGCTTCTCCTCCACATCGAGAGGAGCCAGATGAGGTGGCTTGGGCATCTGATTCGGATGCCCCCTGAGCGCCTCCCTGGTGAGGTGTTCCGGGCATGTCCCACCGGGAGGAGACCCCGAGGAAGACCCAGGACACGCTGGAGAGACTATGTCACCCAGCTGGCCTGGGAACGTCTCGGGATCCCCCGGGGAGAGCTGGAAGAAGTAGCTAGGGAGAGGGAAGTCTGGGCTTCCCTGCTAAAGCTGTTGCCCCCGCGACCCGGCCCCGGATAAGCGGTAGATGATGGATGGATGGATGAGTTCCAATTACTTTTTAGAGTTCATTTTCTACACCTGAACGAGGGGGAACGCCTCGGGATCCCCCGGGGAGAGCTGGAAGAAGTAGCTCGGGAGAGGGAAGTCCGGGCTTCCCCGCTAAAGCCGCTGCCCCCGCGACCCGGCCCCGGATAAGCGGTAGAAGATGGATGGATGGATGGATGGATGGATGGAGTTCATTTTTTAAGGCTTCATTTTAGTTGAGTTTTTATTCGTTTTACTATATTGAGCATTTGTCGAATGCAAGGGAAAAAAAAGATCACCGCGTAAGGTAAACTAAATTCAACCTTCCTCCTTCTCCTAGATCAAAGGCAATACAGAATACATTTGTCAGTAAAGTGTGTGAAGTGCATTCAATTCGATAGGCTCGGTTGCCTATTGGTTTTCTGTGACGATTAATTTGCGTGTACTGTACTAAGTGATGGTTTTCAAACCACGTATTTTGGGCAAGGGGATAATTATAGTTTTCATTTTTCATCATGTTTTTGGGGGGCTTTAGACTGCTCAAATAAAAGTTAATCAAGGGAAAGCATCAAAGAAGTTTCTAGGGGGAACTCAAAAGTGTCTCGACAGAAACAAAAAGCTTGACTTCAGGAGTGCTTAGCATACTTGACCGTAACGTAAAAGTGCACAGCTGACATAAATGCGGTGAATGAAATGGAAACGTGTACGAAACCGCCGGTTCCTCAAAACTGCAACGCAATGTCACTCTGACAAGAATGTTCACCTCCGCTTCATACTCAGATAGACTCAGATGCGGTGTGGTTAAAAGAAGGGTTGTCTCAATTTAAATTAGAGCACAAATGCGACAACCTCAGACCTACTTATTTCCCAGATACATTTCGGCATTCCATTTCCATTTTTAAAAAAACATATTATTTTCTTGAAGGACTTTGTCACGAAGCCAGTCCGAAGAAATGTTTGGATCAAAACCTCTTGAGCAAATTCATGTGCATTCTCTCTTCCAGTTTTTTTACAGTGTCGCCAAGACGTTGAGGACCAAGTGGAGTATCCGGATGACTTTGAGGAAGATGAGGACGAGGACGAGTGCGCGGACGTGTCGTGCGGAAATCACATTCCCGCTTTCGACCGCGATGATTCCCCGGATGAGTTTCAGCTCCGCGATGCTGGAGGAATGCTCGTCACACTGAAGGCTTTGAAGGAAAGGGGCTAAAAATGTATTTTTGAACAGACGGCAATGTTTGGGTTCCTGCTCTTCATCGTGAAAAGAGCCTCTTTCCAGAAGCTATGTGGCTGCTTCGTTGCTGTTCTAACACTTGCTGAAGCCAAACACACCCGACCACGAGCGCGGTTGTGTTCAGAGGATCAATGTCGATGTCATTTGGCCATTGACTCGGGTTTTATTAGGACCGGGATTAAATCGGTATGCATGCGTGGCTAAAAAAAAAATTTTTAAAAAATGAACAAATGCAAATATTTATTCTTGTCGTTGTAAGACCACGCGATGAAGAAAGATACGTTTGAGGAGAGACACAAACAAGTTAGAGTCGATGGGTAGTGCTGCAACATTTCCGGAATGTTTTTTGTTTTGGTTTTTTTTGCTACATTTCAATGTGAAATGAACGAAGATGGTGAATTTTATCAAAGGAGAAACTTTCTATGGGAGTTTGGGGAATTCATATGTTGATATATAAGTTGAAAATGTCAATATTTTTTTCTGTCATTAACGGACATCAATGCAAAATGCACGTACGGTACTTGCATAAAATTTGGTCGGTTTAGTCAGGTTTATGTGAAACTATATTTAGTATCCTCAAACCATATTCGCAGTAAATTGCTTATTATGAGACAACCTTCAATCATTTTCAATTCCGGTTTATTCCCTTGTCTTCTCATAAATTCCCGTTGATTCTCAACAATTTCCTCGAATTCCCATGAAAGCTGACACCTCTTTCCACCATTCAATGGCACGAATGCCGCCGTTTCGCTGTATTCATGATGGTGGCGTCTGCCAATTATTTTAATAATTGATCAATCTGTCGATTAATCGATGAATCCGATTTTTAGAGGACACGCTTTTGATTTGCATCGCTTCATTAAAAACATGACATATTTGAAACGGATTATGATTCACTTACTGGCGGGATCCCCAACATCTCAGAAAGGGCGACATATGTTGATCATTGTTTCCCAAAGTAAAAGCAAATGTTTGATTTGGATGTAAGACAAAGATGTCCAGTCCACGTTCACGGAAGACCCCAGAATTTGGGTAGTATGAGAAGCTGAAATTCTGAGCATTTGGACCATTTTAAACCAAAAAAAGGTCCAAACAATCCATCGATGATCATAAATCGTTTTTGATTGATTTGATTATTGATTAGTTGTTGATTAATCAGTTAATCGTTGCACTTCTAGTATTTCATTGGCATGGTGTTAACACGGAACTAGTGTCTTCTACCTCATGGAGGTAATCTGCATTCAACTGTCATAGACAATGTCCTCTTTGCAAAACATCCGAAAGTCAAGAATATGTCAATATGTTGGTGGTTGTAGATCATGGTCTCATTAGCTTCTCATAACTATTACGGATGAAACGTCGCCTCGTGAGAACTGTGACGTCGGTTGATTCGCCGGCACCAAAGCCTACACGGGCCGATACCGATGGAAACCGGTCAAGTTACGCCTCAGAGAAAATTCCTTTTGCCAGAAAAAAAAAAGTACCGGTACATAAAAGGTTTTTCTGTAAGCAGATTCAACACGATTGTACTTGGCTTGTTAAACAAACATCCTTGCAATAATTGTTAGCGTCGGTCGCACTTTTTGAACATCCAAACGTGATCAACTGTGATATAGGAAACACATCGAGATGGCTAAATTGACTTTGTATGCACCAGACGCACTGAACGTCTGAACGGAAATGTCAGATTGGTGGTTTATCACCACACGATCTCTCAAGAGATGATCGTTTCACCTACTTGCGTTACACTTGGAAAACATGCATTTCTTTTTCCATCCTAACAGCATTAGGCCAACACGGTTTCCTTCATGGCCATGCCTCCCACAGAGCGCGTGTCTGCAAAGACGACGGATGAGTCATCGTGAGAGTTGGGTGGTAAATCCACGATTAGTTTGCGATGCTCGTCACAACCGGGATCCTCAATCGGTTTTTGCACGACAGTTGTAGGCGGAACCTCGGTCATCATATTGTTATCCGTCAATCACATCGTTTTTCGTGATGAAGTCAATTTCTTTTTCCCTATTTTAAGGGGTGTTCACACGGCACACATTCGCATCGGTGCCGCACCGACGTATTTTGTTGCGATACACCGTATCTTACGCCGGTGCAAATTCTGTGGAGCGTTCACACGTAAAAAGCCGCTGACTAAAGAGAAGCGTCTTGACCCCGGCGCAGCCCCGCTTGCGTTCGCACGGCGGTTTCTGCGGCCGTGCGATACGATGGTATTAATATGGAAATGAAACAAAGAGCCGTCGTGTCGGTTCTTTTGAAAACATACGCTTTATTCATTTGTTTAACTCGAGCAACTACGGGCACGTCCTTCTCCTTCTCGGTCTCCGTGCCTTCTGCTCGAGAGGCGTTCAAGGACCGCCCCCGAAAACAGAAACAAGGATGACTTCGATGACACTCAAAAAAAGCAAACATAATGCGCCAAACAGAAAATCAAGAGAGGAAATCACAAAATAAATTCTATGGGGGGTGGGGGGGGTGGGGGGGGTCGTGAACATGCAACAGAGGAACAAATTACACAAACAAGTCCGAGACAGTCCAGTCTCCTACAAAAGGAAAGATGACGGGAGTACAACAGAGCATTCTAGCCGTATGTAATCAACTCTTCTCATGCGTAGCGAGTCTACCCCCGTAGCGTTCACACGTCCCAATTTACATCGGCGCTGGCCCGCAAACGAGCATTTACTCCGGAGTAAATATTTAAACCGCCTCCTTGAGCGGGGTTAACTTTAAGCTGTTTTCAGGGGCTACACCGGTGTAACTTTGCACCTGCGAACGCTCTACGGGGGCAGCCCCGGTGCTGCGCCGGCGCAAAAGTTGCCGTGTGAACACCTCTTTAGAGGTGAGGATGGGTCAGCAAGGCCTTCTCTGCTGGCCTCAACGCTCGTATATCATCAACACTTGACTACATTTTCACCGAAATGTTTTTGTCTGTCCATGGATTTTAATCATTTATTCCCAACGCTTGCGTTTCTCTTGACTGTACTTCTTTTAGTACCATTTATGTGCATCACAGATTTGATTTGCTTTTTCGCCCAATCAGAAATCAGCCTCTCTGTGCCCTTCACTCTTATCTGCCCGGAGCCCCCCAGAATCAGAGATTCGGGTGAATTTAAACTAATTTAACAGAGGGCTGCTTCTTTAACCAATCCGATTTCAAAATGATCCTCACAAGGACCGCTCCCGTCAGCATTGTTCCGTCCTCCGATTGGTTGGACGGAACAAAACTTTTTAGAGCCACCTTTTTTAAATAGCGAAACACGTTTCTAGCCATCTGTCCGCATTCATACATTGAATAATTGACATTTTCGGTGAGTGCAGAATATTGTATGGCAATTAGATACGCATTTGTCATAGGGCAGTACGCTCGCGATCTGAAAATTGGAATTTGGGCCCCTACCTTCCCGTGTACTACGGTTCCCCGCCACTTTCTAAAAACATGCCCGTTCGGTTGAGTGAAGAATCAAAATTGACCGTTGCTTTGAATGTGGGTGTCAGTCATTGTTTGTCTACCGCGTATGTACCCAGTGATCGGTTGACGACTTTATTGCGCCAAAATCCGCCCGGGTGGTTTCCGGCACGCCCTTGTAGATAATCCATTTAGTTTGAAATCATGTCAAGCTGGGCCACGCCATCCAAAAAAGGGGCCCGGGTCATATCTAACAGTTCAGTGTTTTTCACCGGGGAGAAGACTCGTGTCTCACTGAGCGGCGAAGGTCTGCAAGCGTGTGCCTCGCAGACCCTTTGGAAGATGACGTTGTTTTTTCATCAGGGATCATTCGCGGTCGCATCCGTTTGCAAAGACGACAATTTTATTGCTCCGCGGCCACGCCTCAGATACGTTTTTTACTTCTTCCTTCTCCTTTGAACATAAAATTGTGACGATGAGTGTTTTTCTTTTCCTTTTTACGATGTTTACTTACCTTCATTTTTGTCAATTTATTATTGTATTGTATGTTTTATACATTCGATAAACAAACAAACGACCACACAGATGAAATATTAAACGCATGCGCGCGCATTTGCATAAATGATGGAATTGGGCATTTGTAGATGTGAGAAAGTTGTGCAAAGTGTCACTACATCCTGCAAATATCCCCCTCCTTCGAGGCAACACTCAAAGCAACATCCGCACACTCATCACGCTGCCCTTCCACTGATGGTGTCAGACAAATGCACCGCGGTCGTTTCCAGGATGCATGAGTCACAAAACGGCAACTCCGTCACTAGCATTCAAAAATGCGCTACGGCATTGGAGGTAGAAGAAAATGGGAGGAATAACAATGACATTTTTCGCACACGTGAGATAAGCGCAGGCGTTTTCTTTTTCTTTTCAGCCATATATTTTGTGATCTTGTGTGTCATACCAAGAAAAGCAGAACCGAGTACTTTGATTCACGTTTTAGAATCAAGCAAATGGTATTTCTATAGAATAGCGTGACAAAAGGCCACCTTGTCCCGTCCGCGCATAAATCGTAGTTTTTTTGTCGTCGTCGTTTTTTTTGTTGTACACAATCGAACTACGCGCATTCTCCCATCCAGATTTTTGACACAACTGCCGAGTCTGCCACGCACGACGCACGTGACTACAGCCATCGGAGGCGTAACGCAGTGAAATCATGGAGCGTGACCTTTTCCCGACAATAGTGATTGTCTGAAATCCATTTGAAAAAGAGTGCGCGCTTTAAAGACGAACATACCTGCAAGAATATGAGCCGCGTTTCATTTTACTACGTATGAAATAATACGGGGCGGCACGGCGGAGAACCGGTCGGCACATCGGTCTCGCAGTGCGGAGGTGTGGGCTTCGATTGCAGGCCTCGGCGTTTGCGCGTTCTGCCTACGCCTGCGCGGCTCTTCTCCGGTTTCCTCCCCAAAAACATGCGCGGCGGGTTCGTCGCGTGCTTTAAATTGTCCGCGGGTGCGATTGTGAGCGCGAACGGTTGTTTGCCTACGCGGGCCCGGCAATGGGCCGGCAACCGATTCGGCCCGAAGAGCGCCGGGACGGGCTCCGACATGCCCGCGATCCTCGGGACGATAAGCGGAGTGTCGGTGATGAACTGAAATTGACGGGAGAACGCGCGCGGCCGAAAAGGTGCGCCGTAGCGTTCCTTTTTGGCCTTAAACACGCAGAATTTGTGTCCAGAATTCAGATTGTAGCACTGCCTATTAGTAACCCGCCCTATGCTGAAGCAGCAGTGACACCCTCAAATGAAAAACACCGAGTTCAGCTCGTTAGACGGCACGGTAACGTATATTTTTGAATTGAAATGTCTTTTAAAACCCGAGGACCCGCCTATAAACACCCTGCGCTGCGTGCGGCCGAGTAGATCGACGACCGGGACGATAGCGATCGAAGGGGCGAAGGAGAGTAGCTTGACGCTTGCCACGAGAAGAGTTGAGTTTTGTGAGGAGACGCGACTTGGAGATCGTCTTCTCTTCTCTTCTCATTTACCGTTTCCCCGCGTGGCCCCGCGGGACCTTGTATGATACAAATTTCAGTTGAAATATAATGCGATTGTCACATAACCGTCGACGCTCAGTGTTTATCACGTGTCACATCACAAAGTCCTTTACGTGGCCAATCAAATAGCTGAGAACGAGGTGACGCGCGAGTGAGCTCTCCCCAGCCTTTTGTGACCGTGCTCTAAATACTCGTCAGAAAGTCCCTTACGGCCTATTATTCATCAGCTGATGGACACGCACAAAAACGATTACAAAGTCACGGTCCCAAAAAGCAGAGGGGCTGCCCATATGACACTTCTTCGATGAACTTCAAAGACATGACTGAATTCATTTCTATCCAACGAAATGGTTTTCTTTCAACATCAAGCCGTTCTCCCGGTCTATGCGCTTGGGTTAGAGCAATGTAATGAAGCGTTTTATTCGTCGTTCGCGAGCATCGGATCCAACGTCGTTTGATTGGCTTCCATAAACTTCATTTGCTCGGGGGAATACCGTTCATTTATATCGGTGCCGTCTCTTAAAACTAACCTAGATAATATTCGGATCATTTAGAGCCAGAAATCAAAGACCCCCCCCCCCCCCCCCCCCCCGAGGTACAGGAAGAACATGCAAACTTCACAAAGAGAAGGCCAAATGCGCGGATTTGAATTTATGACCTCCACACTGGAAGGAAGATGCGCTAACCGATCGGTGACCATTCCACAAGCAACGTTGCCCGTGCAAACTGCACACCTCTCAAGCTTTCCACCACTGTTACTCATCCACGCGTGATGACGATGTCAGCGCAGAACGGTGAACGCATCCGTTTAAAGTGAAGTTGACATTGAACTTGATTTTCATCGCGTCCATTTCACAAATGATCAATTACGGATTACGAGTCAGAGCGATGTAAACGAGCAGCCGGGCACGGCGAAAGGAGTCGTGTTCTCTTCCGCGGCCAAAGTGAGTCTTGACTGATACATAGTGGGGCTGAGAATATATTTTCAAAATATCATCCATCCATCCTTTTCCAACCCCGGATATCCCGAAGGGGGTCGCGAGGAGGTTGCCGGGGCCTATTCCAGCTGACTGTAGGTAGAAGGCGGGCTCCGCCCCGAACGTTGCCACCGGCCAGTCGCAGGGCACATATCGAGACAAACGACCATTCGCACCCGCATCCGCGCCATCGCTGAACGGGGACCGATCCCACGCTGCCCGCACACAATTCAGGCGAGTGTAAAGCTACGCCATCGGCGACTTTAGAATATCAACTCCAGTCGAAACCGGCTACTGTTGGCAGAAATTGCAACTCTTAGTGTCATAACAACTTGATATAATCTCATCGGGTGAGTGAGAATGTGGCTGAACGCCACTGGTGTGAACTGTTGAGCAATCTTTAAATTTTGACAGCACGTTTGCATTTTGAGGATGACATCAGTCGCTTCCTTTTTCGCGGCGACTTTGTGAATCAAATAAAACGGGCCGGCGCCGGTCACGTTAGTAAGCGGTCGCACTTGAGACGACGAGGCGGGCCCGTTGAAGGAGAGAGAGCGAGATAGATAGCGAATTGGAGTACGGTATGATGAAGTGCGTGTTTGCTCTTGTCTTGCTGCCGCATTTCTGCTACGGCGCCGACGACGGCGTTAACTTTAACCTGCACACGGAGATGATAGAAAGACTGGGCAAACTCAACAAACTCTACAAAGGCAAACAACTCGAGATGACGTCCGTAAGTAAAAATGCGCTCGCCCTTTTTTTATTGATTTATTTTTTGCTGGCTTATCTTACAATGTCTGCAAAGGTGCGAGGACCATCGAGCGTGGGTATCACACTTTATTGCGTGTTATTACACGGGCCGACCGTACCGTGACCCGGAAGTCACGCCTCCATTAAACACTCGGTTCAAACGCGTATTCCCATAAATATTAGACATTGCACTCATCGCACATGGTCCGAGCGAATCCAATAGATGTATATTAATATTAATTCAAACAACCGAGTCACTTCATGGATGATTGCTGATATCTCATGTTTTCTTTCATCTACGTACATGTGAGTGTTTTAGCATTAAATACAGTAATGGCACGGTTAGCACGCTGGCCTCACAGTCAAGAGGTCCTGGGTTCGCATCTCCGCTCGGAACCTCCTAAGTGGAGTTTACAAAAACACGCATGTTGGATTCGTTGAAGACTATAAATTGTCCTGAGATGTGAATGATTGTTTGTCCGAATATGCCCCGTAATTGGCTGATGAGGAATGGGCGCCAAATCATCCTCAACCCTTTGGGGAACAAGCAAGCACTACAAATAATTGCAAGGGTTGTCACCAAGGTTCTAATCGTTTATGATTTTTCATAATGGTTTCTATTTTATTTTGATTTGTGTCGTTTTTTTTTAAATTTCAGTTCATTTTGATTCTTTTTTTAGAGTGAGGTATTTTAAATTCGTTTTTATTTTTTTGAAAATGATTTGTTTGAATTTAGCTTTTATTAGTTTTAGTTTTAGTTTTTTTTAATGTAAGCGGTATCAGTCGAGTACAAAAAAAATTGTAATGAAGTATTGTTTAATGAATCTTCCTTCTTCCGTAGCTTCCAAGTACAGCGATACCGAAATAAGTTTGTTTGTTTGTTTATTGAACATAAAACATGTATACAGTAATAATTTGACAGGAAATAAGGTCGATAAAAAAAGTAAAAAGAAAGAAATCAGTCTTCATTCAACACAGTTCTTACCTTCAAGGGAGTAGGAAGAAGTAAAAAACGTATCTAGTCCTACCCCGTTAAGTGTTTCTATCTAATAAATCATTTTTATATCAATCAGAAAAGAAAAAAGTCAGAAGAAAGAAGTCTCCATTGAGGCTCCTACTTTAGCCTTAAGTATACTTAATACTCAAAACAAGAACAAACATCAAGCAAAGAAGTGTATCTATCAAAGGTGTCAATCTGTGGAATAATCTCGAAACGGACCTGAAAATGAGTTCAAAAACAAATTCAAAAAAATAGTACAAACAACCTACATCAATCAGAGTTAAAATGATCAATTCTAAACATTAAATATAATGATAAATCAGAACTAAGTTGATAAATAGAGAAAGGTATATAAATATCCATTCTGAATACAAGAGAAAATTGACACAAGAGTGTCAGGGTGTGGAAGTATATAATCCCGATACAAAGCAAAAGTTGTAAAAATATCCCTGAACCTCGTCAGTGATATCACTTAACAAAGATGGAAACAAAGGACAATTATCGTGTAAAAGTTAAAACTAATTCTTAATTATTATTAATAAACTTAATTTTAGTCACAGTTATAAATGTAAATTGTAGTTTCGGTTTGTTTTCATTGTTCAAAGCATTTTCATTTCATTTGGTTAATGAGAGTGTCTTTTCAATTTTTGTTTTCGTTGTCGGTTTTCATAAAGGGGAAGTCAAGTCAAATTTTTCTTCCCAAAAACATGTTCTACACGGGCCCATTCGTTTTAAGGAATTAACGTTGATTAATATGGCACGTGTGGAACGTGAATTAAGCGGCAAAATCTACCCGTTTGCTGCCACTTGCCGTCATCGAAAAATGACATCGCGGTGCCTAAGGGTTCATTTTGCGAACGTCACATAAGCGAACCCAGAAAACAGGTGAGGCGTGATCGGTCATGACTTGAGTCCGTAGGCGCCGCGATGTCATTTTCAGTTGACAACAAGGGGTGGTACAAGGCAAAATGGCCACCCCCTCGAGATGGATAAAAAGGACTGGATTTTGCTGATGAATTCATATTCCACAAACACAATACTGACCGGAATGCCATGTTTCGACTAGAAGGGGTGTACAGAACATTATTTTGCAGAGAAAGACTTCGCTTGCCCTTTAAGGACAATAACCTCGGTTGCGACTCAGGACCAATGAGAGAATATGTACTGTACGTCTCGTTATGTATCTAATATCTTTCCATCCCTGTAGCCGGATGCGGTGCGGACGCCGTCCGGGGATATGCGCAATAATGCGGTGAGCTCTTTTTCATTTCTTTTTCACTTCCCGGTGAAACAAAAAAGCCTAACGACTAAGCCCACGGCATCTCTCCATTTCAGGACTCCTGCGTGAATGTTTTCATTCGAGAGCTGAGCCTTCTCCTCGGCAATGTGACGGTACAACAAGAGAACGAAAACATCCTCACGGAGCTCAAGGGAAATCTCCGGCGCATGAAGCCTCGTCTTCAACAGGTTTGTCAGCAGAAACAATGTCATCAAAGTGTGTGGGTAGCCCTTCTGGCACACGCCAGACACGTCTTACAAACATCTGCATTTTATTTATTTATTTTTTGCTGAAAAATATAGAAAACTTTGAATAATTGTTATAACATCACTCACATAATGTGGCTGTATGTTATGGCGGAACCATTTTGAAAAATCATTTCATTGTGATTTTTTGTCTCCTCAATATTGCAATTGGCATTTAATATGCGATTCTTTTGTCAAGGTCCTCTCCACATCTATTTTTTTTTAACCAATACAAGCGATACATTCATCTGTATTAATGATAAACAATATCATTTTACTATACATCAATGTTTTGGTCTAATAGGATAATATCATGCTAAAATAAAGGCAAATGCACCATGAATTGATATGAAAGACAGCGTGACTTTGTGTTTTATGAAACAACGGCAAATGTAAACATGTGGACTGCACATCTTAAGAACAGAACATATCTAGACACGAAGCAAACAAACGATTAAAGCCTACGATTTTTTGGGGTTCTTTTTTCAAGTTTACGAATTGAAACTTTACCATTTGAAAATTGCATTCTACTGCATTGCAATGTCGATTTGAATTTGATTCATTACTAGGCGCAAGCGGGTATGTCTGCGCCATAGCACCTGATATCTGGACCGGATTTTTACTTATCGAGACAAATAAACTAATTGCGATGGTCTACGATCATCACCGAACCCGAATTAGGCGAGCAGCTTTGGATTTACCGCGGAGCGTGTCCATCCGCTCATGGACGGAGCGCTGTCGGATTCAAACCCGTAGTGTCAGAGCTAGAAGGGAAAAGTCCACCGTGCTATCACTGAACACAATGTTGAATTCAAACCAAATAAAATGTTGCACTTTAGTGCTGTTACTGTGCGTTATCTCCACAGAGCCTTTCCTACTTTGAATACGTGCACAATGGGTTGTGTTTCGATAGACCGCTTGTGCATTACCTACGGGCAAGTACAGTAATATGAAACTTCCGTTCCTCTTTCAGACCGACCGTCAGTGCAAAATGGAACACAACATACGAAGCCTGACACCATTCAAACCCTACTCGGCTTTCCTGAAGAAACTGAATGGAAGGAAAAGATGAAGTGTTCTTTTGAACGCAATGCGGCTTCGATGTACTTAGCGAATATCTTTTTTGACAAAGGACACCAGGTGGAGAGCAGTCCAATGCGAAGACATACTATATTAACGTATCATGAATGTTGTTTTTTATTTATTTCTTTGATCATCTATTTATTTTTTTCTAGGAATTTCATACGAGGCAAAGCATATGGTTAGCATGCAAGAAAAAATATTTATCCATAGCTGTCTTTGAATAAAAAAATCATTTGGCATCGCTGAATGTTTGTAGTCGTATCCTCGTGAAAGGCAGAAAAGAGCGCGCATGGTGCAAAAACCTCCTTGTATCTATTTCGAGCCTCGAGAGCGCAGCCAGACCGGTAATGCGGACATAGCGCATGCTGACGTGCACACTGATCACACACCGCACGCACAGAGACACACGTCGCAGCGGCAAGAGAGGCAGGGAGGTGAGATTCCACTCCTGACCCCCCAGCCCAAAAAGCCGGTTTCAGTCTACGCCAAGTATGTACAACTTATGCATATTTTCCACCCTCACGGCATAACGAAGGCCTTTTCTTTCCCCCGGGAAAAATGTAACATACGTCGGCACATGAGAACGTGTGTGCACATTTCTAACGGGTCGTGTTGTGTGTGTGTGTTTTTTTGTTGTTGTTGAAAGAGTAGGAATGTAGTTTGTTTACACGATTTGCGTGCAAAACATCATCGATAGGCCGACAAAACCAAAAACCTGAACCCGAGCCATGGTTTAGCGACATTACCCGCGCAGCTAGGCAGGGGCGGCGCAAAGCCGAACGCAAGTGGAAAAATGACAAATTGCATGTCTCTTATCAAATTTGGAAAGACTGCTGGCGTAACTACCAGCTCACAGTAAAAGAGGCCAAAAGAGAATATCTGTCGGACCTTATTCAAGCTAACCGTCACAACCCACGCGCACTATTTAAAACGATAGATTCCGTACTCAAATCCCCTCTGCCTTACTTGCTCGGATTCTTCACCCGAGATGTGCAACAGATTCCTTCAGTTTTTCATTGATAAGGTCTCTACGGCGAGGACTCCGGTCTCAAATACCGCATCTGACCCCTCTGTCCATGTTCCATGTTCAGCTGCGCTAAATTCTTTTGAAACCGTGTCCTTGGCGCTTTTGGAGGATGTAGTTCGCCAGACGAAGCCATCTGGCTCCCCTTGCGACTCTCTTCCCCCGCACTTCTTTCGGGAGGTTCTCCCGAGTGTTGGCGCATCGGTCTTGGATATCATCAACAGCAGCCTCTCTTCTGGTATAGTTCCCCGACGGTTTAAACACGCTGTGGTCCAACCCTTGATCAAGAAACCTGGTCTTGATCCAGATGTGCTGTCAAGTTTCAGGCCCATTTCCAAACTGCCTTTCATTTCCAAAATTCTGGAAAAAGTGGTGCACATGCTGTTGAAATTTTTCTTGGATGAACATAACATCTTGGAGGTCTTCCAGTCAGGTTTCAAGACGATGCATGGCACGGAGTCTGTTATGTTTCGATCTGGTTACGTTTGGTTTTGATTCCTCATGTGCCCTTTTTTCGCCACCTGTTCTCGTTATCAGTGTTCCTTGTGTGTAACCAATTAGCTCCCTCGACCCTTTGTGTGTTGTCCAGGTGTTTCTCGTTGTCTCGTCACTTGGCTTGTATTTAGTTCCCTGAGTTTCTGCCAGTCTTGGTTGGGTCATTGTGAGCTGTGAGTATGTGAGCATGCATGTGCTCCTGTCATGTTTTGTTTCCTGCTATAATTTGCTTTGATACTTGTGATTTCCAGGCATTTTTGAGTACTTCGACTTCGTGTTTTTTCCATTGTACTCCTGTGTGTATTTTTTGTTAAATACATTTTGGTCAATCCACCCTGCTCCTCCCTGCCTCCCTGCTTTTTGGGGTCCTACAACTACCATCATGCAGAACGTGACGGAGTCAGCCCTGTTACGCGTTTCTAATGACATCCTCCTGGCAAATGACGCTGGCGACCACGTGTGTCTCGTTTTATTGGATTTAACTGCAGCATTTGATACAGTGGATCACAGTATTCTGCTCACTCGTTTGCAGCACTTGGTGGGCATTGGCGGCAGTGCTCTTGAGTGGTTTAGGTCCTATTTAGCTGACAGAACCTTTTGCGTCAGCCTTGGCTGCTCTGAGTCACGCACTGCTCCCCTGTCATGTGGTGTTCCACAGGGCTCAATTCTGGGGCCTCTGCTGTTCTCGTTGTATCTGCTCCCATTGGGTTCCATCTTAAGGAAACATGGTATTCCCTTCCACTGCTATGCAGATGACTGCCAGATCTATGTCCCACTGAGCAAGAAAGACGCCTTCTCATTATGGCCACTCCTATCCTGTCTGGAAGAAATCAAAACCTGGATGGCACAAAATTTCTTGAGATTCAATGAAAAGAAGACAGAGGTGATATTGTTTGGTCCCAGTGGCCCTTGTACATTCCATCCTGTAGACTTGGGCCCCCTGTCTCCTTATCTTAAGTCAACAGTCTCAAACTTGGGCCTTAAACTGGACAGTGATTTCAAACTCGATCGGCAAATTGGTGCCGTTGTTAAATCCGGCTTCTTTCACCTTAGACAGCTGGCCAAAATAAAACCTCTCCTCTCACATGAACACTTTGAGACAGTAATTCACGCCTTTGTCACATCCCGGCTCGATCACTGCAATGCCCTTTACTTTGGAGTCCGCCGGTCCTCCATTAAGCGCCTTCAGCTGGTCCAGAATGCCGCCGCTCGCCTCTTGACTGGTACTCGTAAGAGGGAGCGCATAACTCCTACTCTGGCATCCCTTCACTGGCTCCCCATTCATTTTAGAGTTCTTTTCAAGATCCTCTTATTTGTTTTCAAATCTCTGAATAATCTCGCGCCAACTTACCTCTCTGAGCTCATCCGCCCCTACGCACCTGCCCGGCGCCTCAGGTCTGCGGACCAGACATTATTAGAAGTACCAAGAACTAAACTGAGGCTCAGAGGGGATGGAGCCTTTTCCGTTGCCGGTACCTCTCTCTGGAATGAGCTCCCACTGAACATTGGGCAAGCCTCCTCGCTGCCCATCTTCAAAACCCTCCTCAAAACCCACTTGTATTCTTTGGCATTCGACTCACATGACTTTGATTTGTTCTTGGTTTTACTGTTTGGTGCTTTCTACCGCCTTTATTATCGATTTGTCTTACTGTTTATTGTGCATGTTAAATTGCTCCACGTACAGCACTTTGTATGCAGCGATGGCTGTTAGAAAGTGCTCTAGAAATACAGTTGACTTGACTTGACTAAAAAAGGGGGTGTAGTTTCCAATAAAAAAACAAAACAAACAAAAAAAAAAAACTTCATACGGTATTTGTTAAAACCTGTTGTGTAAGCCTGATAGTAGAACATCAGTGAAATGATCTGTAAATATTTTTTAGGAAACCACTGTCCCCGAGGAAAAATCAAGCAATCAGACAGACGGTATGAATGTCAATCATTCGGCATGCATTCGCTGACACATTGATAGTGTGCTCTGTCATAGCGAGCGCAGCCCTGCAGTTTAGCGCTGACCTAATCCATTGGGCCTCAGGAGCGTTGTCAAAAGTGGTGGAGTTTTAGACTTTACACAATCAGCATTTTGTAGCTGATCACCAAATAGTCAGTTAAAAAAAATGTTTTTTAAAGCGGTAACCAATTATCGATCCGATCAGAAGATGGCCCAATCTATTTAAACAACTCATTTATTGTACGAGTGGCCCACGACTAGCTTTAATTTGCATACAATTGACACCCATTGAAATGCGTTTGGAAAAAAATAACAATTCAACCCTAAAAATACTCCCCAAATCACTGACAAACATACATGGGAAACGGGTTCGGGGGGAGATCATGATATTATTTTAAAATATTGGGTACATGGGTAAAAAAAAATCAGACTGAGAAACGTTTACGGATTATTAACAATGGCAGCACAGAAAGTCCCTGGAATGAACAAGACGGCGTTTGCTGTAAAGTCTTATTTTGCTGATCCAATCAATAACGACATTACAGCCATCAAAAAAATACTGCATAAAATACACAAAATATCCGCCAATCCGATCCAACCAATCAGATCTTTGACTAAATCATAGATGTCACACACTGTCCGAGATTTTCTCGGACAAAGTTAATGAAATGACTCGGCGCGCAGGAAGACTGTCTTCAATATGGGCGGGAGCGGATCTCTGAGAGCGAACGACGGTTTAGTTGCTCCGATGATACGCACTCGGCTCCCTCTGCACCGCTTCGAACTTTTATCGCAAAATACAAGAAAGACGCCGTCCCGGAGATTTGCATACCGCGCCCCCCGGTCCGGCCTCTCGGTAGCGATCCGATCTACCCGCATACGCAAGTCGCAGACTTTGCCGATGACTAATGTCCACCCGGGCGCGACGGCTGTTCCCAAACCGTCTTTGTTCCCAATTTGTTTATTCCCGCTCTGCGATTGAACCTAGCCTCGGCCCCCCTCGCTTTGACGTGATTACTCAAGAAAAGGCCCTCCGCCCGAACGGCCGACACCTCCGCGCCCAGCATGTCGAGACATGCCCAAATGAACCGAAACTTTAAACATGATACAATTTTGTTCATAGATTTCTCTATCATACGCACATCGGAAGGATCTGTCGCTAGCATGGGTTTGTATTCAGTGAAAACTGCGCACGGTGAGCGCACGTCATCGCTCGCGTGAGCGCGAGCTGCGGTTTTGCTCGGAGACGCAAGCGGACGGCACATGCGGTTCTCATTAATGGCGTGTAAACAAAGTGAACCTCATCAAACAATAAAACACAAATGATGCGGTTGCACGCAAATCTAAAGTCAACTGAAGGCGTTGACTCCCAAAAACTACAAAGAAGGCGACACCCTGCTGAAGAACAAGATTCAGAAGATGCCGAGCGTTCCTCCATGACACGGAAGACGACCGGGAGGAAAAGGGAACCGATAACCACGTCATAATTGGAGAACTTTACAAAGTACCGGTACTAAAATTGCTAAGAGGCCCGTTGATGAGAATGGCTCTTGCGGCAGTGTGTCTTCCCATCATGCAAAGCGGGGAGTGGCTCGGGGCCCTCTAGCCGGCGGGGCCCTCGCCCCACAGAGGGCCAACAGATTTGGCACAAACCGCATATCATTCAGCAGTGCCGAGGTGCAATTTCCATTGACTTGTTTCAAATTTCCTCAAGGGGACCCGTGAGCCAAATTCGCCACTCCCTCGCTCGTCATTCCTCAGTTTCTCACAGCCACATCTTGTGTCATCAAACAATGACCAGATGAAGAGGACTTATCCCTGCAGGGATGTGAAAAATGAAATGATAATAAAGGAGGAAGAAGCGAAAAGAAAACAAGGCAGTGATGAGTGTAAAGTCCACATTTGTCTATGAGTGTTTAGTTGTGTACCGTAACGAGCTTCTCCACCATGAATCAGCCTTCCAAACCTCCAGAGCTAGGACAATTTTTCACCCGTAAAGTCTAATGTGATTAAAATGGTAAACAGAGTGAACTATCGGTGAATTTACATCATACGATGGCTAGTCATAGTTTGGCACACACACACACACACACACACACACACACCAGTGATGTGAATGAAATCAAATGTCTCCTCTTTCAACATAATGAGAGATATGATCACACTTCACTTTGAGTTGTCGTCATTAGTGGCCTATGGTTGCCACGTACTACAGCAATCAGAATGATAAAAGGTGTTTTCATCGATCTGTTTTTGTCAGTTTACTGGTATGCCTATTTTTTTGTGACTCAAATGCATCCTACCTCTCCAAAATGGCAGATATGATCACAACTTGAGCTGTAGTAAATGGTGGGCTACCGTTGCCAACTAGGTTTCTCTTTTTCAGACAATGGGCTTTTTTCCCCTTTTTTTTAGTAAAGAGAAAATCGCATTGGCTATAATGCAACGCGGGATTATAGTTACGGTAAGCTATTTTAGACTAAAAAGAAAAACGCTAAGGTAGTTGTTAGCCAAAGTTCTGTCATCCTCATCTGCTGCCGGGGTTTCGAGCGAGCGCCGCTTGCATTAATTTGCGAATGTGGCCTGCAGCTCTGGACATGCGCGTCAAGAATTGGCCTGTACAGCCACCTGTGATTACTTCCTGAAGCAGGAAGTGATGTCATCGTCGGCAGCGACGGACAGCATTAAGCAAAGTACGGTAAGCATTTATTGCTCGATTTGCATTTGAAAAGTTGTTTTCATTTACGTATCATTTAAACGTAACACGCGTTTACGAGGGTGTTTGTGGTTTGTCCCGGCTTAAAATGTGCCTCCGGCGGTCCATTTCGAGGTAGTTGATGGAAAAACCGAGCCGGTGTCACCGGCGAGACCAGCGACAAAAGCCATACAAAACGGCCGAGATTCGGTCAGCGGGCCCAAGTACAAAGTCGATGCGTTCTCTGGGTTTATGCGTACTTTCAATTGGAACGGGGCTTGGGTTGTGACCGATGATGCGGGAACAGACGCCGACGTGAATTGAGAAACGGCTATGGTGTCTTCACGTAACGCTCACGATCCAAGTTAACCCAGCTATTGACATGTCGAGGTATGAAACCATACAAAGCCCCCTTCCGACGGCTTCTGAAGTTGTTCAAATCTTTATGAGGTCCTGCGGCGCTCATCAGAACAAAGGAGAGAAAGCCTCAGAGTTCTTACAGCGCTTGGAGTTCCGACTCACCGCCGCACCGACGTTCGGCCCGTATTCCACTGAGGGTGGGGGGGAATGTTTGCGCGTGTTTGTGAAGGGGGCAAACGGAGCATTCTCGCCATCTATCGATCTATCTAGCCACGCATCCATCCATTGAAATGTCATTTTTCAAGCGATTAAGTATGATTTTCAAGTGAAATCTAGAAAATAACAAAGGTCAGGTCTCCCCCCCCCCCCCCCCCCCCCCTCCAAAAAAGGCAATGACAGCCTGAAACCAGGATGGTAAACGGTGAACCCGTGGTCTTTATCTTAGCACTGTAAACAGAAAGTGCTGTGTGGATAATCATGAAAATTTCTCTGGAATATCGGTTTCGCTGGAACTGCATAATAACAGCGTACTCACTCTGAGTCAACATGATTTAATATTGGAAATAGGTGCCAAATTTAACACATTTGCTTAAACCTGTGGGCAGAAATTGCTCTTTGCAATAAAACCTGTTGCGCCTGGCAATTTGAATTGCACACTGCTCTCGTGCCTCAAATAAAGGGCACGCAAAAGATTCTCCACGAATCACTTTCCTTGAGCAAGATGAGTGTGAACATCCCAGGCGTTGCGACGATGGCGCTTTTCTATCTGCTGGTGCTGGGCACCGGCATCTGGGCCGCCACCAAGAGCAAGCGCTTGCGTAAGAACGAGCGGGCAAATCAGATGGACGTTGTGCTGCTGGGAAATAGAGGGATACGTCTGGCCGTGGGAGTCTTTACCATGACAGGTACACTATGTGACAAGATGTCTCATCTCGGTGCTTGTGATTGTAAAAGTTTTTTGGGGGTTCGTTTGTTTTGTTCGTATCGTCTATTATGGTAGGGATGCCCAGAGTTTAAAAGTTGAATGCCACAAAAATGTAGCCTGCGGAAAATTTTTTTTGAAAGATGGATACTTTCCGGATAGGCGTGCACGTAAAAGGTTTGGTGTGGTTCTCAGTTGAGCACCAGAGGTGGTTGGATGGTGCTCATTTTTTCCCCGACGGTGCTCTTTATTTCTTGACCCGTCGACTTCACGGATGAACTTATAGATTCAGAGCACATCTGGGCAAAGTCGGACCGGCGGGCCACATCCGTCCTGGCCGCAGTCCCCGCAACCATTGGGAAGTCCGGCTAAAACATGGAGTGTGCGCTGCTCTTTTTTGATGACTATGTCTGTCAACGGTGGAGAGGAACATGAGAAGTGGCTTGGTTCTGGCAACAGTATAAAAAATATACATATACTGTATATATATGAAAAAACACATCAAATGGTGTCCTCGTGTTAGAAAGAATCTCGTGTTAGCGGCAGTCTTCCTGCACAGTGGGGGGGGGGGGGGGGGGGGAATAGAGGAATTTACCAATGTAATCATTTGGTAGTCAAGAGCAAATACCGCCGCGGTTTGTGTGTGAATAATATATAAAATGATTTAATATTAATGTGGAGAATTTTGATGTGACCCATTTCATTTACTTTTCACCAATTTTGAATTGTAATTTTCTGAACACAACAAGCTATAAACGGGGTTCACAAGCGGTGATACAATTTATTGCTTTCATAAAAAAGACACGAAACTCATGTTTAACACAATTGCCTCAGCGTTTTCCTTTCAAATTTTCCATACGCCAGATTCAAAAAATGAATCGCCCACCGAGGGTTTGTGTAGTGGTGTTCCCTGAGGACCTTCGAGGCCTTCTCTGCAGGCGCAAACACTATCGGAAACACAAACCTACATTTACAACTTGAATGAAGTAGAAATAATTTATGTCCAACAATCTTTTGTCTTCATTTCATTGCGTATGTCTTGGCTTCCTATTCATTTTTTTTTTTAATCCAATCCGATTTCAGCTTTAATGTGTTGCGATGCGGTTAGCACGTCGGCTTCACAGTGCAGAGGGACCGGGTTCGATTCCAACTCCGGCCTCCCTGTGTGGAGTTTGCACGTTCTCCCCGGGCCTGCGTGGGTTTTCTCCGGGTGCTCCGGTTTCCTCCCGCATTCCAAAAACATGCGCGGCAGGTTGATTGGACGCTCTAAATTGTCCCTAGGTGTGAGTGTGGGCGCGGATGGTTGTTCGTCTCTGTGTGCCCTGCGATTGGCTGGCAACTGATTCGGGGTGTCCCCCGCCTACTGCCCGGAGACGGCTGGGATAGGCTCCGGCACCCCCCGCGACCCTAGTGAGGATCAAGCGGTTCGGAAAATGGATGGATGGATGTTTTAGTGCAGTAGTTTCTTAATATGAAGTAAATCAACACTCAACGGGCATGACGTGGCACGGAACACAAGTTGAGAAATGACTTTGCATAGAAGTCAGTCACTGACTGCAGAAAAAGCGCTAATCTCCCAGTGATCATTTTACAGTTTACCGGCAGCGAGTCCCAGGGACTCGCTGATCAGAAAAGTATGCGCGCCATTACGGATTGAGAAAGTCCCAGATTTCGAATTCTGAAATATATGATAATAACACAAACAACAACATATACATACAATGATAAACAAATGCTGCAAAAATTTAAATAATTCAGGAGCAGGCCTGAGGATTTCGGAAATTCATGGTAACCGTTTTTCGCTTCCGTCGGATTACCCAATGGGAAACCACGATTACAAATGTTGGGTTCCGTAAACGTTCATCACGGGAACCCATTTTTCTATTTTGACTGATATTCATAATCAAGAATTCCGACACTCAAAAGTATAATGTTTCAAGGGTCAATGTTTGAAAACGATGCATTATCTATCTATCTGGCCCTTTCCCCTGGATGGAAGTACGCATGGAATCTAGGGCCCCCACCATCACCCCCCTCCTTCTCGGCCGTGGACTGATAAGCCGGGACTGTCTTCATGATGAGCAGACCTCGACGAAGCAGCTATGACCTGTACCCGCACACACATACACAACTGGACAACCACACGCGCATACACATCCTTGTTATCACCGTCTTCATCGATTCTTTTTCCCCCGTGACGTGGTTCGATCTGCAGAGCGCACGTGTGTCCGTGCAGCTGGTCAGGACGGCCGCGTCGCGGTCACCCCCCCCCCCCCCCTTCCCATTCATCCTCCCCCTTATTACATGTTATGTCTTGTGACTTGTTGTAACTGTCATATGCTTATTTATGTGCTAGGGTCTTTTTTTTATCCTGGACTTAAATTATCCTCGGAAGAGGATAGTTCGAGCGTGGTTTTTTTTTTCCCTCTCCCTACCCAGCGTTTTCCTTTCTGAATTCTGATTGTAATTTCCCCATTGCGGGACAAATAAAGGATATCTTATATCTTAAACTGTTTATATAACAAAACCTGCAATACAGGTGTATAACAAAAAAATCACAACAGTAAAATACGTACAGTATTTAATGTTTATTTTTTTCTGTCTTGGGGAAAAAATGTGTATTTTGGATTGTTTTGTTGGATGCATTCTTTGGTTTATGACAATGTTTGCCTGCGTGTCATACAGTTTTCTTGCTAGTTGCAAGTAACTGTCCCGTTGATCACCGATGTCTGGTAATTCTTGTGCATACTGAAGGATTTTTGTTGCCATTTGCATTGCTTCCTTGCTGGATGGTGGCTTGTCATCAGGAGTTGAATCGATGCCTTGTTGTTTAAAGTTTCGTAGATTTGCGTCTTTCCGACTCCAAGTGTCTGCTGGATCTTTTTAACTTTGTGTCCAGCCTCGCTCAAACGGATGCATTTCACTCGCTCCGCTCCAGTCGTTACAGTTCTTCTATGTTCCGATGCGATGATCTACACGACGTAAGTGAATAAAGTTAAAATCTTTCGCAATTACAGTAAAACGCACGCCAATAAAAAGTCGCTTACACGTCTTCGTTTCGAATCTGATGAATGAAAACGGCGAAGCGAACGCGTTTCTTCGGTCGTGTCGAGTGGGTGCTGCTTTTAAGATAGTGCCGCGTTCTCCGGGACGTAAGTGAATAAAGTTAAAATCATTCACAATTACACTAAAACGCACGGCAATAAAAACTCACTTCGACGTCGTCGTTTAGAATCTGATGATCGAAAAACGCGAAGTGAAAACTTGTTTCAGCGTTGTGTCTTTTCCGTCGCATCGGGTGGGCGTTGCGTGTATTTAAGCTCCCGCGGCATTACACCTCCATCCGGGTTACGGGTAGTGGAATTTCCGCTTACGCAAGTTCCGGTAACACGTAATATCGTAGTCAAAATGTTAATGCATAGGTTCTTATTCCGGGTGAAGGATATTCCTTTCCATAGAATTCCGGGGATGGGAATATTTACTGTATATATATGCACAGTATATATATATATATATATATATATATATTTTTTTTTTGACCATTTAAAGAGCTGATATCGGCCTCATAGATCGGACAGGCCACAGTTCTACCACCACTACAGGTAATTTGAACACATTTATTGATTTAAAGTGCATATCAGACTGGTAGCCTTTCACATGAATCACTTCCCGAGAAGTAGCTCTCAGCTTTAAAAAGGTTGGTGACCCTTGATTGAAGTCTTTCAGAAATTATACATGCCAAAGTGTTTTGTGTTGCTTTGGGGAAGGCTTTTTTTTAAAAGTACAATTCATGACTGTACTGTACGTGTTGTGTCCTCCAGCGACGTTCACTGGCGGAGGATTCGTTGTTGGGCTGACTGAGATTGTTTACGTTCCGGACTTAGGCCTGGCCTGGGCCGTCATGCCACTTACAATCAGCTCTTCTTTTATAATAGGTAAGCTGTGGCAATTAACTCATTCAGTACCAGCCAAGTCTAGACCAAGTCTGAAAAGACGTTTAAAAACGTCTTTGGGAGTGAATGAGTTAATTTGATTTGATTTGTACTTTTTCCTCAATCAAGAGTGTACACTGTTTGGATACCAAATCATGTAAAGGAGAATAGCTGAATTTGACTCGGTTGTCTCGTAAAATAAATAAATAAATAAAGATCCCAATTCTGTGTGTCGAAAGGGGGAGTTTTCCTCGCCAAGCCAATGAGAGACAGAAAATATGTGACAATGATGGACCCATTTCATGACAAATATGGAAAGGTAATCAGCGGAGTGTTTTCTGTTGCACTGATGTTGGCTGATCTGGTCTGGGTGCCGTCAACTCTCATGGGCTTGGGTAAGTACAAGTGTTATGAAGTGTTCTCTCATCACTTAGTACATTTCTTTGAACACATACTGAACATTTGTACAGGCAGAAATGTGGGAAAATGAAACAAAACAAAAAGCAGCTCGGAAAATCATAGCTTCCCTTTCATCCCCTGGAACAATTCCTGGTAATTGGTGGTCTTCTGCGAGCAGGGAAGGACACATAAACACCCCGATAGTTCAAAAAGACTTTCCTGCAAATATTTGGTAGCATGTCCTTGAGTCCATAATATGTGTAAGTTGCTGTGTCATCCATCTATAACAGGCTCAGAACAACACAGTCTAAAAAATGTGGTTTGGACTTATTTATTTTTACTGACAAAAATGAATGAAATAAAGTGGAAAAATTAGGGGAATCATTTTTCTGTTAATGATAGGCATGCCTCAACCTACATGATGCGACTATGAGCAATTTTGATCTTTTCATGTCGTTTTTTGGAAAGCACGTTTGTGAATACGTCCTCGGTGTATGTTTGGTACATTTGTCACTTTTAGGCGCATCGATGAGCGTGATCCTGGATTTACCGTACACACACTGTATCTGGATTTCGGCAACAGTCTCCATCATCTACACATTGCTGGGTGGGCTCATTTCTGTAGCCTACACAGATATCGTTCAACTGACCCTCATGTTTGTTGGAATGGTGAGTGGCCGACATCATACAATTCTACAAACATTTGGGTTTCATATTCATACTCTTTCTTGCTCGGCTCTCGACGAAGGCGGACGCTTTTGCTTTCTGCTCCTGTCCCCCCACCCCACCCCCACCCTTCCCTGCTCGCCACTCAGGCCATGTGCTGTCTTTGTCTGACTTTTCCTAGCCTCCTGTCGTATTTTCATCCTAAAACAAACATGGAATTGGTTGGCCGGTCTCTCGATGCCATCGACAAAATTTTCTCGATGAGAAGAGCGGGCAGTGGGGAGCCTACTTGCCCCTCGGGGACTTTTGCTGCCGGGTACGCCCTAGATCCTTGGAGCAAGCGGAGAATGGTGCGCCTGTCAACGCTGTCCGTTGAGAACGTGGTTGACATCTACATTATCGGCCTTCCGATAACAGGTATGCTGCTGTTTGGTGTTAGCGGTTTCCTGATCGCAAAATTCAACCGACCGGAGCGGCTCTATTGGAAGTGAAGAGGCTGCCCGGTCTAAGGACGGCATAGTGCGGATGTCCAACACTCAGACTCAGACTGTGCTCAACCACAAACTGTTGCGGTTTTGGAGCGTCTCTGCAAGATGGTCAAGAACTTGGAGAAACTGGAATCCGTGCTCAAATATTGACCGAAATCACGGGTTTGGCTGATGGACGCCACTAAAGAGTCATAAGCCGCGGACTCAAGGCTGTCTTAAATTCTTGGGCAGCCTGCTACCAAAACAGCATCTGCGATCTCGACCTTCCCCTGATGAAAGTATGCACGGAAGCTAGTCCCCCCACCATCACCCCCTCCCTCATACATTCCCTCGTTTCACCGTCTTCATTGTTTATGTCTTGTGACCTGTTGTAACTGTCATATGCTTGTGCAGGAGGTTTTTGCCTAACTCAAACTATCCTCAAAATGAGGATAGTTCGAGCGTGGGTTTTTTTTCTCCCCCCCCCCCCCCCCTCCCTCCCTTGTGGATTCTTTCTGACTTTCGGGTTGAGTGAACGCTGGCGCGTTTTGGCTGCCACTGCTCAACCCGTGTTGTTTTGTGTTTTTTGTTATTGTAAAGTGTCCTTGGGTGTCTTGAAAGGCGCTTATAAATAAAATGTATTATTATTATTATTATCTTTGCAGTGGATATGCGTCCCTTTCCTGCTCACGAACCCCTATTCAGATGACATCTCTTCGACCGCTTTAAACTTCACCTACCAGGCCCCATGGGTCACTTCCGTCGACTCCGACAAAATATGGACTTGGATTGATCAAACTTTGTTGTTGGTGAGAGCTTTGTATTTGCAACTCCAGTGAATATACATAAAATGTCGACACATCCCATGTTCAAATGCCAGCATTTTGTGACGCAAAAAATGAGATCAAGATCCAGGAAATGATTTACAAACCTTTCCTTAATTCACGTGACCTATCATCTGTACAACTCGATTGAGTTCCATCCATCCGTTTTCTAATCCGCTTATCCTCACAAGTACCCGAGGGACATCACCGTCAGATCCTTTCGTCGGAGTGTGCCCACCCCCGGTCATACCCCGGGGACCCAATGTACCCTATCTGCTGGTGGACCCGGGCTTATACACCAGTGTGCATTAGGTTTTGACCAGCAACCGCCCACCTACTCCCATGACAGTTCTAAGGTTGCCTTTATTATCAGTCTCTTGACTGGCCAGGCTGCTTTTTGGGGTTTGGGTGTGAGCAATGCACGACCGGAAATCCGGTCATCCTTCTCTGACTTCAGAACTGAATTGCATCGTGTGTTTCACCATCCGGTCAAAGGGAAAGAAGCCGGAGGACAATTACTTGACTGCGTGCAGTGTAGTTCGTCTGAGGCGGACTGCTCGATCCAATTTTGTATTATGGCTGCCTAGAGATGCGTGTTTTGCGTAGCATTTTCTGCCACCGACTAAGTCCTAAAATCGGATTTTTTCCATAAGATTATTTTGTCTCAGTCACCATTTGTGGGATCCGCCGCCATTCTGCAACATTACACATAAAGGAAAAACTTTCAGGTTAAACAACCGAAAGGATACTCTACAGTATGTAATCAATCCAACGGAATTATTTGAAATGAAGACACCCACACCCAATCGAATGCTTAATAAATCATGTTAGTTGGGGGTAAAACTTGCAGCTAACACCAATTCCACATTTATATTTTTTATTAAACCCCAAATTTGGACCGTGACAGAGTACTTAAGTGTTTTATTTGTTCATTCTGACATCTATTTGGTTTTTATTTTTTTCGTCTCATTTCTTTGTGTCACAAAAAAACGGGTGCGTTGGCTTATTATTTCGACTCTATTGCAAGCCACATTTTGACCGGTGGCAGGCAAGCATGTGCAGATGAGTTTTTTTATTTTAGATTTTTGGAAACTTGGCTTGTCAAGACTACTACCAGAGGGTCCTGTCAGCATCTTCCTCAGCCACAGCGAGGCTGGTCAACTTCCTGGCTGCTCCCATCGTCGTCCTCTTTTCAATCCCATCCATCTTGATCGGCGCGGTAGCAGCATCCACGGGTACGGAAGCGGAAAGGCCTACTGCGAATTAGTGCACATTTTCAGTGTTCCAAATTTGTCTCGCAATAGATTGGAATAAGACGGAGTACGGCTCACCGTCTCCATTGGAACGTGGGGAGAGCGGTCTGATCATGCCCATTGCTTTGCAGCAACTCACCCCAAGTTTCATATCCATTGTTGGTATTTCTGCCACAACCGCTGCTGTGATGTCAACAATTGACTCACTTCTACTGGCAGCGGTCTCTCTCTTTGTGTCCAACATTTATAAGAGTATCTTAAGAACGAAGGTAAGAGAGTTTGCCACAGTTTCCTTCGGGGGAAAAATATCAGGTGGATTTCATTGCCCATATCTTACATCTCTGCAGGCATCTGATAGGGAAGTACAGTGGGTGATCCGGATCATGACGCTGGTTATCGGCCTCGCGGGCACATCCCTCGTCTTCCTCGAGGCCAGCATTGTGTCATTGTGGATCCTCGGCTCCAGCATCACCTACGTCCTTATGTTCCCTCAGCTCATTTGCGTCCTATTCTTCGACATCTCCAACGGCTACGGTGCCGCGGCGGGTCTCTTGGTCGGTGTGGCGCTGCGACTGCTGAGCGGCGAGACGTCATTAGGGTTACCTGTCACCCTCCGCTTCCCAGGATGCACACTTGAAAACGGAGCGTATGTGCAGCGTGCACCCGTTAGCACTATATGCATGTTGTGTAATTTTATCTCCACTTTGTTGGTCTCTTACCTGGCTTCACTGTTGTTCGAAAAAGGTGTGATTCCAGAGAGATTTGACATATTGAAGGTGAAAACCCGACAGCCGCCACAGATTCTCATGTTAGCAAGCGGCGATACTGTTGGAAACCACACGGACGAGACACCTGAAGCTCAGAATGAAAATGAAATCGTGTTGTAATGTTAACTCTTTCATGCCATGTATTTTTCCTGTACTGCATTTACCCCGGTGTAGTTGCTGCAAAATTGGAGACGTTTTGTTTTCAATTTGTGAATAAAACTGAACTAAACGCTAATTGGGCTAATGCATGGACCTGTTTAACTCCTACACAATTGCACTTGATTATGTTCCCATTCTTGCATAGGAAGGCCGACACTCCCGAAACGTAGACCACGTATTTGGCACCACCCTCTTTGTTTGTGTGTGTGTGTGTGTGTGGGGGGGGGGGGGGGGGGGGGGGGTTATGGATAAATGAACCACATATTGAACTTTTTTGTTATTTTTTTTAAGAGCAATTCTACGTGTGGCCTTTAAAATGGCGTTGACAGGTGTGGAGTTGAGGCTTCGAATGAGTGGTGAAAAAAAAGAGTGAATGTGAAGGTTTCTATTTCTTGCTGCTCGAAGAAGAAAATGTATATTTAAGACAGCTGCTGTTCCTGATTATTTTATGATGTTTAGTTAATACGATTAACTAGGAAAAAGGGGAGATGTCACTCAGATCATTCTACACATAGATTATTCTACACATGACTTCAAAATTCACATTAAGCCTGTCCAAAATTGCCACGGGTTGTGCGGTCCACGGAGGCTTGGAGGAGCCTTTGAAGGCTTCGAAGGCCCCAGCTTTCGAATTGTCGTTCTCGAATTTGGAAAAAAAAAAAAAACACGGGACAAAAGTGACGTCATGCGGACGAAAAATGCGCTCTCCGGAGGATGCAGCCTGCGAATTTGGACACAACCTGCATCATGGGATTCAGCCGAATGCTGGTGGAGAACGGGTCATATTACTATGGCAGCGTGGAGCTGCTAATAAAAATATTTTTATTGGCAAATACGTTCGTACCTACTTGCGAGTCTTTGACCAATCGCAGATGCCATTGCTTGCCGCGCCCTTTGCACTCTCCTGTACAGTAGATGGCGGTATGCGCCGAGTACATAGAATCCACCCAAAATCTTGAAAGAAGAAGAAAGGCGAGGACGTGAAGCGGCGTCGGAAACAGATTTTCGAAGTAGCTGTCAACTCGCTTTTTATTCAAGGTGAGCCCAGATTCAAATACTGTCTAACCCTTGAAAACACGTACATCCACAAAATTCCTGGTGGGGGGGGGGGGGGTTAATTTCGTAAACATTATGTCTGTGGAGGTGTGTCCGCTGACTAGCATGGATAGCTGAGTTGTAGTTTTAACGTACACAAGTCAGTTTGTGCTAACCATGTCTTTCAGTCAAGATTTAGCCCAACCTTATTTGTGGTGATATAATGAATTCCATCGACAGTATCGTTTGACGGTGTTTATTTTTGTGGTTGATTGTTTTCAGTGATGTAGAACTGTACTGCTAAACATTACGAACTGTTCCTATCTGTTTGACGCTCAAGCAACTATTTGACGCAAACCGAACACGAGACAAGCCGTTGGCATTTTGGCACGTCGCCGTTTGCTTCGAAGACGTACTTGGTAGAAATCCTTGACTTTCTACAGGCATGCATTGCTACACTCAGCTCTCACAAATGTGGGTCATCGATTGCAAATGATTTGTTAATGTGCACACACAAGATCAAATGCTTCGAACTAAATATCATGTTACGTCTCAAAAGGTAGTGCACACCATTGAAAGTCAAACAAACATGAGTCTATCAGTCATTAAAATTCTGAAAATTGTCCTTGTGTTTGAAAGAGGGTGTACCTATGTTGAACACGACTCATAATTATTGGAGCCTCTCTTTAAATAATGTGGCGGCGTTGTTTTATATTTGTGTGTACTGTATTTATAGTAGGGCGGCCCGGTAGTCCAGTGGTTAGCACGTCGGCTTCACAGTGCAGAGGTACCGGGTTCGATTCCAGCTCCGGCCTCCCTGTGTGGAGTTTGCATGTTCTCCCCGGGCCTGCGTGGGTTTTCTCCGGGTGCTCCGGTTTCCTCCCACATTCCAAAAACATGCATGGCAGGCTGATTGGATGCTCTAAATTGTCCCTCGGTGTGAGTGTGGGCGTGGATGGTTGTTCGTCTCTGTGTGCCCTGCGATTGGCTGGCAACTGATTCAGGGTGTCCCCCGCCTACTGCCCGGAGATGGCTGGGATAGGCTCCAGCACCCCCTGCGACCCTGGTGAGGATCAAGCGGTTCGGAAAATGGATGGATGGATGGATGTATTTATAGTGAACATTAGGCTTGAACCATATGATATCATATAAATTGGATTTTTTGGGAGTAAAATGGCAACGACCATGCTCATTTTTTTCCAGCATACGCGCCCCGAGCCAGAAATGCAGATTGACGGAGGAGAAGAGAGGCCGGCGATGCAGGGAGCGGCGGCGGCGGCTTCTCCTGCTGCCGTTCCCCCTGCTTTCAAGCCAGTTTGGGTTTTGCTGGAAGAAGCCGCGCAAATGAAGACCGAAGGGAACGCTTTCTACCGGGAAAAGAACATCCGTTCCGCTGTTGGCCGCTATCACCGTGCTCTTTTGATTCTTCGAAGCCTCGACTCTAAAGTGCACTCAACTTTAAAAGGATTTGGACCGGAGAGGCCAGCTCTCACATCTGAACAAGAGACATTCTTGAGAAACACACAAGTGGACTGCTTCAACAATTTAGCTGGTATATTAAAAGAAGGCGGAGTCCAAGTGTAAATAGATTAGAGATTGTAAAGACACCCCTTCTATAGTATGTTAGAAAATGTGGTCACAACCAAAAAAAAGCGAATGTGTATGTGGACAGACACTATTTTTCTTTTTCAGCCTGTTTGCTGCAGAGAGAGAGTGTGGACTATTCTCGTGTCCGTGAGTACAGCCTGCGAGTGTTGGAGCGGCGACCAACCGATTCCAAAGCGCTGTACAGGGCAGGCGTTGCCACGCTAGAGCTGGGAGACGCACAGAAAGCCAAGCAGTACCTGACCCAGGCCTGCATGGTGCAGCCTAATGGTAAATTGGTTTGAGAGTCTCCTCCATTTAATTCAGGGATGGGCAACTCATTTAAATGATGAAGGGGAGTGGGGGGGGGGGCACAATTTTTTATCAGCACTATGAGGGGGACACATCACACTGCTCACTCAAACAGACATGTTACAAAAATGCCCTTTTTAATGTGGACACAATATGTGCATATGCTTTTATTTTAAGTGAACCTATTTTGTGTAAGGTCATGTATGTATAAAAGATCCAATGTTCATCAACAACAAAATGACATCCTGTGATTCTAAGGGCTCTTGTGCATACGTAATACCATCCCAGATGGCACAGAACTGCAAAAGAGCAAAGCAACATGAAAGTCCAAGAACTCATTTTGTGCATTTTTTTTTTTACACAAAAATGAACTCTAGCACAGATTTAAATATACTCTATTTGTCCCGCGAGTCATTCAATATTCTCAAATGAAGAGGGAGACTCACTCATCAGTATTATAGTACAGTCTGGGGCAGTTCACTCTGCTTCCTAAAGGAGCCACGAAAAATAAAAATAAAGTGTGTCCCTCCTGTATGGCGAGCCTGTAATCATGAAACCGTGACTTGAGTACAAACCCCAGGCTACTGCGGTTAAGACGTCAAGCTATGATATGAGGCAAACATTACACGGCATTTCACCATGATATCTCAAATTTCTACCCGGTAGTCTCTAATAGAGCCTGAGTGCTACAGTGTGATCAAGTGGCGAGAAAGGTTGCACTTCAGAACCAAAACAGTGGAAAATAAAATGAATGTAATGTTCATAAATAAATCAAGGGGCTAGTGTGGGTTCGCGTTGGGCCCGTGAACTGCCTATCCCCGATTTTAATATTACTCTTCTGTCATTTATTTTTAGCTTTGAGGCATTCCCAACAGTACCGAAGTATAAATGACGTGTGGTAAGTCACTGGTAAATGAACGGCTGTAAAGTGACATGAACTTAGAAAGGTATGACACCTTTCTAAGTTCATGTTTGAAAGTGCTCTATAAATACTGTTGACTTGACTTCTCAAGCACTGTGCACAACTCGGTTATTTCCGCTAACGCAAAAGAAATCCATGATGTGCCAAAAACACGGTGCAATTCAAATGGCTGCGAAGCGTTTAGATTTGAAAATTATCGACAGATGGCTTCTTTTTAGAGTTGCCATTCCTTTGTACATTTGCAGAGCTCTTCATCGAGTGAATTGTCGGAATCCTGTGCTGACCCTTTTCTTTTTCCGTTTCAGATGTGAACGTCAGGAGGTACCTGCAGAAGGTCGAGGAGAAGCTGAGCCACGAGTTAGTCCGGGAGAAAGCCATGTACCGAGGCATGTTCGCCTCCAGCACAAAGAGTACCGGTAGTTCCGGAAAATAGAATCGGACCGATGCATCGAGCGAGGTAGTTTGATTACACCGTCTCTTAACGATGCCTCATCGGAGCTCGGGGACTTGGTTCGAGCCGAGCGGATGGCAGACCAACGAAAGAACGTTCTGAAAAGAAAGCCTGAACCAGTAATGTCTTCTTTTTTCTGTGATGACTGAGGGACAGCAGCAATTGTATACTACCAGTAAAAATTCGTAATTTTCAGACTATTGAAACGGTGTTCAAACTTCAGACTGGTAGTAAATGTTGAACATTAAAAAAAGAGGTTTCAGACGGAGAGTTGAGACGAGAAATTGCGTTCCCTCGCAACAAGGAGAGCGGGTCTTGAACTCGGCAGAGCAAACGTGTCCGCAGAGCTGAGCTGACTCTGAAAGCAAATACGCTTCAACCAGATTGTTTTGTTTTGTCCATTCTACGGGGCTATCGCCCCAATATGAATCTTGCTGGTTGTGTGGGTTAGTATTTATAACACGGGTGATGTTTCATTGCAGGTTTATTTTATTCATTGAGAAGTTGCATTTAGTCACACGCAACGATTCTTTCAAAATCCTGAGCACATAAAAACAAATTGGTTTTGGTCAACATTTGGCCGGTATGATTGTACTTCAGAGGCAGGATTGCCAATTGTAAAAAAAGAACATCATTCCCCCAGTTACTCATCACCGAATTTGTCACAGAGCAGCGTGCAGAACAGTGTATACCAATAAATTTGTTTTCATAAATCACGTCATTCAAGTCGCTGATGATATGTGTATGTTCATGGTCTTTTTACTATTACTGTAGCTACTTTTTACTCGGCTAAGTTTTCTACAAGGACTTCACGGAAACACAAACAAGATGTTTATATGAGTCATTGCATCATCAGATGCCGATGGCTCACATTCATTCTTTAAATATGAGCTGCACTTGCAGTCTGCGTGTTCTCCGGCCCTCTCTTTAGGCTGCAAGTCCCTTTGGAAGTTAGACATTTTATGGCATGGGTGGATCAATGTGAGAAACTCACCAACTAATGTGTGGTTGTTGAGAGGATGCGTGTTGAGTATCTCCAGTCCAAAAGCAATAATTTTTACTTCTTCTTTTGTTTTTGTTTTTGTTTTTGGTATTATTTGACAGTGTTAACACAACAAGTAGCCGAAAAGTCACTTCTTTGATGGTTTCTGTTTGAGGCTTAAAGATCTCATGGAGCCAAAAACTCTCCTCCCCAAGTCTCTCAAGGATCGAGTACGTCGCAGGGGCAGTCTGGGCGGTGGGGATGGAGAAAAAGAAGGAGAGGAAAGAGGAGAGCGCGAGTGACGGCTGCTCTCGAAGCTCTGAGAGCAGGAGAGGTTAAAGAGGCTTGCGGTGGATGAGAAGTGGTTGTCCTTTGCACGAAGCATTGTGGCCCCCTCGTCCCCGGCTGCACTCATGGCACGTTGCCCAACATCGAATGAGGAAACCCAGTTTGACTGTCTTGTGGGCTCGTCTTGGTTGCGAGGCACCAGCAAGCCCTGAGACTCGCTCCTGAACAGAGCTCCCCTGGACATCCTGACACTGGAGCTCCGTTTCTCTGCACCCTCCTTCCCTCTCTCCTTTAAGAAAATCGGTGAGCTTTCTCCCTTTGGCGGCTTGTCATGAGCGCCGGATGCCACCTTCGCCCTTTTCTGTTCTCCCCCGCAGCTTCCGCCCATGTTCCTTGTCCAGCCGTACCCATAGTCGGCCCGATCCGTCTCCTCCCTCTCACTCGGCGTTTCCTTTCCCCAGTGGTGCCCCTCAAAGGCTCTGCTGAGTTTGTTGGAGGTCTTGCTCCGTGATCGTGTCTCCTCATCCTCAAGCCAAGCAGAACCGTAGTCCTCCTCCTTGCCGTAGCTGCTCACAGTCGCTGCCCTGATCAGCTTGCGAGACGCATGCTTGCCTCTGTAGAGCCCGTCCCCCTCCGCCCTATTGCAGCCGCCGCCGTGTCGGAGGGACCCGCTCCTTGGATGGATGCCACCATATTCTGCCGGAGATGTGGTGGCACGGGGCAGTGAACACTGGAAAGGGGCGTCTCTTCGGAAAACTGAGAGCGGAGTGGCCCCCATCGGAGAGGGTCGGAGTGGCCGTAGAGGAGAGTGGGCTCTTTGCGTGGGTCGGGAGGTAGGAGAGGAGGCCGTGGATGAGGGCAGGTTGGATGGGGAAGTGATCTCTTGGTACTGGTTGTCTGAGGAGTAGACCGAAGAAGGCGCACGGATGGACTGGTAAGGGAGGATCGGGCTGCTGGAGTGTGAAAGGGGAGGAGTGAGACTGGACTGGGATTGCGGAGAATGGGTGACGCTGAGAGACAGCTGGATTGGTCTCTGGGGGTTCAGGTCGCTTGGTCTTGTGTAGTCATGTGCTTGTTCTTTGCGGGGTACCGGGAGAGCTTTATGTTTCGTCAACTCGCCGGCTGCTTCCGCCCGGAAGCAGTCGATGTCCAGTTCTACCCCTTGCTCCATCAGCCCGACCACGACAGCCCTCGACAAGCCAGAAAGACGGGAGATTTCCCCCACCATGGGGGAGTCCTCAATCGGCAGGGGACTGGAGCTGGAATCCTGGATCAAACTGCTGCGCTGGGGGCCCGCAACTGAACCAAATACTACGGTTCCAACCTCAGATGGCGCTCCGGCACTCCAATCCGGTGAGCGAGAGAAAGCTGGCGGTCCGAATCCGGAAGTGGCTGCGGGAACCGACGTGATCTCGAGGGAACTGCGGTGGTTCAAGGAAGTAGGACAGGTGGAAATTCGAGGCCGCGCTCGAAGTGCCGGGCCAGGTGTTGAGGAGGGTTGCGTCTGCACTGAAGCAGCTGAACCTGCAGAGTCAACCCCCAGATGAACTTTTTGGGGTGTTTCGACAATTCCCCGATTGGAGTTTAACCCGGGAGCAAGGTTCAAGTTTAAGTTGAAATGTACGTTGATGTTCAAATCCTCTCCGGTCGCAGAGGGAAGGCTACCAAGATTGATTGAGTTCCTCGTGGCCTTTTTCCCAGTAGCATTGAGGCTCACTCTCGCCGAGTTACCCAGCGGTGATTTGCACGGTGTTACACCGCCCCCCGGCAACGTGGAAGGTGTACCGCGGCTTTCAAAGGCAGAAAGGGACTGGGTGGAACCGTGACTTTTTCCAGGCGTGCCAAGGCCTCCGTGTGTGACCGGACATCGCGCAAGACCCGGGATGGAAAGGTTTATCCGACGGTGGTATTGATGAGCTAGCCGAGCGATGTACCGCTCCAGCCGGGTCAAAGATGCCGGGTTTATGGCATTCTGCCGTTGGGGAGACGGACTTACGCCACCGATGGTTTCCGTTTGCTCGTCTGCTTGGTTTCCTTCAGGATTTGGAGAAGGAGCTGGTGCCTGCGTCTGACAGGTAAAAAGAGGACTCTGGAGGGCAACGGCGTGCAGCGGACTGGGATACGGATATACCTCTTTTGTCCTACGGAATATGAGGTCTTCGCAGTAGCACGAGTCCAACTGGGGTTGTTGTGCACAGGAGGAGGCGGAGGACAGACGGACACGGTCGAGCTTCAGAAGGGAAGAAATCAACGAATGGTTGAGGCCTGGGCAGAGGTCGGACAGAAAGCTGAGACCGGACACCTCCGGGTCCCTTGAAACTGTAGAACAAAAGGACGGAAAAACATTTTGCTGAAACATCTGCCGTTTACATTTTATTTTCCACCGTGATCTACATCTCACCTGACATTGGCCGCTGCTGGGTTGGCTCGGCGTCCTCGCTTTGATCTTGCACGACTGGCTGTTGCGCTGCACAATCTAACCACAAGATGTCAGCGTTGCCCACTGACCCGGGGACCTGCTCCCAAACCTTGGAGGGTCTATTTGCCTGCGCCTGTCCTCCCTGGGCAGCGTCGCTGGACACCGAGTAGCACGAGTCTGACAAAGAGCTCCCACTCACCGAATAGAATCCTTGAAAGGAAAAACATCAGGTCACGCATGTGACGGGGAAGTTAATGAGGTCGGAAATTACGACATATTAGAAGGAAAACGAGCAACGCGTCTAACTTTGATTCAGCAAACAAACTTGACAGATCAGTTTTCCAAAAAGATCAGTGCACATGCGAAAGTAATTCTGAAGCACTGACGCCTTTTCCTCAAAAGAGATGTAAATAATTGCAAATTGTGAGAGGAATGTATGGATGGCTTGGATAACGGCTCCGATAATGCGTTTGCCAGGAAAGGCTAAAAAGTTGAGTGAGTCGGTGCGAACTGCAAAGTCACACAAAGTGCAAGTCAACAAAGTCGAAAAAAAGACGGGTTAATGTTTAGAAAGACGTCTTACGCAAGATGTTCGCTCACTTCTGTTGGCACTTTTTAATTTATTTTTATTTTTTTTTCTTACCTGAGCTCGGTCTCGAATCACTATCCGGGTGGATGGCGCCGCTGGGCTCGGGCGTGGGCGGTGACAGCAGGTCAGAGGGGGCGTCCCAAGACAGAGTGGACCAGCGGGAGTTACTCCCCCCAACCGGTGCGGAATGTCCCGTCCCGTCGCCAGAGTTACTGCAGGAGTTGTCTGGGTTAGTCTGACTTGACGGGCCCATTGTGTCAGAGGGGGAGGGTGGCTGAAATAAAAACAGTCCAAGACAGGTGCGGGCTGAGTGATCATGTCAACATACGAGAACACTATATTTTTTATGCGCAGTATCGACACTCAACACGGATATTAAATGAGCTTCGCATGCATAATCGTGCACAAGCAGTCATTTTCTCCGTTTGGATTGCAGTTCGTGTGCGCGTGTGTGGTTTTAGTGGAAGTTTTAAGATTCCTCTCCTCCCAGGTTTGGAATGGATTTTGCAAAGAAGTACAGTAATGAGCCACAAAAGTTTTGTAACAATGTTTTATGGACCGATAAGACCCAGATGAACCAAAGAGATAGAAAGGCCCAAGTACGGAGAATGGAAGGGCCCGCTCATGATCCAAAACACACAAGCTTATCTGTGAAGGATGGTGGCAGTAACATCATGACCCGGGCTTGCATTGGTGCTTCTGGAAAGGTCCTGGAATGGCCAAGTCAATCACCGGACCTTAACCCGATAAAGCATGCATTTTACCTCCTGAAGAGGTGACTGAAGGGAGAACCCCGCCCCCCCAGAAACAAACAAGAAGTACAAGAGGTTCCAAGCCTGGAAAAGCACTTCAAATGAAGAATGCAACAGTCTGGTGAAGTTAGTGGGTCACAGGACTGATGCAGTCATAACTAGGAAAGATTATGCCACCAAATATCAAATGTTATTCGCTTTGTTAATTTAATGTCTCTGGCAATACTTTAGCTGACTGGAAAAGTGGCTGGCTTCAAACAAAAGGCTCCGTCCCGAGTGGCTTACCATACCTAGATGGAAACACCACGAAATAAAAGTTGGAATTCCAAACTTTATTCTAATCCGCAATCCACAAGTGTATGACAAAAACAAAAGCGCGACTACAACCTCCAAAAGTATTGGAGAGGACTGTATGACATCATTGCGGGGGCGTGCCCCGATGACGTCGCTCGTCCCAGAACACACATTTCATCAGCGAGACGCCACCCCCATACAACAGGACTGACAATCACGCTATCAAGTCAGCAACGTGATTCCATTTCCTCGAATAGCAAGTGCGTTGAGTAACCCCATCAACCATTACCCCCCCCCCCCACCCACATCCCTTCAATTATTCTCCAAATCCCCCTACCCCCCTACCACAAGCACTGCAGCCAGTCTCTGCATGAGGCAAGAGAAAGCCCGTGAGCACTACTGATCAAGAAAACAATACAGGTAGTGACTCACTGCTGTGATGACGGGAGGAGTGGGTGGCATGGGGGGCTGGGGGAGATAATGGGAGAAGACAGATGACGTAACAAAAACCGAGCGGCAGAGCGGCAGAAGGGAAAGGGGGAGTGGGGGGGGGGGGGCGGGGGACGAAGAGGAGGATAGAAAGAAGGGGATATGAGGAAGATCTTCAGATTCGAACTGTGGTCCATCTCCACCTGTCACCTTGGAGATGAGGAAAGCGGTGGGAAAAAAAGACTGAAGCGTGACTCATTGAGTGATTAAAGGAGGGGGGGGGGGGCTGAGGGAGTTCAAGCGGTTGCCGGGGCTAGGGAGACGGGCATCGTGGATGACCCCGCCGCCGCCCATAATCACCACACTCGCTCTCCTTTAACTCCCCTTGAGAACAAACCCCCCCCCCCTCCCTACCCACTCCCATAATATCTTCTCAGCCCGCCGCCACCGACTCGGCACCGCTCGAACTCTTCTCGCTTCTCCTCCCGCACACGAGCGGCGAGCGTCGAACTGGACCTGCACTTTTCACTCTTAATTCTATTCCAAGATGACGTCCATGTGTCACTCGCATGCAAATATCTTGCTCCGTCTCGTCCGTCCTCAAATGCACACCGCGGCATATAATGTTGCACGCGGACCCGGGCGGCGCGTGATCAAATCCTAGGGGACTAAGCGGGGGCGGGGGTGGGGAGGGCTGCCTGTTATGAGCATTGTAATCTGATATTTGTTCACGTGAGCACCAGAGCGCCTCTGGAACAACACGTGTATATATCCGCGGACTACAATGCAGGATGTGTTTTGTTGAGCACTATTTATTGATCGTGCATTATTCATTTTGAAAGTTGAACATACGCCAACGCTGTGCCTCTGAAAAAATTCTGTCAGGTGGAATCCTCTCTGCGTGTGCGTGCGTGTGCGTGTTTCGGATCCCGAGGCAACAAGCGGAGACGAAGCCTGCCTCAATCCACAAGTCGGTCTAATGGCTTGACGTAAGGTGATGCTTCCCGACACTAAACCTCATTTTCAAGAGTCTGCACACACACGGCAGTCCATCCATCTCTTTCTCTGACATGCTCCCAGAGCTGGCCGGTCCTTCGGATGAAAGCTAAATCATGTCAACTTGCACACTCGCAACTTTTCCTTTTGAGTAAAATGCTTCATTTTCCATCGGATGTATTTACTTAACCCACCTGCCTTTGAGAAATTTGCGAACACGTGGTTCAAGGAGTTTATTCTAGACATGAAGGTTGCATGAATGAGATAAATGGAATGTTTCTTTGCCTCGACATTTGGCCCCGTATGGCTTTAATCTGTGCTTGCAAACTATAGATTTGCCCACTTTGTAGCGAGGGGCAAATTGCATTTCAAGCGACGGGGTGAAAACTAAACAAAAATGAGGAGCGCACACTGTGTCATGACTTAAAGGGGAGGCCAAGTCAACAATGTACTTCAGAATATGTTCTAGACGCCCCCCCCCCCCCCCCCCCCGCTAGTCTAAACACGGCGTCGTGATTAAGATTGCGTTTGTGAAATATGAACGAACCAGCATAATCCACCCGTTTTTATCCATCTCCGGGGGCGGCCATTTTGTTACTTGCCGTCGACTGAAATGACACGGCGGCTGCGCAGGGCTCAGCTAACGACCGATCGCCGCTCACCCGTTTTCTGGGTTTGGTCGTGAGATGTTCGCAGGCTGAAATCTTAAAACACGGTGATGCCATTTTCATTTGACAGCAGGTGGCAAAATGGCTGCCCCCCCCCCCCCCCTCCCGAGATGGATAACGAGTGAATTTTTCTGCTTCATTCATTTACCACAAACACATATGAATGCATAACGTGATAAACGTGATATGGAAGATGGATGGGTGGATCGTCAACTGGCGTGGAACCTCACGCCATCAAACGCAAAACTGGTGTCCATCCATCCATCCGTTTTCCGAAGCGCTTGATCCTCACTAGGGTCGCGGGGGGGGGGGTGTGCCGGAGCCTATCCCAGCCATCTCCAGTGTCACAAAGGGTAAATATATTTCAAACCGAAACGAGAGCAAACTACGATCTTGCGGAATGTTGATTTTGTGTGGCGCAGGGCAAAGCACAACCACAAGAATATCACCGAGCTGAAGCATATTTTACTTGGTCAAGCAAAATTGTTGAGAAGACTTTTGTATTCGGGGCAGGATCTAACCAAGTTGCCAGTGGGCACGCATTTTCAAAAAGGATTCGTTACATCGTTCCAAAGCATCGAGTCATGCGGTCGAATGTGCTCGAGCGAGAAACCCATCCGTAGAGTGATCATTAAATTCCGTGTCGTTCCGTCTACACGCGTCTACATGTCGGACCTCGGTGCCGTTTATGAAGGCGGGGGGGGGGGGGGGCGGAGGGTAGGGCGCCAACCCGCCGGGCCCTACCGGCGGCGGCTCTCTTCCGAGGTGAGAATGAGTCATGCCGCCGCATCGCCGCACCAAATGGTTGGAGGGGACAACGGAGGAGAAGGTAGCGGGTGGGCGGCGCGGAAGGCGGCACTTCCGCCGCCACGCCTTCGCTCAGATGCCTCTCATTTCTGTCGCCGCGCAGATTTTTGAGAGGTCGTCCGGACTGACGCTTTCACCGCCAAATGCCGACGCGATGACGTTGAAGCGCATTGGAAGTTGCGCAGCTCGGCTTCACCATCCCCGCTGGGAGATTTCCCAGACAACCGTGTTTATAAATGTGTTGTAACATCGAGTCTGTTTGCGTAGCCTTGAAATATTCTATCGGCGTGAATGCGAACGCGCGTGAACGGTTGGTTGTCGACACCCTATGTGTTTTATTGGCGGGCGACCGGGCGTTGGCCCCAAAGTCGGCCGGATCCCGTTCGACTCTAAACCAAATGAGGTGCCGCGCCATAACTGTCACATCGACATTTTCTCGCTCGCGTGACTTTTTAGCAATCACTCCTCTGCTGCGCCCTCAGCTTCATTTTTCAAGGAAATCTCCAAAGTGATGGTGGCAAAATGTGGTTCACGTTCACAAATAATGCACAATATTCCACTCTGACCGTAGGCCACGGCTCCAGGCGGGAACATTGCGGCCGTCCGGATTGTATGTCAAGCCACATTCTCCGATATGATCGACATCCTGGCCATAACATTAGGTACGCCTATCATCCGTACTCAGATTTGGCCCGCCTGCCCGTAATAATGCTCGAGTGTTTGATTTTGGTTGTAGCTTGCCGTGCGGTGCAGAAAACCGCAGTCCATCAATCGGAGATATTTCGAATCATTTCCGGGACCCGGTAGTAATGGAATATTAATCCTATGAGCAAAATGAAATGGCCGCGTCATCAAAATTCAAAAACATGCACTTGTATTTCTAATATGCTGTATGCACGACAAGCAAACAAAATACACGCTAATTAAAATCGGGGGCGGGGGGGGGGGGGGGGGGGGGGATTACGATGTGGGTATGTGGTAGTTTGGAAGCAATAACCAATCGATATGCAACAGTGATATTGGTACACTTACCGTCCCGTAGAAAGTAATATCGACTGATATAATTATAACACGCCAATATGCTTTACGTGTAAGCCACATTTCTAATACGCACCATCTCGAAAGAAGTGTGAATAATATAAACGGGTTAAGCATAACGGGCCTTTCGACCCCACCGCAAGCGAGCGCCATAATATTGTGAAATCGGTCAGTGTCGGTCAAATGTGAGCGTGGGATATCTTGAATTGGAGCAGCTCGTGCAGGCGTAGCTCATGAAGAGTCTGATATGCCAAAGTGACCTTTGCAGCTGATGGAAATAAAGGCCGCGCCAGCCCAGTTCGATGACATTTAATGCTCTTTTCAATCGACTTGGGGCGGCGGCATGCGGACTTGGAGATTCGCGTTAGGAGCTGACAGCGCAGGAGGACCGACCTGTTGCCCGCGGGACGTCGCGTTGTTCTGCCCGGCATCATCCCGGGCTTCGCTCGCGTCCGCCGGCTCCGGCTCCGGCCCCGGCTCGTTGACGTCCGCTCGATCCCCGAGAGCGGCGTCCACCATCTCGAGGTGTTTGCGCCGGAGCAGCTCCAGCTCCAGGAGCCCGGCCAGCGTCGCTTTGAGGCGCTCGCCGATGCGCACGCGCTCGGTGCCCGACCAGAGAGAGTTGACGCGACCGCGGCGGCCGGCCGCCATCGTCGCTCTGGCCGCCGGCCGCTTGGCGAGCAAAGGGCGACGAATGCTACGGCGACGGTCCTCCGATTGGATAGCGCATCCGGGCGAGGGATCGCGACGGAGCGGCCGGGTAATTTAACGCGGCATTAACGCGCATCGAGCCCAATCGTTGAGGTTTTCAGCGAGTAGATGCACCGTGACCGGATCCGCGAGTGACCTCCCGTTGCCGCTTATTCGAGCGGGAGTCGCCGTGGTGCCAAGCGAGCTGCGGTAGTTCCGAATGAGACAATGCCACACGCGCACAACGTGGGAAGCGGAGGGGCGGGGGCGGGGGCGGGGGCGGGGGCGGGGCCGGCGTGCTTTAGCCGCGCTGCTTATTGGCCGGCAACTTTTTTCGAATAGACGCACGGGAAGAAGGAAAAAAAAACCTTGCGTCCAATTTGAAGCGTACAGGCTCGTGCATAAAAAAAAAACACCCTCGCATTCCTTGAGAGTTCCCATGGAGATAATGTGTCTGAAAAGGTGACCTCATCACGGGGGTCTGTTTTATGTTCCCAGGGTCCTTTGTGTCTTGAGGTGACGTTTCTCGCGGACTCGATTTGATGTGACATGCATGGACTGCCATCGTGGCCAATAATAATAATACATATTATTTATAAGCGCCTTTCAAGACACCCAAGGGCACTTTACAATAACAAAAAACCACAAAACAATACGGGTTGAGCAGCGGCAGCCAAAACGCGCCAGCGTTCACTCAACCCGGAAGGCAGAAAGGTAGGAATACCAATTCACTGTGTGACACAAAAGAGCAAAAACTGTCAAGTGATCGCTTGGCATTTTATGTCAGGGTCTGAATGATTTTTTTTTCTTAAGGGGTATGGTGTTAAATGAGCAAAATGATCGGATGTTCAGTATGCACCACATAACCTGTGGTGGCGTCGGCATTTGGCCACCTTAAATGCTGCCGGGGAGGGCACATTTTTTCATCGGGGCTACCGGGGCACCGCAATGGACCGCGCACTTCCTTACCAGATGTCTGACAAAAATGACACTTTAAATATGGACAAAAGTTGTACGTACGTGCTTGCTCTCAATCTATTTTTATTTTCATTATCCATATTTCAATGCGGCTATAAAAGATCCACTCCCCTAACTCGAAGGACAAAGGCTTTGAGGCAAACAACAAAATAACCACATACCGCATGTTTTTTCCTGACGCGAAAATTAACATTTAATGACGACGCAAAAATGCCGCATAAGAAACCAACATTCGGTGCTCCGTCCATCCATTTTCATTTTGTCCATTTTTTTTCTCAAAAAAATCAAGACACTCAAAATGTTAATGTAATTGAGGCACTATGTTTCTCCTGCATATCATTGTAAATCCGCAAAAAATATGTTGGGTCCACTCATATTTCGAGGCGGGATGAGATCCAATCGAACCTCATCTTGACACTAACTTCCTTGATGCTTTTTGATCAATAAGAATCAAGTCAGGTTCTCCAGTATTGTGTTGTTGACGAGTAGTCTCCTTTGACCAGCAGGTGGCGATACTTTCCGGCAAATGATGGCAATCCGCTCTTTGACCTCTGCTGCCGAGCCTTAAAACTGGATTGTGGACCATGTCTGAGTCAAAGGTGACCGACCGGTTTGTCCTCCTGTTGAAAAAGGGCTACACTGCTTTCGCTACAAATGGTTGCTTCAATCATGAGTCAAATCTATTTTACATTAAAGTTTGTCCCGACAAAAAAGTTGTCGAAGCATGGAGTAGCAGCAAATTCCTGGAAAATAAAAAGACATATTTTATTCGAAAAAATACTGTCATTTGCCAACAATCCTGGCACCAAAAAATTTGGACAATATCTTTTACGATCTTTCACAGAGAAACTGTGAGCAAATCACTGAATTTCGTCATAGTATGTAGTGATCCCCAAAGAGACTTCAAATAGTTCAATAAAATCTATATATACGCACACATTCATATTTCCATTTGTGCCGATACGCTATTTGATGAAATAGTCTTGTCAAAAAGTAAGGTCATATTGACAGCGGTTCAGCCTTTGTGAAAGTTTTGAATATGTCACACTGGGTCTGACGCGAAAAGAATTCATCATCGCGGGGAAGATTTTCATTTCACATTTCCAAATAAATATCCATTTGGAATCGTGTCCTTTACCTTTCCGATGCCGCCGTCTTGCGCTCCGCGCAGTTCTCCGGTGCCCCGGAGTGAAATGCCCGCTTGTAGCCAATATACCAATGTCCATATTTTCATATACCGACCGCTCGAGAAAATTGATTTATCGGTAGCTAAAACGACTGCCGTTTAGCTAGCGCCCATCGGTAGCGGTTTACACGTCTGCCTCGCAGTTCTGAGAGCCGAGTTACCGGGGCAAGCTATCGCTATTGCTATCACGACTACTCTGCTGACACGGATTTTAATGTTGACTTTGCACTTCCCGTGTTATGCAAACACCACTCTCATCATGGCCATCCAGGCAAGGAGCTCAAATTGTCAGGCTGGAACAATCAAATGATAAAGATGTCATCGGGAGCTCTGTCATGAGTGGTCTGACCTCATTTGGATTCCTTTTCCCGGCCTCCGTGTCCCCCTCCTGACAGCCCACATGACTGTGAGAATGCTAAGTCAGGTCACCGGTATGTGTGAAGCCACTACCGAGGGCCACGCCTTTTTTCAATTTTATTTTGAGAGGGGGGTCGGAGGGGCAGACTCCTCCCTACTTGCTCGCCTATAAAGCCCCCCCCCGGCGCCCGCCTCTCCTTGGGGTTTGCAAACTTCCACCCGAGGGGACATCGACGTCAGCCGCGACATTTCCAACGCCGCGGGTCCCGGCAAACCGCCCCAAGCGAGCAACCAAGATGGCGCCCTTTGAGAAATCCATGGAGATGGGGATGCCCTTCAAGCAGAGGAAGTGCTTGGGTGAGCGAGAGGGAAATGTAGACGGGAAAAGGCATCAATGGATTTGTGTATATTCTTACGTAGCTGTCGATATGACTGATTCGACTGTTGAATAGGTTTGTGATGGGGGGGAGGGGGGGATTCTTGTTGGATAGGGATCTAGTTAGTTGTTATTTTGTTCACACACACACATAAATATATATATATATACTGTACATATATATATATATATATACAATGTTTTTTAAAATTCATTTAGTTGAGTTTTTAGAGCAGGTTTGTTTTGGTTTTTAAAAAAATCCTTTTTGCTTTGTTTTTAACATTTGTTTTAGGATTAGTTTTAGTTTTATAAACGTAAAATGTGGTTTCAGTTAGTCATCCCAAGCACTCTGGCTTTTATTTTATTTTGTATGAAATTTTTTTGTTGTTGTTTCTTTCGTTAACTGTACTAGCCTTGATTCAGGAAGGGCCAACTTCTAAATGGGGAAAGATAATGACGGTCTTTAGGTGATTTGAGCTTTAATATTCAGTAGGTTTTTTTTCGTGTTTTTTTTTTTTTACGACAACATGAGTTGATGTTTAAAAACAAGATGAAAATGAAGGGAAACAATGTTTTTATTTTCTGCCAAGAAACAAGAAAAGATGAAGTGTGCAGCATTCGCTCCAAATTCCCCAACAAGTTGCCTGTGAGTTGCTCCTCTGGTGTTCCTTTTGTCACCGGACTCATCCTCCGGCTGATGACCGTTCTGTGTTCAAGGTTATCGTGGAACGCTACGTCCGTGAAAAGACTCTCCCACTATTGGACAAAACAAAGTTTTTGGTTCCCTTTGAGCTCACCTTGGGTCAGTTCCTCTGCCTGCTCAGGTAAAATGAGCTCCCCTCAAGTTTCGGTTCCTTTGCATCTTCTTTGTTCACGCATCTGATTCCGTCTGCGCTCTCAGGAATAAAATCGACCTGGAATCGAGCCAGGCTCTCTTCCTGCTGGTGGCTGAGAAAAGCATGTCCTGCATGTCCTCCAGCATGGGGGAGGTCTACTCCCACTACAGAGACCCCGACGGTTTCCTCTACATCACCTACGCCTCGCAGGAAACGTTCGGAGCACCCCGAGTCCGCGGCACGGCCGCCGCGCTGAGCGGGGATCCGCCCGAGCCGCCTCGGGAGGCCCGTTCTATGGACATTTGGAACACGTCCGGACGAGAGCCGCCCGACGCGGCGTTAATCCCGCAAACCTTATTTCGCGGGGGAGAGTCAACATGATGCCGACGTGTTCGATCGGGGAAAAAGTCAAGAAAGAAAATTCACCCTCGAGTGTTGCGATCAAAGATTCCACAGTTCCAGAAAGTTGGACAAATATCCATATCATTGGATCTCATTGACGGCTCGCGGGAGAAGCGCGATGCCGACAAAGCCGAGTGCGAGTGCCACCGGTGGCACCGGAGCCTCCGCGGGGGCGGGAGCGGGCTCAGAGTCACGCTGCTAGTCACACTTATTCCTCCTGCCTTTCATCACCTCTTCCTTCCTTGAAAATGTGAATTCTTGTCCCCGGTGGACCGTTTGAGGCGCTCTGACGGGTTTCCTTGTTCAAAAAGAAATAAACGTCCTTTTAATACATTGACTTGGTGTGAAAACGGTGATATGCTACCTTCAGATGTGTTTTATATAAGATCAACACTACCTAACCCAAAATATAAATGGCAACTGGTCGCCAGGCGCATTTTTCCCAGAGCTCCGCTTTGGTGCCCCGGAGCAAGGGCCGCTCAAAAATTCCCCGAATGCATGCCGTGGGGTCCGTCGTGATCCCAATTGACTTTGTTTGCCCTCAATCGCAGGCCACATGCATACAGAGCAGAGGCGATTGCTCTCAGACTGCAAGGGAAGCTCAGCTTCCCCTAAAATGTCGCAAAGTAAGTGATCAATTATATGTGTGTACGTACAATTGTGCGGACATGTCATTGACTAAATATGCGCTGCAACGCGCTCAGCTTTTGTTGCGAATGGGCTTCTTATTACCGGTTACGACGCGACTCCCTTCTCGTTCACGCCCGCGGCTTCGCTGTGCTTTAAACCGCGCGGACGCCGGGCGTCGAGAGAGTTCGGCTAGGTTGTCCCGATGCATCGAAACGAGACGAGTCATTGGATAAATGCCGGTTTTGTCCCGCCCATCGGACGCTCGGCTTTTCTGCGTGATGATTGGATGATCTGTCTGAGGCTGAATCTCTTTTTGATTGACAGCGAAATGAGCCCATCGCCGATCTTACGGTGAAGGCACCCTTTTCATTTTTTAAAAAAGGAACAGAGAGTCGAATTCACGTCTAAATAAACGGACACGTTTTATGATGTAGGCTGAAATTGAGCTTCCCCTACCTGACAGACCGGCATCCGCCGCTGATGGAGAGGATATAAAAAGTCAACACAACACGTTCCCCCATTCATATGCTTCAAATCTTTTTTTTAATTACACCTTTCGGAGATGGGACGTGAAAATAAACGGAAATAATGTGGTTAGAAAAGTGTGCTCTAAAAACTAGGACATGGCTGTCTTCAGAAATATTACCCTTAATCACATTCAAATTCATGTTAAACGGGAGTCGGCGCACACCCGCGGCCAACAACGGAGCATCCGATTGACTCAAAAGAAAGTTTTGGCATTCTAGTAGTCTTTTGCTGACATTTGTTTTGGGTTTTGTTTTTTGTTTTTGGCTTTTAGCAGACGTTTGAAGGTTTTGTGCTATCGTTGCTGTTCATAATCCTTCCGCTATTTTTAAGACCCAAGTTCCATCTTCAGCACCAAAGCATGATGTCTCGCTGTCGGTAAGGTCATGAGCAGGCTTGTGTTTACGCTAAACACACCTTTTGGAATTATGGCCAGAAAGTTAAGCGGAGCATAGCATCATTTCCTAAACCCATGTTGAAAAATGCGTGATCTTTTAGCAATTATTTTATTTCATTAAATTCTCACAAGAGTGTCGCCAAGACAAGCTCATTGTAGAATTACTCACTCGTTAGTGAGTGTTACATTAAGGGGTTATTGGGTGACAGGCACCCATTTGTCCCCCCCCCCCCCCCTCCCGTTGTACTCGATACAATGTTCGTTGACACACAGGTGGCCAATTCCTCACACGGCCTCTGAGAACCTGCACTATGTCCATTATTAGTTACATAAGTTGCCGCAAGGTTCACTGTGTCATAGCTTTTCTTGTTTTCTTTTTTTTTTTTTAAGAGTTGCAAGAGATGACGGGAACAAAGAAACAAGGTGAGGCTGCGAAGCCGCAAATAAGACCCGAGAAGGAAGTGAAGAGGGGGGAAATGGGGAGTGGTAACGGGGGCGTTCCTATCGGAAGAACACAGGAAAGGGGAAAGAATGTATAGGAGAGATATACTGCAGAGTAGGAGAGCGGCAGTCTAGGTCAACACGCGGGCAGCACAAAGATGGCAGACATCAAATCATGGCTCGCCTCACTTCACATCGCTGCGGACATTCCGGCAGCTTCGTGCTATTTCAGAAGCGGGTCAAAATGAGAAGAAGCGACATGACTTTGTACTGTTTCGGGGGCGTCAACGCCGCAGGCTGCATCGTCAACGCAAAGACGAGCTAAGACATTTATCTTGACCCTTTAGAGTTATGCAATATCACATACGTACAGGATTTGTGCGTCATGGTTCGCATAACATTTAAAGACGATCCGAATCAAGTTGAGGAAGGTAAGTCCGTTGTTATTTGTAGTTCATGCGGCAACATTATTTAGAAGCACACGTTTTCTCCTTCATCGATACAGTATGGTTTCACCATAGAGTTTCGCTTCGCAAACTTTGCTATCACGATCATCGAAGCGATGTTTTCCATTGGAATGAAGTGAAATTGAGTTAATCTGAGTTAATAGAGTTAATAATTTAAAGAGTTAATCATTTCATTCGTGCACCCAAGTTGTTTGCTTTGTTTAAATCGATGTAGGAATAGCAAAAAAATAATGCAGTGCAACAAAGAAATAAAGAAAACACACACTGTTACGAAGAAATAACTTCCCCCCCCCCCCCCCCCCCCCCCCCGCTTAGCGATGGTGTGGATGTGGGTGTGTATGGTTGTTCGTCTCTTGCGCCCTGTTACTGACTGGCGACCAGCTGAGGGGCTGGTCCGCCTTTGGCCCAAAATCAGTTGGGATAGGGACTCAGCAACTCCCAAGACGCCCAACTCTTAAGCATAAGCGGTATCCATAATAGATGGATGGATTCTAGGGTCTAATCCAGTGGTCGCCAGCCTTTTTGGTGTCGAGAACCGGTTGAGACAAGTACCGGTACGTGATGTTTGCGGACCGGCAACAATTCTTCTCATTGCTGTTTATATTGCTAGTTTTAAAGCCACGCTACTGACTACAAAGATAATCAGAAGGTAATCCGACATTTTATTAACATTCATTCCTTTCGAACCGTGTTATTCTAACTGCACAACAAAGGTAGAACAAAATAAAAGAACACTGAACTATTCAGAAATGGACCAATTAGGAATACAGTAATAAATACGCCTTAGAATGTAATAGAATGAAATGTACCCGCAAAAGATGACACGACCGATTGCCGCTTTCATGCGGTGGCTGCCGGCTCTTTATTAGCGACTCAACTGCGACTGTTCACGTGGACGGGCGCGCTCTGCTCGCATTTGATGCTTTCCACTTGATGACTTGGGTGCTACTTGTTCAAATCATTCATCGAGTTTCTTATATCGCCTTGTTTTTGACGACATAGCGCGCACGCATACCGCTCGGGGAGGAACCTCTCACGTCAAAATAGCGTCATCTTCGAAAGTCTTGGCTGCGCTTCGGCCGCGGGTTTCGATGTACGTTTGGTCAATTTGTTACAACCGTATTACTGCCTATGTACTGCTTTTCCTTTAACTTAACGGGGGATTCTTTTCATTTCCACTCGCAAACCAAGGTGAAACGGAGGTCTCCGATTGTCTAGAGTCGCGCACATTTCACACATCGCGTCTGATGGAATAAATTTGCTCACAGTTCGCAGGTCTGTCCGCGCGGCCCCGTCCCGGTTCGCGGACCGATGGTTGGCGACCCTAGCATAGACGACCCATGTCACGAAGTCATTCTTCTTAGTGTCTCCTCTGCATGTACTGCACTGTGCCATGATCGTGCTACGACTAATTTTGGACGGCAGAGGGCAGTAGATCTCAATAAATGATTGAGATTTACTGCTCTCTGTCGTCCAAAATGAGTCGTGGCACCTTTTTGAAACGGAAAGCTACTTCTCGGGTGTGCTACGGTAGTGTCTGTTTTGTGTTAATATTGTGTTAAACCATGTTAGTTAATCATAGTAGATAGAGAAAAACGGGCATACGGTTGTCAAACAGAGAAACGAATATGTCAAACAAACGTGGAACCAAGAAGCTAATTGTATATTGATGAAGCATGTTAGCTACCTACCTTCGATCTCCTCTATTATGTCTCATTCGGACAAATACACTCAATGCTTTTCTATATCATTTCATCAACGGCTTGACCTGCGCAGCAAAGAGAGTACTGAAGTGCGTGTGCGATGTGGTATCTGTCCTATGTCAAGCGGTGTATGTTTGAGGTAAAGAATACAAACCTCGTACACTCCAACGTAGCGAGCGGGAGATGAGTATGGTTGCTCTAGCTATACAATGGAATGTGGTCATTTTTGCGAAGCAAGGTAGCTGCCCCGAAATGGTCATTGTTAAGATTAGCAGAGCATAGCAAAGCAAGTTAGCTGCCCCGAAATGGTCATTGTTAAGATTAGCAAAAATGTCCGTTGTCCGCTCAGAAAAAATCATCGCTAGGTGGCCACGCATACGGATATGGTTAAATCCACAAGCAATCACACAAAGGCCCAGTAGGGGCCCCTATTATATTTTTATAAACAGAACAGCTGTGATACCATTATAATCCATAAACCAAGTTGTGAAGTAATTATAGATACCATTAAAATCTAGCTAACGAAGAAAGCCACAGCCAATCAGAATTACACAACGCAGTACGACACCATTAAGTTGACAAACGATCGTAGAAACTAATCAATGAAATGAGAGGGGTTGCCCCCTCATATCGCTATAAAACCCGCGTGTATTCCCGGGAGAATTCAGAGTTTTCCCATGTGCACATCTGTACCTCTCCGGGTTTCGATTGAATAAACTCGTTTGTGACCAGCCTGCACCTCGGCCTCTGGACCTAGTTTGTATTTGGACTTTGAACGATCTCGGCTTCAAGCTCTTAGAAACCTCTGGTGTGTCCCCTGATCTGCGGCTCGACTAAGGATCGTCTCTTCGCTTTTTTGTGTCGGCCCACCGGATCCCTCGGCTGACGCCCGGGAAGAGGCGGAACGCCTCGGCGCGCCCCTGATCTCCGGGCCGACACATCACTACTGATGAGTTTGATGCGCACGCCTGAAAAAACAAATGTGCTCAAATTGCCTTTAATCCATCCATTTTGTGAAGCGCTTTATCCTCACGAGGGTCACTGGGCGTGCCGGAGCCCATCCCGGCTGTTTTCGGGCAGTAGGTGCGGTACGCCCTGAATCGGTTGCCAGTCAATCGCAGGGTACGCAAATAAACAATCGCGCTCACAATCACGCCTTGGGACAATTCGGAGTGCCCAATCAACCTGCCGTGCATGTTTTTGGAAGGTGGGAAGAAACCGCGGTACCCGGAGAAAACCCACGCAGGCACGGGGAGATCGTGCAAACGGCACACAGGAAGGCCGGAGCCGGAATCGAACCCTGCACCTCTGCACCGCGATGCCGATGTGCTAACCGGTCAGCTACTGTGCCGCCCTATTATCAGACATTATTCGAATTAATTTACGATCTTCATTTAAATGAAGAGACTAGTTGTAAATATTCCTCACAATAATTAGGAAACAGATAAATAAATACCGAGAGGCAACCCCTTTTTTTCCCTCCAAGTCTGCTCGTGTGAATATTTTCAAACTATCACACCATTCCGAGAAGATCACAATGTCCCATCACTGGTGAGCTATTTTTAGAAAGGGCCAGCAGGCTACTCATGTGATCTTTGGGGGCGACCTCCTGCCCGTCGGCACCACATTCTTCAAAGTATCAACTCCCAAAGAACAGAACCGTACTGTACTGTACAGAGACGTTCTTTTGTCGCCAAAGATTATGTACGAAAATTGGAACATGTCGTAGTCTATCGCTGAAAAAACAAATCCTACAATGACTATTATCCAATATAGTAAAATATACAATAATTATTAAAAAGAAAAGTGTTCATCAATTTTTTTTTTTAAATCACTACGGCGATGAGTTAACTGTGCCTTCTTGTGCCACGGTTACCTCTCTGTAAAGCAAACGTTGAACAAAACCTTCGTAGTCAGGGCCGGAATGATAAAGGTTTCTTTTTATTTATCTGGCAAAATAACAAAAAGGGAAGCGTTTGGAGTCAAAGCCAGAAAATCCAAAAATATAGGTGAAATGATTTATTTCCTCTTTCTCCAAATTGACCCCCCAAAAAAAAAACAACTCTATTTCTTTGGATCAACAAATAATGCGGACTATATATACTAGGAGACATCTTTTACACACGGGTGTAAATTTAGGTTCAGACGCATCATGCAACATCCCGCGACCGAGCGAATTGGTCTGGGATGTAGCAATGTCCTCTCATGTCGAAAATCACTCCACTCTCGCCTTCCCTATTTAGTCATTCAGTGCAGCTCCGGAGAAAGTGGCGACTGAAAAATTACACTTTTTGCCATTTATAATAACGGTATATGTTTGAGTGGATGTATACGAAGAGAGCGCGTATGTGTCGATGTGTAAAAAGTTTGAGAACCGCTGATTTAGAGCATTTATTTGCAGGAAATGAAAAAGGAAAATAACCAGTGTTTCTTTGGTCTCTTAACTTTTCTCCAGAGCTGCATTTTCAACATTTCATCAGCTAATTCGCAAGAAATCAACTCCTTCTTCCCACCAGCCCTCAGTCTCTCTCTGGCACGGGGAGAGTCCCGAACGGGAAGTGAAGCTCTACTCCTGAAGCGTAGGGACACGCTTGGACGGGGGCACCAGGTGGTGCGGCAGCGTGGCGGGCAGCTCGTGGCCTTCCAGCTTGACTTTGATCAGGTGGTTGGCCAGCGCGAACTCTTGGTCGTCGAGGAGGCCGTCTCGGTCCACGTCGGCCAGCTTCCAGATCTTTCCCAGCACCGTGTTGGGCAGTTTGGACTTGAGCATCTCCTTCTTGGCGGCGGCGCCGGACACTTTGCCGTTGACGGGCGACAGGGTGTAGAAGATCTCGTCGTACGAGGGCTTGTCGCGGTTGACCACCCATTCCAGGTCGTCGATGCCCTCGCCGGCCCCCTCGCCGTAGCCGTGGCCGAAGGGGCCGCTCATGGTTCCCTCGAAGGCGCCGCCCTTGACGGAGTTGCCGGGCAGCGCCGCCTCCTCCTGGCGCACCAAGGCCATGAGGCGGGCGATGTCGTTGGCCAGCATGTCCTCCACCGCCTCCAGCAGCTTGGGCTTCATGGCGGCAAACTTGGAAAAGTCCTGAGCGTTGAGGAGCTCCTGGGGACGGAAAACGGCAATCGGGAGATAGAAATAGACTGGTCTTCCGGTGGCGGAGCGCGGCCAGGATTTCCTGCCCAACCAGGAAAAATAAATCCGGTCCGCATCCTGCGGGGAACGTCGGGAAAGAGGTGAAAACCAAGCCCGCTTCATCGACAAATTGCGCTACGATTTGCCAAAGGCTCTTGGCGTCCTGGCGCAATGCCCCGCGCGGGATAAACGTCGTTGGCTCTTTTAACGATGTAGGTAAAGACTTTGATTTGTTCTACTTCTCTCAATCCAGAAAATACTTTACTCAGTGAAGCTTTTCGATCCGTCTCAGAAGGGATTAAATTCCTGAAAGGTGGTTTGACCGTACGGCGGTACCTTCGGGAGATAAAAACTTTATTTGGACCCCATTCACGATTCACGGCGAATGGCGAAAATCCAAAAATAATACAGCCCAATAAATGTTGACTACATTTCTCTCGATTCATATTTTGTGCTGCTTCCCCCCCCCCCCCCCTCGCACATCAGGTTACAACCACAATAATAATAATATTGAATAGAGCAATATCTATGAATTAAGGGTTAGGTTCACCAAACGGCTGGAATTTCATTCTGAAAGTATGAAAAAAAACCACACACACACACACACACAAACAAATAAATCTGTGAATTTACGACTTCATAAACACACCCAATTAAATGGAATGTTAGCTTCAATTTAACGGCCACTGCGCCGCTCCTTGCGGTCTGCGCGTCTTGGCCACCCGGTGGCAGTATAACACGGACGAGACACACAAGAAGGAATATTTCATAACGGACTCGGTACATTGTTCTCACGTGATAAAGAATATTTGCCCGCGAGTACGGTTATATTGGCTTTCTATAGACGTATACGCTCCGAATGAATGATTTCTTTTCGGTTAAATACAAAAGAAAACAAAAGACCCCTGCTGTTGAAGCGGACAAGCGAAAGACCCTTCATTTCAAAAACAGTTCAACTCAACTTGAAAATGTTGGGTTCTTAAAAAATCAAAAGGTATGAAATCTGATCCGATCTCTTTGATCACAGCCTTTAACTTGTGGCACTTCCTCAATTACATCGAGGAAGGAGGCACCCGTTTCACCCCCTCGCCAAGTTCCTCCGACGTGCAGCTCGGAGACTTAAACTCCGGGGCCTCGAACCCCGGTCGTCGAGGGCCGCTTCCCCGCACGTTTACCAACTCTCACCTTAGTTGTTTTGAATGCACGACGCGTAATTCTCTTTGTCGGGTGTTTCGTTTGAGCGGCAACTTCATGAGCTGGACCGTACCTGCATCTTCGCAAGGTTGGGGAAGTCTCCGGGTGAGATCTGGTGCTCCTTCTCCACCTTGGAGTAGATCTCGCCCAAGTTGGCAATCAGCTCTTTCTTCTTCGAGTCCTTTCCAAACACACTCGGCATTTCCTTCTTCAACGAGCAGATAATGTACGCGTGCACCTGAAAGACGGCTGAGAGGTCACACACTTACAGCCCCCTTTCCCGCATAGCGGTGAACATTTCCGACCGTCGGGGAGAGCTACGAAACGCACGTCCGGCTCACGCTTCGCGAGCGCCGGCCAAACGTTCACCGACAATTTTAGCGGTTTTTCTCGTCGCGAGGAGGTTTCTGGACAAGAAAAGTAGCCGGCGACAGTTTGGCCAACATTTGCGACCTTGAACGCACCCCGAGGAACCCGGACGCGAAAGCAACATTCGTTGCCGTCGAAAGCACCGAGCGGCTTAAACGGGCGTCGAGTGCGCGGGCTTCACAAGGTGACATATTGTCGCCGGCGATGTCCAAATACGGTCAATTTCAAATGTTTCCGCAAATCAATAGATATTGATTCGGCGCGCGTCCGTGCCGTCGAGCTTTAGGCGCTCTTATCCAATTTAAAATGTGAATCTCTCTCCCGGGTACAACTCCACCCCCTTCGCACGCCGCAGGTGCCCCGCGGTATTACGCGGCCTCAAGATTCAAACTCTGGATGTTTTGTAAACCGCGAGTGAAAATTTTGAGGTTAGATGAGTCGGTCGGTCGGTCAGCGAGCCAACTTTGTCGAAAGGGGAGAGCCGGGATGCTTTGGTGCCGAGGGATGCGCGTCAGTCTCGCGGGTAAGTGTGTACAGATTCATTTCTGCCTCTCAAACGACTCGGTCAGTTTCTCATTTTCTTGACTACGTCACTCGCATCCCTTCTCCACTCCCCCCCAAAAACTCAGTGCTCGTTCGGCGCCCTGGCCGGCGCTGCACTCACTCGGCTTCTTTTTTTCATTCCGGTTGAACTCTTTACATATGACGTGAGCTGGCGTTTACATGTGCCGCGACATTGAACCCGTTCGCTCCCAAAGACGTTTTTAAACGTCTTCTCAGACTTGGTCCGGAATCGGCCGGTACGGCCGTTTTACAGTGGCTTGACAACCGCAGACGTCAACTCGATAGGATTTAACGAGACGGAAGCCGTCTATTTATTTAGTAGCAACTTCAAAAACGAGCTCTTCCATCGCAGACCACCTCCGATCGGAAGACGCCATTTTTAGGCGAGACGAATTCACCGCCGCTAGGAATGGGAATGAAATTCCGGTTGGATTTGGCCCATTTCTTCCAATTGAGGTGTTTCGACGGAGCATTTTCACTCAGTTGGGGCAGTGGGTTTAATTTTAATGGGACCATATGGCTGTAATCTGTCAACGTGTGATGCGGCGTGGATTGATTTCATCTCTTTGGATTGTCCAAGTGTACATCGACGTTGTGCGCAGCCAGCGTAGAAACCGCGTCGCCGACAAACCAAAAGTGTGCGTCTCCATTTCTTTTTTTCCCGAATTACTTTTAGCCAGCTATTTTCTACACCGTCGCCAGCGAGACGGACGCCATCCGCGCCGACTCCGGGCGAGCGACCGGGCGCGTACGTAGTTTTCACCCGACGGCGCGCCGGCACGAAATGATTTTGGAAGCGTTAACCTTTGCGAGGCGCGCTCGCTTGATGAGGTCGTTGAGTTTTCGTAAAGCGGCGTTGCGGGGCAAGGACTGGATGTCCGTGAAGAGGTCCTGTTCCTCGGCCTCAAACAACTTCCTGTTGTCCGGCACCAACAAGGGCTGGGCCCAAAATGAACCGATGTACACGCGCACCACCTGGAGGGAGGGAGGGAGGGAGGGACAACACATTGACACACGAGCCGACTCGCGCCCGCACCAATGACGCCGATGACGCGGCGACGCGGGCGGAAAGAATAAACGGATACCAAAAGTGCATTTGAGAAATGTAAGCGGCCACGCGAGGTGGCGCGAAAACAGAAAAAGTACGGCGAGGCGCTTCGAGTCCTTCGACGTGCATTCTTGCAGGCGGCAAAGTCAGTGAATAATTGTCCGCGTGACCCTTGGCTTCCTCCGGGATCCGTTTATGACTTTCGCCCAAGTTCAAACATTAACTAAGCAGGGAGGGCAGAAAAATAAAACAATAAATAACAGAACGTAAAATGCCATAATGTCACGCGACACGAGGCGCCGCGGTGCATTTGCCATTGAAAAAAAAAAAAAAAAATCACCCGATTCAATGACCGTCCGCCATGGAAATAAAATCCGAATGACTCTTTTCCAGAAAAGGGCGGACATTCCAATGACCTCGACGGCAAGCGCGGAGGATCTTTGAAGCCCTCTATTTCGGGAACTCCCGCTTCAATCTTCACAAGATAGATATTGTTGGAAAGGCTTCCTAATCTGCATAATAACGAGTCAAAGTATCCACACCCTCCGACTTTCGTTGACCATTCAATGAATATTTGAGGCACGAATACTTTGATTCCTTACTACCGCAACAAAAAAAAAATGCATCTCTGAAAAATGGATGGGTGCGTGAGAGATTACATTTCATGCAAAATGTTCAGGTCGCGTGATCCGCAAGGTCAAATTTTAAAAGTCAAATCATAAGACAAAAGGTCAAGCGAGGAAAATGCGGACTCATCTTCTAAACGTCGAAGATGGCAGATTCGCGGCGCTTGTCGAATGCAACCCGGTCGTTCCCGAGGTACGAGGCTTCATAGGAAGGCCGCCTTTCCGCCCGAAATGGAAATATTCAGGGGCGGAAGCTGCGGGACGCCCGCCGCGACCGACCTCAAATTGAAGCTTTTATGTCGGGCCGCCGTTCTCGACGGATAAAGCAAATTTCAATCAAATCCAAATGGGCTTGACGATTTGGCCACGGGAGCGCCCTTTCGCGGACGTCCGCCCGTCCGTTACGCCGACCGCTTTATCCTATTTAGACGTGAAATATTCACGCGAGCGGGAAACGTTTGAAAAGGCCAAACGCTAGAAAATGGGCCGGGCCCCAAATACAACCGCAAACGACGCTCTGCGAGAAACCGCCGTCGCGTATACCTCTGGCGTGTTGATGATTTTTCCCAGGGACCACATGAGTGCCCCGTAAACCCTCATGAGCTGCTGCGTGCTGATCTGGTCGGCCTTGTTCAGGACCACGCGCATCTTGTCCTCGTGGTTCTTGAGCGCGCGGATCACCTCGGAGAACTCGTCGGAGATGTCCAGCTTGTGAGCGTCGAACAGGAGGATGATGCGGTCCACGCGCTCCGCGAACCACTCCAACACGGCGGCAAAGTCGTACCCTGTAGGAAATAGCGACGCGTGGCGTTGAGGAATTCACTTGTTTACTTGCGCGCCCTGCCGAGTGTGTGTGTGTGTGTGTGTGCACGAGAGACAATTCCTTAAAAATTCACACACAAGGCTAGTACATCACTAGCGGTATGCGTTTTCACATCCACTTCTCTGGAGGAACTAATAGAGGAAGACGCGGCTCTTTGCTCAAGCATTTGGACACTTATTAGTCCTTCCAGAAGTTTCATTACCTCAAAATGAGAGTTCATACTTTCTTTCCAAGGACAATTTCAAGAATTTCTCAGGCCACCCACATCTGCCCACGCATGAATTACATGCAGTATTTAGTATTGTACGTATTATATATATATATTATATCTTGACTTTCAAGTCAAGATGGCAGCCGTCGGCAAGTGCTCTCATGAGCCTCGCTTCTTTTCTTGTTTTTGTGTTTGTCGTTACGTCGCGTGGACCTGATGTGGACTTTTTTCAGCATTTTTTGGCCACGACATTCATCAAGGAGGAGACTCCGTGCTCGGCGGCGTGGGCATACCGGCACTGTTTTTGACTGGGAGGAACGTCGGCGCCATTTGACCGTCGTCGCCGGACAGTCCCGGGGCGCTCGTGTCTTGCGCCCGGAACGGGCAGCATTTTTCACAGCCCCGCTTTGTTCAGCGGAGAGATCGGTGCCGTTGAACGGTCCGCGGCCGGATGGATGTCAGGCTTGAGGAGCCGACGATGAGAAGAAAGGAGCGTTAGCGCGGAGCGCCGATGCGGATTTGGAACTGGGCGTCGCGGCTCGGAGTTTGAAGCGGATTACGTGGGACGGGAGAAGTCAACTCATCTCTTTTCGTCAATGGACGCTACGGCTTCGCGTTTGCTTTCAAAACTTAGCTTGGAGCCGACGTGCGCCCATTTTCAGCGCGCCGTCTCTGAGCCGCCGGTGCAAGGACACTTTGATCCTCTTTCATCTAGAACTGCTTCAGACAACAAAATGTATGCAGAAAAGTGGCGAAGATCGCACGACTGTCTGTGTCCTACATGTTGTGTTGTGTTCTTTTTGTTATTTTGACTTCAAAACGGCGCCGCGAGAGCGGCCGCCTTTCCGGCGGCTCCTATATTTTGTTGTTCTACTTCTCCCTTTCGTAACTTTGCTGCTGTGAATTGGGAATTTCTCCATTGCGAGACTAATAAAGGTTTTCTAATTTATTGTAAACCATATTTGGAGCAGGTTTTGGTCATCCTTTTCCTAGCAAAGACAATTTCAGTTTTAACCCACAAAATGTGATTCGACAAAAAGATTTGCGGGGAGATTGCGGCCCCTCAAACACTTTTCGGTTCCCATTTGTGTTATGTTTCTGTCAGGCGTCTCGTCTCGTTAAGATGGGCGGCTCTACTTTATTTGACTTTGATTGTACGGTGATGGGCGGCACGGTGGTCGAATGGTGAGCCCTCGCGGTGCAGGGGTGCAGGGTTCGATTCCGGCTCGGCCTTCCCGTGTGGAATTTGCACGTTCTCACCGAGCCCGCCTGGGTTTTCTGTGACTTTCCTCCCACATTCCAAAACACGCATGGCAGGTTAATGGAGCACTCGGAATTGTCCCGAGAGGCGAGTGTGAGCGTGAATGGTTGTTCGTCTGCGTGCGTGCCCTGCGATTAGCTGGCCACCGGTTCAGGGTGTCCCCCGCCTACTGCCCGAAGACGGCTGGGAGAGGCTCCGGCACGCCCCGTGACCCTTGTGAGGAAAACTGCAGTTCTACTACTTGACATTTGTTCTTCTAGAGTTCAACCAGCATTCTAGGACTGATAAAGTCCGACCCGAGAGGGTCCACTGAATCATGAACTTTCTCCGTGAGCCCAGAGTGGGAGGGATAACACGGTGGATTTGATTGGAAGCACGTCTACCGGTTCATCTCGTCGGAGCGCAATCTGCAATCGGCACCACATATCTGCCGCGCACGCATTCCTTCCCACCCTTTGTCCGCGGAGCACGTGCGCATAAAGGCGAAAGAGAGTGCGGCGCGGGGAGGGGAAGAATGAGATAACGGGAGATTAAAGTGCGAAAAGAGCCAGCGCCACCGAGTGAGGGCAAGTGAAAGTAAGCTCCCATTTTCCTGCGTGTTCCTAGCATGTGTGAGAAGAGAGGAGGGCGGAGGACATTTTGCTCATTCTCTCCGCTTTCTATTTTTTCCCAACACGTGTTGGGAAAAGCGGGACCGAGAGACAGCTGCGCAAGGCACGAGCCTCACTTATAGCCTACGTAGACGACCGCCGCTCCTGCAACACGCGGGGATGCAAGCGTGACGCACGCCGGCACGCCAAATAGGCCAAGAGAGCGGGCGCTCTCGCAAGCGAGACAAACGTGGGCGTGCAGGAGCAAACTTTTCAAATACTTGGGCGATTCCTTCCATCAAACTCACGGCGGCGCCTTGACAAGGTGGAACTAACCAACAAGCTCCATCGGTGAAAATCAACTCGGGGTCGCAAAAAGACAGGTCATGACCGCGAACGCCCCAGGAGAAGTTTAGTCGACAACTTTTGGGAGTATCCAAAGTCGGACGGACAGAAAAAGAACGGAAAGTCGATTCGGCGGACCCGCGGCCGGCAGACTCTTAACGGACGGAAAATAGCGTCCGGTCGCGCGGGCCCCTTCGCCGTCAACTTTTATTCGCTCCGGTTTTCGCCGCGGGCGGACCGGAGCGGGCCCGCGTGCCTTTTGTCTACGTGGCGGCCGCGTTGGCGCGGGAGACTTCGATGAGGCAACCCTACCCCCTGCCGTCGATTGAAATTGTCGTCAAAGTCCATTCGGGCTCACGCCGCGAACGTCACGAGTGCCCTTCGACATCAATTTCAGTTGACGGCAGGTGGCGGTGATGCGTAAAATGTCAGCCTCCTTGGATGGCTTCAAGCGGGCGGATGACACTGCGTTGAGTTTTTTAACGCGCTCATAGAAACGCTTTGCGACCTTTGGACACACTTCAGCCGTCGCCCTCTGTCTTGAACTTATTACGAAACTCTAAAAGCTAAGAAATCAATTGGACATTTTCTGCTCCGCTAATCAAAACAGCGATTTCGCCAACTGATTTCATCACTTTATGATTCAGCAAATAACATGAACCTCTTTTTTTTTTGGGGCTACGCCCAAAAAGGTGTCACGCGTCGATTTTTGTGCTTGAACGTGTTTTGAATTCTTTCATCGAGTCAATCCCAGGGAGCAAAATTGTTCCGTTCGAAGCCTTTAGGATCCGGGAAACATTCCGCCCAGCAACTGACACTTTGATAGAGCTCCATGTAAAAATATAGATTCAAAATATGTTGCGCATTACACATAGATAATGTGCTAATTCTCCATTAAAAGGCAACAAAATGACCTCCTAATAGTCGATGGCAATGCGACGGCATAGCGGTGGTATGAAAGTTTCCCGCAGTGCGGGGCCCGATATCTCCATAGAATGTTTAAAGTCCACACGCACTTGTTTGTATACGATACAGTAGACTACGGTATTGTATCCGTGTTTATACACAAACGGGGCGCCGTACTAGTGTACAGTACACTCAACGGGTGCGGAAATAAAAGGCGTCTCTTGGTCGAATCAAGGTCACGTTAAGAACCGGCACAAAATTTGAACCACTCCTGTTGGTCAGAAGATTTTTGGGGGGGTTTCAGTTTGTTTGCATGACCCCTTTAAATGTCTCTTTGCCGAACTCCTCGAATCTCTCCGGCTGCAGATTTTTTATTTTTACTGGGCCACGTCTCCCGGGGACACCGGATTCAATAAAAAACAGATTTCATAGCAACGTACGCGGCGGCGCCGGCCCGGCGGAGACTCGGAATTCTCCATTTCACTCCATTTCCTTTTCTCCTATGACAAAAGCCCTCGATCACCATGCGTGCACTTCCTCTTGTCGCGTGCAGAAAAAGGAAGACGTTTTTGAGAGTCACATGAAAACGGCGCACGTCGTACTTTTGAAGTGAGAGCGCACCATGTGAACGGTGACTAAAACGGATGCGCGGCACTTCCGCACGCAGAGGTCGGGAGCATCAATTTTACTGAACCGCGGACAGTAACCGGCCTGCAATTGAGGTAAGGGCCACAAAGGCGTTTGGTGGCGCGAGTCATATTAAAGGACAAAGGTGGTTCCGGTTATTTGTGATATCGTTTCCCTGAGGAGAACAAATAAGTTAATTTGAGGTGTGGTGTTCATTTGTTCAACTTCAAAAAATATGCACGGCCTTCTGTGAAATGACTTGGTGATGTCAAGAGAATGAACAGAGAGCAAAGCGGGACGGAAGAGCGGGGCGCTCGAGACGACTACAAGGTGGAGCGAGAGGAAATGAACTTCGGGAGCTGCGCATTTACTCGGCCCCTTTTTGTTCCATTTTGGGCTCCGCCAGCCTCGCGAAGAAGAGTGACAAGAAGCGTTTTACAACTTGACAAACGTGAATCGACCGGCTCGACGGCCGGCGCTTTTTGTCCTCGTTGTATTATCGCGCCGTGTATTTCATTGTACTATTACAATGAAGCCGGGATGTCGCGTTAAACACGAATAAAAAGAGAATGCAAAGATTTGCATATCGAGCACGCAACAAAAACAAGATATGTAATGTTAAAACCGATCGGCTCGATTGTTTTTAAGCAAATAATCACCGACGTAGAATTTTACAGCTGCAACGCTTTCCCCAAAAGTTGCGACGGGTGGCAAAGAAGTTGAGCGGTGCTCATCCGACACCTATTCGGAAGATCCCAAGGGTGAACGGGCTAACTGGGAATAGGCGGCTGTGACGGAAGCTCCCCTAAATTGCTCAGTCGTTCGCAAGCAAAGATGGGGCGAGGTTCACTTCTTTGTGAAGACCGATGAGAGAAAACATTCGACGGGTTGAAGGACAACGCTCCTCAACGTACAACCGCGAGGAACTCGGGGATTTCATCATCTACGGTCTATAATATCATCGACGGGTTCGGAGATTCCGGAGAAATCGCGGCATGTAAGCGGCAGGGCCAAAAAGCAACGTCGAACGCCCGCGGCCTCTCGCGCGGCGCCGCGTCAGAAAGGCGCCATCGACGCGTAAAGGATATCGGGAAGATTTCACAGAGCCCGTATCGGTCGACGCGGTTCGGCGACTTGGCGAAAGCCGTTCGTCAACAAAACCCAGAAAACGCCGCCGGCTTTTCTGGGCCCGAGCTCATCCGAGACGGTCCGTCGCAAAGTGGACAAGTGTTCCGCGGTCTGACGAGCGCACGTTTCAAATTGTTTTTTTGGAAATTCCGCAAGTTGGGTCCCGCGGGCCAAAGAGGAAAAGAACCGTCCGGACCGCTATATGGAGGCCATGTTCAAAAGCCGGCACCCGTGACGGTACGGGGCCGCGTCGGTGCCAACGGCGCGGATCGCTCGCGCCGTTAATGCTAAAGGTTTTGGGAGAAACGTACGCCGTCATCCGAGCGACGGCTTGTTCGCGTACGCCCCTGCTTATTTCGATGTCGAACCACAAACCGCGCGCGTCGCAACGGCGTGGCTCCGTCGTACGAGAGCGGGCGGTGCGCCGACTCGCCCGCGGTCCGGACCCGTCCGCCATTGAAAACGCGCGTCGCATTATGAAGCGTGAAATACAACGACGGAGAGCCGGGACCGTTGACCGGCCGAAGCCGGGTATGAAGCGAGAATGGGAAAGAATTCCACCGGCTGAGCTTCAACGATTAGTGTACTCGGTTCCCGAACATTTTCTGAATGGGGTTTAAAAAAAAATCGTTGACGTAAGGCAGTTGTAAACTCGGCCCCGTCGCAGCTTTTTTGGAACGTAGTGCGGCCATACGATTCCAAGTCAATGATTATTAGCGAAAATCAATCACGTTTATCGTCTTTGCAGTGTATTCGATTAGATGTAGGTTGAACAGGATTTGTAAATCGTCGTCTTCCGTTTTTATTTCCGTTGACCTCAACGCCCCAATTTCATCCCAATTAGGCTTGTAGCGCGTATGTATTTTTGAACATCCCGTTTGGTTATTCATGCGCACGCGCATCGCTACGTGCGGTATATGTGGCGCGTGGGGTGCGGTGTGAGTTGGCTAGACCTCGACTGATCCTCTGCTTCTCTCCCGACAGGATTCCGGGAGTGTCGATGATGCTGATGCTCTCCAGGACTGGGTTGGGCAACTGGGCACACATGAACCTGCGGTTGTGGAAAAAGGGGGGGGCATCAAGTACGGTGCAAAGACGGAGAGAATAAAAATAAGGAGAGAATGGAGAAAGAGCATGAGGCGGGATGGAAAAGGTGTGGGGGGGGGGGGGGGCAGACAGATCAGTGTGTGCATAAGTTGAAAAGTAAATAGACAATAATGGAGCTTTAAATAACTCGTTTTCAAACTCCAACATGTGAGGAACGCCTGTAAAGACCGTTTCAAATGTCAAACGGATAGAAGAACATCGATGCGGTCGGGATGCCGCTTTAGCACAAAGACAATTTCGATTATTTATACCCGTCGTCTATTCTATGAGTGACCGACTTGTTTTTGTTTGACCGCCGCTCGCCGATCCAAGTACCATACGTGACGAGTACACCCGTGCGAAATAAATGTTGTTCCGCGTTCAAATGTGTTGCGGATGGGCCGCGGACAGACGCGGTCACGGATGTCCGGCGTTTAGGGAGAAACGTTGAAAAAACACGATGAATTAACGGCCGAAACATTCGGAGTGCCGCGCGACCGACGAATCTTTTGTCGGGTCGGCGGTCCGTTTCCCGATATCGGGGAGTTTGGCGGAAATAGGGCCGAATGGTTTCGAGGGCAAATGAACCACCGATCAATATGAATGTCATCTCGTCTCAACTATAGTAAGAGTCGTTCAATGACTCAACTCTCGCAAACTTGAACGCGCTCACTACGACAATTTCACAAAATTCTACCAAACGGGTGCGACGGTGTAAACATAAGCCGGTAGGACATAAATCGGGACAATCCAAACAAATCTGTGGCTTCATCGCTTCAACTTTTCAAGTTTCATCAAACGATGATCCGGAAACACGTGGACCGCATTTCTTCAGCGCTGAACCGATCCCGACACTACATAGAGAAATATATCGAGAAATCCAATCTACGAGTAACTAATAAAGCCTACGGACCAACCCAAACGAAGCAGCTCTTCCCCCCCCCCCCCCCCCCCAAAAGATTACATCGCGATATCGATTAGAACTTGATTAGTTGCGCGGCCCAAATCAGAAAGCGAGTCATTATATCCGCAGACATGCGGGACACAAAATGTGTGTTTTTGTTTTCCCTAAGCCGATGCCGTTGCGGTCGGGACACAGAAGGCAATTGTCAAGACAGCCCGGAGCTTAGAGAAGCCCTCGTTGGCTTCGGTCAAACTGAAGCAACGCTCAAAACCGGAGCTCGGGGCCGCTGGGTCGCGCGACTGGGGAAGCCTCAAAGGCGCGCGCGCGCGCACACAACCGCACCGCAAAGCCTAACGGAGTTCTCGTAGCACACGATGAAAATAGGAAAAGCCGAGGGGGAATGAAAAGCGAGCGTGTAACATATGCCCGGACGTTAGAAGGCAGTATACTGTTTGTTCTCGATCAGAAACGTTCCGCCCATCTGTCATAGCTGCCGGCATACTTTGGAATTTTGGCTCGGGGCTTTCCTTTTCGCTGTCGATCCCAATAGTTTCCACTCAGAGGCCGTCTGAGGGAAGAAAAAAAAAAAAAAAGGGATGAAATGGAATTCAACGAGCCGAAAGGCGCGAGGGGGGCCCCGGCAACTATGCGAGCTCCATCTCAATTATGTATCGAGCGGGCGCAAGAACACGCGGCCGCACATCTTTGCTAAAACAACACCGACGTCCCGTGACCGAAGCTTAGGTTCAAGCCTCGCTTCTTGACCTTTGACCTTCCACCATACTTTGTAAAGCCCACTTCCCGTCGACAAAGGGGCGAACCGGTTCGGAGGCTGCCGGCTCGAGCTACGGGACGGGGACGCGCGTCACTTTTCTGGGATTACTTGCTTTCAAATCCGACCGTCAGCAGGTGAGCGAGTAACGCTGCGTGCGGTTCCTTCCATCTACAGAGCCCCGGTGCGGATGCGTCTCTTTATTGTCCGGCCTCGTTTGAGGCTGTGCCTGCGTCGGATTCAGGAAAAGCGCAGAGTCGGCGTCCAAGAGAAGGACAGGACGAAGCGGGACCAGTGCGGAACTTACGCTGCGCCGACTCAGCTTTTACCACAGGAGCTCACGGTTTGGGGCCCTCGACTCGACCGACCGTGGAGTGCAAGAAATTAACGCTTGCGTGTGAACGGAGTGGAGACAATCAGCAACGTTTGACCAAATGACTCGACGGGCTACAAAGACAGAAAAAAACAAAGAGAGACGCCCGTCGTTACCTTTGGAATTTGAAGACGTGACGATCGTATGACCAACTTGTGTTTCTTTTCTTTATGAATAACTGCTTCTACCAAAGGTGAGCTCGCCGGTTAAAGAGTCATCTGCAGCATAAATGACGACTTTTAGGCAACTAAACCCTTAAATGAACACCCAATTCCCATTTCATAACCAATATTAACATCCAATAAGGAAAAAACCCCCACCTTAAAACATTTGATCTTCACATAGCATTAGCCCCTCCCTCTGTATCCACAGCCAATCGCGTATTAGCTCACACCATGATAATTCCATTCGACGACAGTTTGGCGACACAACGGGACGGCGTCCAAAAGGCTGACAAATGATGCGGGGATGGACAATGGCCTTTGTTGACACAATCTTATCTGGTTTCCTTTCACATCTTTAATACACTCGGTCGGAGGAATCGTCGACACTACGGCCAAGTCCGGCACCGCCGCTCCGTTAAAGGTCTTATCCAAGATGTGTCCTTTTGTTTTTCTAAGCTTGATTGATGTCGTTTGGCAGAGTGGGGGAGAAAGAGCAAACCATTTGCTAAATTGCGGGAAATCGCTGCAATGGAAAGTGGAAACGGTGTCATTGGATTGCTCTCGCCTGTCCCGATACATCAACAACGATGGAGTACAGTATTAGCGCCGCTTGATATTACGCTAGTAAAGTCATCATTTAAAAAAAAAAGAAAGAAAAATGTCCACAAAGTAGGCATTTTTTTTTCCCACGTAGCTATTCCGTATATACGGGTCGCATGGACCGGGAAATCTAGGAGAGAGACTCAGAACTGTAATGGAGGTAGGGCGGCCAAAGCCCGCGTTTAAGGTAGGGGTTGAAATAATTAGTCGACATAGCACTCCATCCGAGAGTACAAAAAATGCGAGCCAGAACAGCAGTTGGCTTCGCTAGCTCCGACTATTCATATCGCCGCTAATCCTAAAAATGTCCTCGGTGGAATCGCGGGACTGATGGTGAGGAACGAGAATGCTCCATTGCACACTCCAAAATGTTTTGTCTAATAATGCGCAAATAGCTGGGCGCGAATGAGAATCGAATTCAGGTCTCATTCGAAACGCACGCCGACATCAAAGCATTTGTCACTTTATGACAGTCTTTAAATGACACCAATTTGAACTTGGCGGAAAAAAAAAAGGTCGCGGTCCATCGTAGCGCGCTGAAAAATAGGACCCGGATGATTTCACGATATCGGCTGTGTTTCTGTGTGACGTCTGCCGTTGGTGAAAAAAAAATCCAGATGGGGCAATTTTGCACGACTCTTGTGTAGGCGTGGGCCGATTTCCGGTTTGATGCGTTCAAAAATATGTAGCGCTACTCAACTACCACAGAACCGGTCTGCCGCCGGTAATGAGCATTTCTTTTTTTCCCGAGGGGACTCGAAAAGCAGTCAAAGTCCCACCGCAATATGATTGGCCGCTTCGAGATCTCGCTCGCCGAGCCGCCTCGGCGAAGATAATTGTGGCTTGATTTGTGTTTTTTTTCTCCTTCTCGGGTGATCGGAGAGCGGAGAGGCGAGCGGTCGCATACGGGTGTGAGGAGGGAGGAAGACGAGAGCATACGCGGTTACCGTTTGCTACGCGGATTAATTACTGTGCAGTGTGCGTCCTAAAAAAATAGGACGACAATAATAAAATGAACTCGGTGCCGGTGAGTACTAGATTGCCCCGAGGTCAACTACAGCGGCCGACGAGTTTCTTCTAAAATATCTCACAATGGATGAGACGCTGTGACTTACTGAGAATTAAAACACAAGGTGGTTAATATTTTTGTCTTTCCTTTAACTTAACGAATGTTTCTTAATGTTCCAAATATTCTATACTTATACAAAAATAAAATTGTGTTCAATGGGGGGGGGGGGGGGGACACAGTCCTTTTTTTGTTTCTTTAAAGGACATTTTCGAGCTGTGGTTTAAATACCGTGATAGCCAATTTTTTTGCTCGTGGTTATACGGTATAGCCCGTCTAATATGGGCCTGTGCTTATCCCTGTGTGAAAGAAACTAAAATGGGATTGTAACTCTATTCTCGAAAATATAAAAGGGAAAAAAATACAACAAATGATGTCGGAATATATACTCTACATTCTGGCATTGGTTGTACGAACAATTTTTTTTACCCCCCCCCCCCCACCCCCCCAAAAAAAATAAAGCCTGTTCATTACACACCAATTTGTCGGAGTGTGTTTGGTTTGATTGTTCCAGCAAAGTTGGGGCCTGGGGGGTGGGACGGAGAGCCATCTATCCATTGTCTTTGGGAAGTAGTCATCTAAACAAACTGCTTTTACACGTATGATGACACAACAAATGCACAATGGAGCAATGTGAGAATGTGTAAACATGCTTGGTGCAGACACACCACTTCTGGTGCTGTCCGATTCTCTTGTCGTGAACCCCCCCTGAAGATAATCCCTTAAAGTCTGCACAGGAGGGTAATAAGGAACTCCGTTGCTTTCTGAAGTTTTTTTTTTTCTTTCCAAGATGGCGCCCGAGTAGGCAGCCGTCGGCAAGTGCTCTTCAAGAGCCTTTTTTTGTCTTCCGTTTTGTCGCGTGGCGTTTGTCGTTTCGTCGCGTGGAGCCGATGCGGACCGTTTTCAGCGTTCTTCGTCAAAAGAGAAGAATCTGCGCTCGGCGGTTGCGCCTTCTCGGCGGCACGCCTGTAGCGGCGCCGATTTTGATTGGGAGGAATGTCGGCGCCCGTGTTTTTTAGCGCCTGTAATGGGCGGCCTTTTTCACAGCCCCGCCGGACAGTCGGCGTTGGTGCGGCTGCACGGATGGCCGCTGAAGTTGAGGATGAGGAGAGAGGAGCGTCGGCGCGGATACGTCAGATGCGTATTTGGAACCGAGAGTCGCCGCTCGGAATTGAAATGGATTTACACGGGATAGGGCGAGTGAACCGATCTCTTTTTTTTTTCGTCAATGGACGCTACAGCTTCTTGTTGACTTTGAAACTTAGCTTGTAGCCGACGCGTGCACATTTTGAGCGCGACGTCTCTGATCCGCCGGTGAAAGGACACTTTGAATCTCTCCTCTTTCATCTAGAACCGCTTCAAACGACAAAGCGTGCGAGGGACAAGTGGCTAGGGTTGCACAACGTGTCGTGTTTATTATTTTACTTTATGTTAACTGTTTTGTTAAGCGCTTTGTTACAGCTGTCGCGAAAGCGCTTTCTCTTTCAGCTATAACTGCTTCGGACGATAACGCGTATGCGGGAAAGTGGTTCCGATTGCACGATTGTCCGCGTCCGTGTCGTCTTGTATTATTTTGTCATTTTTGGGTTAACTTTTCTTTTGACGGCGGCGCGGACACCCGCGGCGGCTCCTCTCGTTTTATGTGGAGAGGGAAGAAATTTCATCCGTGCCGTATGTTCCACATACACGGACGGTTAGGACGCTGCTCTTTTGGCATTACGGCCAAAAAGGTCAACCCGGGTTTCACCGGACCGCGACGCATTTCCCATTTTGTTTTAGTCCAATGCAACCCGGGCACTAGAGATTCAGTTGAGTTTGAGACCTTTTTGAATCGGCGTAACTAAAATGTCAGAGTGTTTAGATGAATGCGATTTGACTCGCCAACAACGATCTTTTGGGACACGCGAGCCGAGTCGGTCTTGCTCAAAAGGTGTTACAATGTCAGCTAATGACACGTGTGAAACTTTAACCTGCCGAGACGACGTCATTGCACAAGACCTCTTCACGGTGGAACAACAAGGGAGGTGGCTTCCCTTGCTGCACGCGATAAGAATCGACGGTACCGGTTAAGAACCAGAAGCCTACAAGTCCGTCTTCAGTCAAGGGACCAAATGAAGAATGCGTCAGTGCCCGTTGCAGGTGTTCACAGAGTGTGTGGTTAGAGTGGACGGAATGACAGCTGACATTGGGCTGAAAGCGGAAGGAAAATGGACCCAACTATTTTCGCTGCCACACACACACACACACAGGGAAACTTCCATTCATTCCCGATACAATGAGCCTATCCCAACTAACTTTGGTGAGAGGAAGGGTACCCTGGAGACTAATAACAAGTCACACTCACATTTACATCTATGAACTATTTAGTCGTCAACTAACCCGAGATGCATGTTTTACTTCGTATCAGAGGAGAGAGAACATGCAACAAAGTCAAAACGGGAAGGCCGCAGCTGAGGTATGACACCGAACTCTGAGGCAGAAGCGTTCAACTATGGCCACAAAACGGTCTCATATTTGGGAAGTGATGAAAGTCGGAAATTCACCCAAACGTGACACGGCTTATAAGATTGTGTAACAGCCTGTAGCTGAGTGAAACTGTAAAAGAATGAAAAAGGGCGTACGCGTGGGTGTGTGTTGGCTTAAACCGCGTGTAGTTTTCATTTAGATGTTACACCCCGATGCTTGGGGATAATGGAGTATTTCTAAGACACGTATTATTTATTATTCGATTAATTTTCGAAACTTACGAGTAGGTTTGTACCTGTTAAGGAAGGCGTTTCCAAAGGCGTTGAGTTTGCGGAAGGGCTTCTTCGGGTCGACGACCAGTGCGTTACCCGGGATCACCCCGTCCTGATCCCCGTGCATCACCGCGATAAAAGAGTCCGTGGTCGGTTCGGGCCCGATCCGCATGCCGGGGAAGTCCTGCTCCATGAGGTGGCGGATGAAAGTGGTTTTGCCGGTGGAGTACTGTCCCACCAGCAGCACCATGGGCTTGTTGTCGAAGTCGGCATCTTCGAGGGCGGGAGAGTGGAAGTCGTGGAATCGATACGTGTCCTCCAGAGGGAACAGTTTGGTCCGGTAAAGCTGCCGTAGCCCGTCCGCCACGTTCTGAAACAGCTCGGGGTCCTTTTTTAAGGTCTTCCTAAACATAGTGTATGAACTTTATTGACACAACTGTGTCAGAATCCCCCTTTCGCGGAAACCCGGTGTAACGGTGCAGCTTTCTCGCAGCGTCTTGCTGGTTAGGGGCCCGTCGGAATGAAGCAATGGCTGGGCGAGGTCTGGCGAGTTTTTGTCCCCACCCCTCCACGGCGCTAGCAAGCCATATAGCGCTGCGCGCTCCTCCAAATATGAGTCACTCTTTGGTGATGCAAGGGAAAAAAAAATGAAGATGCATTTTAAGAAAACATACATCTCATTTAACATTATGGCGTTGTATTAGTACGATTTTCCATGTTCGTTACTGCAAATAAGGATAATATTTTCGGCTTTTTGTGACGTTTTCGTCACCTGACATTGTACGGCAAGAAGAATGGCCATTTCATTGTCGTGTTCCAATGATACCAGATTTTAATTGGAAAATTGCTTCACATTCATGAGGCGCAGATATTGACCGCAAACCTGAAATATATATTGTCTTTCGGGCGCCTTTCAATTACTTATACTTTCAGTTATATCATATTCACGGTGAAAAGGTCGTTAGTTAATTTATTTATTAGCGATATTTTAAAGTGTATGTGCACTTTGCCTGTGAATAGTTGGGGGCGCTGTTCCCTTTAGAATATTCCGACACATTTAATATTTGGGGTATCAACAACAATGGTTGTCAACCACAATAATTTAATATGATTTTCTCTTTCTCATTGGAAGCTTGAAATGTTGAATTTGTAACCGTTTGACAAATGCGTTTCGTTTTGTGTGCATCACTGGTGTTGTACGTCAACCGCGTGCCTTTTTGAGTTGAGGTTTTCTTTTTATTTAACTGAAACCCTTACGTGAAAAGTTGACGTAACTGGAAGGCCAATATTGATTGGAGTCATTTAAATGTACCGTGTCGTCGTTCAGGTACGTCTTTATTCATTCAACTTTTTTTGTCCATACAATTTCAACATGATGAATTTTAAAACATGAAGCGCGGTCGACTAAACGTACATCTTCTATACCGCTTGTCGATATTTGAGTTGAAGTCGAGCTGCCCAATTTACCATACGAATGAACAACAACACAGAGATAATGTCTTTTCAATGTATTTTATTGATGGAACACTAACAAAATACAAGAGATCTGATATATACGATGTAGTCGATATGGAGGTTTGGCATGATAAGCGGTGTCCCTCCACGCGTAACAGCAGCTCCACTGGAAGCCCAGGTTTTCCCATATGGAGATGCTGTTACAGCTGGTGAGACCCACAGTTAAAAGAGCACCGCTGCCAGGCACGACTTGTTGGAAAAGTGAATGCGGGAGTATCAATTTTAGTAAGACGATGGAAGGAAGGATGCTTCAGCTTATTAGGAATCACAACTCAACACTTTTTCAGATGTCGAGTTGTTTGAATTCCCACGATTACGTCAGTATTTGGACACTGCGGTTGCACATAAATGTCTCCACTTTGACTCGGGAATCCCAGCATTTCTTGAAAGGAGCTTCTTGCTTGAGTAATAACTTCCAGGCAGAAAAGTGTTCACAAGCTAAATGTCGCCGCTCTCTTTTGGGCAGTTTTCTGACTGAAGAAATCATCTCCTGATAACGTCACAGCCCTCAGGTAATAACACGACCCACAAGTAATAAACCTCAACTCAAGCACTTTCATGTCCTTGGCTTTTACCCTCCCCAATGAGATTACATTTTTACTCTTATGACGCCAATAAAATGAGGGTTATTCACCTGATAAAGCATCTGTGCAATACAAAGAGTGATCGTGTGTATACATAAAATACATACAAATTCAGAAATGTTTTGAGTACGATATGGAGTTATGTTTAAGTTCATTGTGTACATTTTTTTCCTGAATTTCTGAAGTTGGGAATGAGCTTTGACCTTTAACTCCATCCAGTGGGAAGAAAAAAAAAACGGGGCCATAAAGCAATTCTAGTTTGCACATTCACAGTTTCCTTCACCCTGCTGTTTTACAACAAAAGCTTACCTCTTGGATGAAAATAGATTGTCTTTGTTTTAATCCACTACTCAAAATGAGAGCCACAAGTGTAAACATTTCTTGATGCTAGCTGAATTTAATTGAGTTACTGGAATTACATTTTCTATAATGTCAAATGAAAAATACTTACCTCACAAATAACGTGGCAGCAGTGATTTTTGGAAGGAGACCTGCTCTTTTACAGAAATGACAAAATGTGATGCTTTTCAAAATAGGTGATGATCATTTACGGTTGTGTGTGTAGACACCAAAATCAATCAAATGCATGATTTATATGAACAAAGATCAGTGATTGCATACCAGTTTTTCCCCCTTGTCCAGCGTTCAGTCCATTCTCTCAATGGCCCTGGTCAATTTGATCCACAATGTCTTCGTAGGAGTCGAATGTGTAGTTTATGCACGACAGAATTTACAAAACCGAACACATATAAAATATATAAAATGCATTTTGAAGCTCACAAAGAACACTGAATATGTAACAGTTAATGTGAACGCACACTGAGTCCATACTTACAGACTAGAATATGGAGTCTGACGTAAAGTTAAAAAAAAAAAAAGGATTACATTGAAAAAGATACAAAAGTGAATAAGACGTGGTACATCTGGTGCAGCGCTCTTCTGAAGAAAAAGTGACAAGAAAGTGCTTGGTCCTGGGCTGGCTGCTCCTTAAGATGGCAAAGTGGGCGAGAAAGAAATTAATCATTACAATTACTGTAAATATGTAACAGACCCACCCTGCTCATAAAACTCAAAAAGCAAATGTCATTGTGGTCATTGTGTTTGTGCACTAACAAAACACACGTTATGTGATTTAAAAAAAAAATGCCCGTCACACAGCTTGAACCATTTTTGGGGATCACTGATGACTATTTTACTGCGGATCAGGAATTGCTGAGCCAGTTAAGTGGATCAATGACAAAACATAATGGATGTAGCGTTTGGATCTAAGAGTGACTCCAGAATTATGCTTTAAAATTGAGTTCATTTATTACGAATGGAGACACAATTCCTTGTCGAATTTTGTTCTAAAATGTAAACAATTAGTATGAAATGAGCATATACGGTATAACGAGAATTCATCACAATTATATTATTGGTTAAACCGTTATTTTGGCAAAGTAGTGCAAGTCAATTATAAACAACATTAATTTACGATACAAATAAATTCAAATATTAATGGTTGAATAAGTCACACATTCATGTCGATGTGAACTGTAACACTAATATTGAATTAGTATATATTTTTTAATTGTTTGTTCCCTTCCTTCGCCAACAATAACTAGTGTTTAAATCGAAGGCAGAACATTGTGATAAAAGTGTCCTTTGCACACGTCGATTCGGATGGACACAATTATGGTTAAGAGCCGGTTAATGTTGTTAAAACCTCATTATATTACAATAGTGACACTATTCATCGATTCGCCGATGTGATGTCATTTCTTGACCTACGTGCGCTTCCGTACTGTGGCCGCGAAAGCGTGAGTAAGCTGAGATCTCGCCGTTGCAAACTTGTCGTTCATTAGGGACATTAAAATAGAACAGGCCTTTTTTTTTTAAAGTTTAGTATAGTTACGCTTAACAACGATTAAAATAGTAATAGCTTACGTGACGCCCAAGCTTGCTGGCGCTGTTTTTGTTGCCTTTTGTTTCGAAAGCTCGCTGGACTGGAACGCTAATGTTAGCGGGGGCTCTTTGAATCATAGCCACATCGATGCTAATTTAAGTTGTGTAAGGCAGCCACGTTCGATCACGCTGCGGTAAGATAACCCTAATCTTCGTAAGCTTTATTTGTGACTTGTATCATCAGTTCTAAAGTTTTTTTTTCACTGAATTCTGAGCTTCGGTTCAAAGTCATACCTGCTATTGTTGTGTTGCGTCTAGCCGAATGCATTAATGACGCGACTTCCGTCAATGTGAGAACTAAAGAAAAAGTGAACGTAAAGAGATGAAAAACGTGTGTTTCAGCTGAAAATGGCAGACTTAACAACGCTCGAGAGCCTTTTGGAGATGGGTTTCGACCGGAACAGGGCGTGAGTGCCTGTGGATTTTTCTATTACAAATAGTGTTTGTAGAGGTTAAGAGGAAGATGAAATGCTTATACTATTCTGTCTTTTCAGAGAAAGGGCTGTGGCCAGCACTGGGAACCAGGGCATCGAACAAGCTATGGACTGGTGAGTCACATCCACACAAGAGCCGGCCGGCCCAGAAACGTGCAAAGTGATGGCGATCTACATGTGTACTTTCTTCAGGTTAATGGAGCATGAGAACGATCCGGATATCGATGAGCCATATAAGCCTCCTGTTCTTGCAGCACTGGACGATGACCAGACTGGCATGCAAGAGCCTTCGCTTGGGGAAACAACCAGAGGTATATTGAGGCTGAAAACACTCAAATATAAACAGCCACTTGCATATTCTGTTCCAATTGTAGCCTCTAAGCAACAAGTAAAACTACATGGCTTTGTAGTGAGCTCCTCCATCGTTTTTTTTTTTTTGCCTTTTCATCCACATCTCGTGAGGATAAATGAAAATGGATGGATGCATGTTTTGTTGTCTCTCAGTTGCGAGTGGAGAAGGTAGCCAGGTTGGTGATACTGACAAAAAGCCCATGATGGAAGATGAGAAACAGCAGCAAGTCAAAAGGTCAGAGTTCACACCAGTGTTATAGTTTGGGATTTTCCATTGTAGTTAGTTTTAAAGCAGGTTTGTTTGGTTTTATTTTTTCAAAAATCCTTCTCTGTCAGGTTAGGTTTTTATTATTCATTTTAGTTTTTGTTTTTTTTTTTAATGTAGGGTATTTGTCAAGTGTGACGAACAAAAGGTCACAATAAATAGTGTAGTAAAATCACTCTTAAAATTGTATAAACATGCCACAGGATTCAAAGTGTAATAAGTGCAGTACATCATACTGCTTCTAAGGTTAGATTACATGCATTGCAATGTACAGTGAAACCATTCATAAGCAGTACAATTACCAAAAGACAGTTCGAACCTCGCTGTAAGATAAGGCCGCACGCTTTTGTAAAACCGGCCGCAGTCCAAATAACTACTTTTAAAACTAACCTTAAAAGCTTCTGTATGGAATTCATTGACAAAGACTAAAACAAGACATTTTTGCTGTAATTCTAGTTTGTTTGTTCTGTTAATGTAGAATGTGGTTCATCATTTTTTTTTCAAGGCAAATTGTAATTTCATTTGACTTGCGAAAATGTTTTTCCAACTTTCGTTTTAGTAAATTCATTTTCTTTAATAAACGTGTTTCAAATATGGGTCGTCAACATATGCTTACAGATGATCACACACTCATCCTCCCTCCGCCTCTCTGTACCCTCTGCCCGTCTCAGCGCAATGGGGTGCAGAGCCTTCAGCCGCTCACTTCCACCCGATATTCGTAACATTGACTCTCTTCCCACATTCGAAACCCACCTATTCAGACTTGCATATTCAACTTAAATCTATCTCTTTTTATTTATAATTTTATCTGTGGTTTCATTGTTTGCTCTTGGTTGTAAAGTGTCCTCGAGTGCCGTGAAAGGCGCTTACAAATAAAATGTATTGTTATTATTATTACGAAATAGCATTTGCTTGGTTTCAGTTAAACTGGACGAGATGGCTTAAAATCCCCCTTTGCTTTTTTCCAGCATGTTTCACGTTACCATTTTCACTTTAGTTGCTTTCAAACCGATACCCGCGGCCTGTGTGCATTAGGCTGGAGGAGCTGATGCGGGTGAAACAGGCAGAGCGACGGGAGCGCGAGCGTGCCGAGGAGCTGGAGAAGGAAAAGCAGCGCAGGAAGCAGGGCCAAGAGCTGCAGCAGATTCGCAACAAGCTGCAAGACGATGACATGAAGAAGCTCACGGAGATGCGGCGGAGAGAGAAGATGGAAGACAAGCTGGCCAGGTGCGGTCCCCGTCCAAGTCTCCGAGCACGAAACGGCGATATCATGTTGATTGACTTTAGTTTTGCCCCACTAGGCAAAGGGTTAAAGAAAAGATAGCGAGAGACAGGGAGGAGAGAGCACAAAAGGTCAGTGACTGCATTTTTCCTCGTGGCAAAGCCAACCATCATGACTGGAATTTTTCTCACCTTGTTGACGAAAGTTTGGAGGTGGAGGAACAAGTACTTCAGTCCAGCCCAGTCCAGTGTCACCCACCAGTCAGGGCCCGCTCCCCATTAAGAAAGAATATGACGAGTCCAGGATACAGGTCAGGATTTGAATTTGGCCTTCTCTGAACCTTTTGAGTGCACGTTGGTTGTCCGATGCATCAATGAACCAATACATTTGTACTTGATACTTGATACATTTCCTGGTTCATTGCTATGAAAGCAGTCCTCTTCTTGCTGTTGACATCATGAGATGAGATCAAGGCGGGATTCCTGCAGATCCTTCAAAGGTCTGAAAACGTGTTCAGCCCAAAATCTAAAAAGAAGCCTGCCACCGCTGAATTATTGAGGAACTTAACGATGAATGAAAACTCACCAAACGTTGCACATAGATTGTAGTTTGGACCGGAGAAATTTGGGTATTTTAAAGTTGACGCACGCGCACACGCACACAAAAGGGTCTGCGGTGCCCCCTACAGAGGTTTAACGGCGCCCCGTTCTGGTACGCTTGACCCATAACTATGAAAATTGAGACAAAAAAGTCTTTCATAGCTATCGGCTGTACGAAATAATGAATTAAGTAGGACCCCTAAATTCCAATTCACTTCTTCAATTTGAATGAAGGTGGCAAACAGTAAGCATAATTGCAATTGAAATTTGATGTAGCGGTAGTCTGTTTTTGTTTTACTTTGCCAACGAAAATATTTTTTCACTTCATACACGATATTAACCTTGATCTGGAACTCTTGAGAGCAGACGCACATACGCACAAACTTTTGAATATCAGACATTGGGAACATTGTAAAGTTGGTCATCGATTCAATTTAACATGGACTAATTTTTTTTTTTTTTTTTTTTAAGTATTGTATTTAACAACGGTACGCTGGCCATTGTGAGGCTTCAAACAGGATGTTGTCAGAATAGTGTAATCACTGAGTCATGGACATCCTAAGAAACTAATGGATCAAACACCTGCCGTGATCTTTGCCATTCACCTGCTTTTCAGAGAAAAGCAAGTTGACTTTATCTCTCGTCTCACGTTAACAACAGGTGCGACTGCTGGATGGCTCCACCCTTACAGCGGTGTTCAAGGCCCAGGAGCCACTGGCGGCAGTACGCGTCTACGTGCAGGTGAATGGCAACACGCCAGAGGGTCAGGACTTTACACTGCTGTCACCTTATCCCCGTCACGTCTACACTGATCTGGATATGGAGAAGCCCCTCAAAGAGCTGGGTGAGACAGATTGACCAGTACTCATTGTGCTGTTCAGACACCTCTGCTTTCTCAAATTCATTTCCACTTAATTTGTCGTCGTTTAGGGTTGGTGCCTTCGGCTGTGCTGGTCGTTATCAAAAAGTAAGGTAGGAGCATTCAGCTCAGTGAGCCTACCTCGCCACCTCTGCTACATTTACACAAGAAACGGACCGGACCCCACGGCTTTAGTGTCATTCTCTCGGACAGGTTGAAGTTATGTGACCACTCGTATCGGAAAGAGCTTCAAAAGACAAAAAAAAAAAAGGTTGTGTGGATGTTTGTTTTGAATGCAGTGACGAAAGATGTACATAGTAAATTAGCAGGCATCTGACTGGTGTCAATATGGTCAACACGGAACACCAATTTTAACCCGATTCCTCCATTCTAAACTATTTCCACTTGCCTTTTTAAAGGGCCTTAAAAAGAGTTCACCATTTATTGACTTTGTGAGATTCTACTTTGCCAGTTTTTATGAGTCAGAATAGAGTGACCAGTATGTCTGCAGAAGGGAATTCAAGAATTGACTTTCAATAAAGCTGACTTGGAGAATTGCTGTGGTGCTCATTTTATGCGTAGGGGAAGGTGGGTGGAGCACATCACGCGTGCAATTGAATATATATATATATATATAATTATTTTTTTTCTTTCACAAAACAGCATGTGGATGAAGTCAAAATTCATTTGGCCTCAAATGGAGCATTTCAAGATCCAAACATGTAGATGCAGGCCCATGAGATGCTTTAAAACACTATGTACATCAGGGAACAAATGTGTACTTTGCAGGACCGTACAGAACCCCCCATAATAGATGGCCTGCAAAGTTCATTATATAACTTTCAAACAAAACTGAATGCCTCTATGCAAATATAAAAATAGATCCGCAGAAAACAAGTCGAGATCTAACGAGCAACACGCAGTTGTGTCGGTTTCCTCTGGCCGCCTTGCAACATGGAGCCTGACCCCCTCGCACATTGTGAGGAGAAAGCCGGGAGAGGCAGAGTGAATAGGGTAAAAAATGCTGGGAGACATTTTGACTTGGGAGGACTGGCTCTTTCAGTTTCTTTTTTTTTTTTTTTAAAGTCCCGGTGCCTCATTTAGTTCTTCTTAGCAACTTTTAGCTGGGTGGATAGTATCCCTGGTTGTAGTTCCAGGTGTTTTGGTAGCCATAACTGCTGTATTGTGGTTGCTGGCAGATGGAAAAGCAAATTACTTACGCAACACGAGAAATCAGTTGAAATCCATTTTAGAGACAAATTCATTCCAACCTGATACCAGTTGCTGTATCCGTCATAGCCACCGGACTGGGCGTTCACATCCACGGTCATCGCCGGGGAAGGCGGAACGGTGATTGGGAGCTGGGGATCAGCGGGTGGGACTTGTGCCGACGCATCATCTGTTGGGGCGTCATCGCTTTTGATCACCTTCTCTCTGTCCTCGTCTCTGTGGGGAATTAGAAGAAGCGCGGTGGTGACCATTGTCCTGTGCTTCTTTAGAATTAGGAAGGGCTGTGTAATCAACAAGTTGCAACGCGGAGACCGGAAGAGTCACAGAACGGCATATGCGCGTAGGCACAGGGAGAACATGCAAACTCCACACGGGAAGGCCGGAGCCGGAATCGAACCCGGTGCCTCTGCACTGTGAGGTCAACGCGCTAACCACTCGACTACTGGGCCGCCGAGTCGAGCTGCAAATGATTCATCAAAAACCAATTGACTAATAAATGGTAAATGGACTGCGCTTTTCTACCTTTGGTACCCAAAGCGCTTCCGTTTCCTCATTTACCTCCTGATGACGCGGCATCAGGAGCAACAGGGGGGTTTAGTCGTTCGCTCGGGATACTTTGACACGGTCATATTCGCTGGGGATCAAACCCCCCAACCTCTGGGTTAGAAGATGACCACTGAGCCACGCTGCCCCACAAATGAATCCAAAATCAAAATATAAAATTATATCAACAATCATTTTTGATAATTAATCGCTTTGAGACCTAGTTTAATTTCACAATTGTCCAAATCCTCGATTTCAGCCTTTCAACGTTATATTTTCTCAGATTTCCATCAGAGCGGAGTGATGACACTGCTTACCAGTAAATGTGTCCCTAGAGGGATTTTTGACGCCAACAAAAAAAAAAATACGTAAAACCTTTTTTTTCCTTTTTTTTGCCCCAGCACATAGGTTCGCAGAGGGTGGAATGGACATTGAAACAGAAAAAAGGATTCATTGATTAATCAACAAAATAATTGACAGATTCATCAATTATTAGAATAATCGTTATTTGCATTCCAAGAGAACTCTAAACGGTTGGAACTGCCCATCCTGAAATTCCACACATTCTCTCTAATTTGCCATGTCCATGTATCTAATGGTTGGCCTCTTCTGTCTTGTTCCTCTTTCCTTACCTGTTTTCCGCTTCTCTCTTTGTCCCGCCCAGCTCTTTGAGGAGTTTCTGGTGTTCTTCGTAAACCGACAGCACACTAAGCAGGATATAGAGGCAGGCTGTGAGGCACGAGCACCGTTGGGAATGAAAATAAAAGATCTTGGGGAAAAAAAAAAACCCCAGAAGGAATGAGAATTGACCTCTGGACAGAGTTGCTGTACTCTTCCACAAACTGGAGGCAGCGCTGTGAGAGGAGGAGTTTGGTGTGCGGCGCAAGAGGTGCCGCCAGGGCTCGTGTCACACATTCCTGCACCGCATCAGCCGAAGAGCACGGCCCACTCGATGCCTCCAACTCCAGCAGGTTCAGGTGCAACTTGTCATTACCCTGACAGTGAGAAGAATGGTCGAGCTTCACACGTCATGTTTTCAGAGCGCGACTGACGCTAGCATTTTATAGGTCTCGCTAGAGTTAAGAGGCTAACCCACATATTTTTCCATTTGAAAAATGTCATTGCACACCACACACAAACAACACAAAAGGAAGAGTATATATATGAAATAATCATAATCGATAATCTTCATGACAAACCCAATTCAGATGAAGTTGGGACATCAAGTTAAACAAATCAAAACGATTTGCAAATAATGTTCAATCGATATTTACAAATACAAGATAGTCCATGATCAAACTGATAAACTTTCTTGTTTCGGCAAGTAATCATAAACTTAGAATTTTGTCTGCAACACGTTCCCAAAAAGCTGGGATTGTGTTGTTGTTGTTGATGTTTTATGTAGAGCTGTCAGTTTAGCGCGTTCTTATCGGCATTAATTTAAACGGGGTTAAATTTTTTCACGCGAGATTAACGCGGCACACGTCACAGCGGATGTGACGTTGCTCTATAAATAAACCGGAAACAAAACAGCAAGCGCGCTCTGCAGAAGCCCACGCCCATGTCTGTCTTGCCGGCCTCGGCAGCGCGAGACACCGAAAACGGATGCTTAAATAGTTTATGAATGGAAAGTTTACTTTTAAAATGTTGCCAGATTGTTCCACTGACAAGACCAAAGTTACCTGCATGTTTTGCAGTCGTAAACTGAGCTATCATCATAGCACGTCGAGTCGGAAATACCACTTAATGGCCAAGCACACAGCTGATGGGAGTACTCCGCCCCCTCGTCTAGGACAGACGGCTGTGGATCATTTTAAAGCGAAGAAAATGGATGACGCGACGAAGAACACATTTGCTGAAGCCATAGCTCAATGTATGGCTACTGCATGCAAGCCTGTCAACATTGTCCACAGCCAGACCCGAGCTGAAATCATTCGCATTGCGTCGAACGACTCCACTACGGATTGCCAGCGAGAGCCTCCATTGCAAGCCGTGTACAGAGATTGTATGTAGCGGAGAAGGCTAAGGTACGCCAAGCGGGAGAAGACACTTCAGGAGAGAAATAAGAGACTAGGTTGATGAGCCTCTGGTGAATAAAGAGCAGGTAGCCTGTTGAGTACGATGTATGCCACTGACGCGATTGTTACTTGTTTGGAACTATTTTGTGTGGAAGGTTACAGTGTTCCGTGTCCATGTAAATAAAGCGGGTGGAGCTTCTCTGTGTTCGTCTGACGGCGACGGTGCGCTGAGGCACGTCGAGAGTTTAGCGGTGCAGTGGTAGCGACCACGCTGAAAATAAAACGGTCTCCAGTGTTGTCATCGAACCAAGTGTAGTCATCCGAAATGATGTCTACACAAAACCGGAGAGAGACTTCCGCGCAAGAAGGACCAACGGAATCAGCATAGCCTGACTGCTGTGTTCAAAGCAAACTTGAGAAAAACTAAGTATGCAACCATGGCTTAAATCCACCATAGGCTGAGTACTAGTTTACCTTAGATGCACACTTTATAATGTTATATTGCTCTGTTTTGATCCCATAAAAAGAGCTGTTAACGGAACTGTTGTGTGACAAAATATTTTTTTCACGGTTGTTGATGGACAGTAATATTGTGTGAGAGATTATGTATGAATAACTGCTCCAAGTGAAAAATGTTCATGTAAAATTGAAAATCGAAATTGTTTCAGTAAATATTTGCATTTTGCATATAGAAAACTGATCCATGATTCCATGTTGATGAGAGCATTAAAACGGGAAAAAATAGGACAAAAAAAAACATAAAAGGAAATTCAGAAACGATAAAAATGTGAGTAATCACCTTTAATTTTTCAAGTTAATTTGAGTTATGACAGTTGCGTTTTTAATCCGATTAAATATTTTAATCGTTGGACAGCTCTAGTTTTGTTAGGTGTTCTGTTGTATTATTATTTTATGTTAAATGTCTGAAGCGCGTTGCAACGGCAGCAGCTGTTGTGAAAGATGTATTGGACATTCTGTCTTTTATACATTCTTTCCTGCTGGCTTGCCAACTTATTTAAATCGAGTGGCAGATGACATATGAAAAAATAATCACTGCAAAGCTTCGAGGTACACATTTTTCTTCTACTTTTATACATTTGAGTTATTCCATAAATCGTTTCAGCTCTTAGAAAAAGCGGAAAAGTTCAGTGGTCTACAGAACAGTTACGTAGCGCTCACCGGACTGATCTCCAGTGCTTCCTGTAAAACGCTGCGAGCTCTGTCGGGGTTTCTCCCTAGCTTCAGCAGCAGCCGAGCAAGCTTGATGGAGTAGAAGGCGTGCAGGGTGGGCTTTTCTTTCGATTGGCTCACCGCCTCCCGGAGCAGAGCTTCCGACCGCTCGAGTTTGCCCGCCCTCCTCTCCAAAGCGGCCCTGCGGAGACGAACTACGGCCAAACCTGGCGTGTTTTTATCCAGAGCCTCCAGCACCCGCCGAGCCTCGGCCGGGTCACCTGAGGGCCGAGACGAGGCGCGGTGAGAAAAGAGGGGACGCGGGCAAAAACGACAGAACTGAAAATGGATCAACAGGAGAAGTTATTGGGTTGCCGCGTACCACGTCTCTCCTCGAAGGTGGCCCTTCGCATGTGAAGGTTCGGACTGGAAGGCAGGTGAAGACAGGCTCGCTTGTACACAGCCCGAACCTCATCCACGCCGCGCGTCTCCAGGTATTGAACGTACTGAACGAAACACAAAAGCAAGGCGGTTTTATTTATATAGCGCATTTCATACACCAGACAACCGTCTTTCACACAACCAAAAGCGAAACATTTAAAAGTATTTGCAAACAAAAAGCTAAAAACATTCAAAGGAAAAGCAAAGAACAAAAGTGGCTTTACGAAGAATTACTCGAAGGACGTACATTTACAACACTCAAACGCATTTACACCAAAAGATTTCAAAGCGTTTAAAAGTAGCTTTTTAAAATTATGGACAGTGATATTGATTTTAAATGCTTAAAGAGACGCTTGATTGGGTTAAAAATTGGCACTCCTATAATAAGTCTGTCCGTCAAACTAATGTCGGCACTAAAACTCACCCACCTGAAAAAAAACTCTTGTCGTGATTTAAGCGTTATTTTGTGATGAATTGTGGCAAAAGTTGCAACGCCCCCAAACTGGGAGGAGACGACTCCATTGACACATCAGACAGGTTACGTCAATGAAGTGAGGAGGCAAGCATTGTAATACCGTTTCCTGGCTCGGTTTGTCACATTCTGTTGTCACCCAGTGTCTGAAAAGTGAAAACGGTGACCAATCGCCACCCAAATTCAGAACCTCCTCGGGCTAAGGTGAGATGCTCCAAAAAATGGACTGTTGGTTGGATGGTGCAAAACGGACATAATTACCCAACTGTCGCAAACACAAATTGCCAAGAAAGAACCCATTTGATTTTTTGGTCGGACTCTAGTATCGAGTCTTCTTCCTCCACTCGCGGATACTCACAACTCTCGTCTGACCCGCCGAGCCACCCAGATCGCAGGTGACCCCACCCACCCGTCTCATAACCTCTTCGACGTGCTGCCGTCGGGGAGGAGGCTGCGATGTCTCTCCGCTAAATCCGCCAGGCTCAAGAACAGACCTGGGCAAATTACGGCCCGCTGGTCTTTTTAATCCGGCCCGCCGATGGTCGGCACGGTACGCGATTAAGGTTCGATGTAAATGATTGTATTGATTTCATTTGGACTTGTAATGACAGGCATTTCAACGCCAGGTGGCGCAGTTACTCGAAGTTGCAGAGCACAGGGAGGGAGGGGGAGACGATACGGAAGCCCGCAGTGGTAGCGCGAAATCAAGTAACTCCGCTCGATACGACGGAGTAAGTGTGTCCGCGCCGCTATCTTCAATCATTGATTCCAAAACGACGACATGCAAGTGACTCTTTATTGCAGTGAGTTTTACTGGAATTGCGAACATTTTTACGTCCTGTAGATCGTGGCATCCAAACGAAGAGGAACAGTGAGTGAAGTGCATCTGATTAAACGAAGCGGGTTACAAAGTACGAAACATTCAAGGGACGCTTGGAGTCTGAAAGACTCAAATCTACGAGACTTTGAAAAACAAGGAAGCGATTCTTGCTCAGTCCGATTCTGCGTGTTTCCATGCTCGGGGTGAATTGTATGCCGCTTGACGGACAGTCGAGTAAATAAACTTTTCCTGAAACGGTTTGACTGTTATCGTGCTAAAAACTTTCCGCAAACTGGACCGCTAATAAGAGAGCAATCGATTTCCATAGCGCTATGGGCATCGAAGACTTCGAAGCGTCCCGTGGCTGGCTTCAAAAGTTCGTTGCACGACATCAGCTGAGCAACGCCGTCTTGTGTGGTGATCGAGGGGAGGTCAAGTTCGAGACGGTGAGTGGAAAGAAAGCCACCGGCTCTTTTACTCGTCTCATTTTGGAGAAAATAGTCCTAATTTTGTCATATACCTGTACTGTATGCTGCAGTTTACGGGCAATATATTGTTGCACTTTGTTGCTTGTGTCGTCACACGTGGACTGCATGTTGTTAACGTACCGGTACTTGGACGTTCATCGCAGTCGTTTCACTGTTCTCATTAAAAATAAAAAAAGTACGGTAATACTTTAATACTTCTGTTGATGTTTGGTATGGACTGTCAACATATACCTGTACATTTTTCTATATGTATCGTGTCTTGTTCGACCCGGTCCACCTGTCAAATTTAGAAATCAATGTGGCACCCGAGCCAAAAGGTTTGCCCACCCCTGGGCTAGATTGATCTCTCCTGAACAAGAAAAAAAAATCTAAACACCGAAACATGCTTGCTTATATTTTTTCTACATTGTTTGGCAGTTGGGACAAAAAAATGTGAGTTCTGTTACATTATTACTGGCATACAAAGACATTGTGCCATCTTCATGGGAAATTTAAAATCAGAAAGCATTGTAGTGTTCATCTTACTGAAAAAGAGTTACAAGTGTTGCACAATTAGAATTGTTTTGCATAATTTCACTGAAGAAATCATTTCTCTGTAAAATAACTGCACTTTCATTATGTAGAAATAATACATACTCTTATCAGCTTCTGTAAACAATGTCATTAACTTATTTCAACGTAGAAATAAAATCGAAATCAGGAGTAGATTTCTAACTTTTGGCCCGGCCCTCCACGATATTTTCTTCTTCTCATTTGCCCCCCCCCCCCCCCCCGGAAAAATAATTGCCCACCCCCGCTCAAGAACAATTTATCAGGCGGTCAGGAGACTAAACTCCCTCCACGTTCTGCCGCACCCACCGCAATCGGTGTCCCTCCCCCAGCATCTGGCATCCGATTATTGCACTTAAAACAAGTAACTACGAATATAGAGTACAATAATCACAAGTGGCCTCGGTTGTGTTGTCTGTTGTTCCTATTTGTTTATTTAATTTTATTAAATATATTTATGTCTTATGGAATTTTAACGTAAATTGTAGCTGTGTGTGTTCAATGCACTGCATGTTTGTACTGTGGTTGAGAGAGGAAAGTAATTTCATCCGTGCTGTATGTTACACGCATAGAGCATATTTGACAATAAAAGCCGACTTGACTCGACTTGGGTCATCTTGGCGATTAAGCAAGTGCACCGAACGTTTTGGCCACCGAGTGTATTCACTTACCCTGGTCCAGAATTCCTCATAGAGAGCGCAGGCGATCAGACATCGCTCAAAGAGAACGCGAACTCTGCGGTCGTCGGGGGCGACCTCCGTTTCCTCCGTTCCTTGCGGAGTCACCTCCGGGCTCTCCGTGGCCTCTTTGATATCCGCGTCTGCACAGACGCGCCGGTTTCAAACGGGACGTTTGCGGCTTCGCGTTTTCAAGACGACGCCGGTGTCGCGGCATCACCTTCGTTACGGTGTGCGGTGTCTTTGCTCAGTTGGGCGAGCTCCCAGTCCAGGTAAGAGTGCCAACCGCGCAGCTGGATTTGATCGAGCGGCTTCACGTGGAAGTAAGGACGTTTGATCTACAGTTAAAAAAAAAAGCAGACTATTTGATCTCACGAGACCTTGTTTTTATAACTTAATTCCCGCTTCATCGTTGATGCCTATTTTTATAACAGGAGTGACTGTCGCGTACATAGCACGACGTAGTCCGTTTTGACTTTCACCGGGGAGTGTGAGAGCTACGTGAATTGGCGAGTCCTATCTGAATGCTAAATGACAGCATTTGTATTAAGATTTGTTTTCCGGGACCCCGTCACGGCTAAGGTCTGGTGAAACTCGACTCGCTCTAGAACACTCTTTGTCCTCTGCGGTAAGACGATAATAAAGAAAAATAGCACAGAAATGTTTTTAATAAAGAACAATAGCACCGTAGCAATACGCGGTCAAACTTAAAAAAACTCGACTGTATTTATAGAGCAATGGCTCAAAGGGCTTGTGAGACGATGAGACTAGAAAAGCTCAAAAGTTGTGACCCTCCTAAATCAAGGTACCGACCGATGTTTTGAGAAGCTTCAAGAGTGAGCAATGTTTTTTTGGACAGGAACAATGGCTTCCACATGAGGCAGGGTCCAATGAAGGTGCAAGAATCAAGACGACGGATCACGCATGACTCACGGTGTCTTCAAAGTTCCATCTCTTGCGAACTTCATTTTCATTCTTCTGGTAAATTTTGTCCCGGCGAACCAACACTTGTTCTCTCATCCTCTGCGTCAGCTCCTCCTACGCAAAGTGAACGGGGACACAACCAAAGTCATCACACCGGTGATCTCGGTTCAACGGTTTTAAGTGCGATGCGACGGAAAGTTCCTCACCGAGTCCGTGCCCTCGGGTGTGGCGGGTTCTTCCTCCCCGGGGGGCATCTCCTTTTCTTTCTCCTTGGCCCGTTCGGCACGCTCCACTTTCTGAGTCTCCCGGCAAAAGGCCCTCACCTCCTCGTACTCCTCCGGAGAAAGCACTTCTTTGGGCTCACTGCTGCTCAGATGGGCCTTGAACCTATGCCAGATTTCCCATGCGACGACGACGACGACAAGGTTTTTTCTCAGTCACGATGGTAAGCGTGGATACGACTTACTTTTCGTAGTGCGTGCTGTAGTGCTGCGTGGGAACTTTGAGGACTCGATCCAGCAGAGCTGTAGCATTTCTCAAGTTGCCTTGTTCCTTTTCCCATTCGACATACAGATCCCAAAGCCGGTCCGAGTGGAAGTCCAGGCCTGCTGCTTCGACCGCGTCCTCAAACACACTGTCATTTGAGAATCGCTATCAGTGGGGAAAAGACGATCCAAATAAAGGTACAGTGTTTCCTCTAACGGCAACAAAACTCTTTTCTTTTCTGTCATTTTTTTCCCCTAAACATTTTTCTTTTTTTCCCTGAATGTTGACATACTTCACGTTCTCTTTCATTTAGAGTGTACGTTTCAGTTGTGTCCATTATTTTCTTTGTAATACATCTTTTAATGTTTTAGTAATGCAAAGATTAAAAAAAATGTTCGTGCGGAATCAGAATCAAATTTATTGGCCAAGTATGCAGAAGACACACCAAAAAAATCACTTCCCAGTTAAAACCCGTCCAGAGGAACTCAAAACGAGACAGGAATGCGTGGACTTGGGGAAGTCGTCCGACGGCGTCCTTTGGGGAGTTCTGTCGGGGGTGCTTCGGGAGTGAGGGGTACCAAACCCCCCGATAAGAGCAGTTCAGTCCCTGTACCACAGATGCCGGAGTTTGGTCCACACTGTCAGCATTAAGTCAGTCGTATTCGTTTACCGTGAGAGTTGGACTCCACCGAGGGTCCCCTTTGTCACCAATTCTGTTCATAACTTTAATGGACAGAATTTCTAGTATTTAGGCCACCAATAAATATTGCAGCTCTATTTGCCGACGACATGGTACTTTAGGCTTCTTTGAGCCACGAAAAGGGTAGCACGCCCTCTCTGGGTCGGAGATGAGATCCTGTCCCGGTTGGAAGAATTCAAGGATAGAGTGAGGGCATAATCAAGCGTGAGATCGACAGGCGGATTGTTGCAGCATCTGCTGTGATGCGGACTCTGGATAGTTCTGTCATGGTGAAGAAGCTGAGCTGGATCGCTAAGCTCTTAACCCCTTAAATTTAGGACGGCGTGGATCCTCAGCTTCCTGACGGGACGGACGCAACAGGTGAGACTGGGAGCAACATCATCATCAATACGCACCACCAGCACTGGAGCCCCACAGGGATGTGTCCTCTCTCCGCTGCTCTTCTCTCTCTACACAAACGATTGCACCTCAACAGATCCAGCTGTCAAACTCATAAAGTTGGCAGACGACACCACGGTCATCGGTCTCATCAAAGACGGCGACGCCAACAAGTGGAGCAGCTGGAGCTCTGGTGCAGCCGACACAACCTCGGGCTGAACACGCTCAAGACTGTAGAGATGATCGTGGACTTCAGGAAACATTCTTCTCCACAGTTGCCCCTCACACTATCCAACCGCCCCGCGTCAACCGTCGAGACCTTCAAGTTCCTGGGAATCACAGTCTCCCGGGACATGAAGTGGGAAGTCAACACCATCTCCATCCTGAAAAGGGCCCGGCGGAGGAGGTACTTCCCGAGGCTGCTGAGGAAGCGTGGCCCGCCACAGGAGGTGCTACGACAGTTCTACACGGCAGTCATCGAATCAATCCTGTGTTCTTCCATCGCGGTTTGGTTTGGGGCCGCCACAAAAAAGGACAAAATCCGACTTCAACGGACAGTTAGGACGGCGGAAAAAATCGTTGGCACCGCCCTACCCACTCTTGAGGACTTGCACACTGCAAGAATCAAGACAAGGGCATGGAAAATCCTCCTGGATCCCCCGCACCCTGCCCACCACCTTTTCCGGCTACTCCCCTCAGGCAGACGCTACAGATCCATGCGCGCCAAATCCAGTAGACACTTAAACAGCTTCTTCCCTCTAGCCATTAACTCCTTAAACAGTCAGTGACGTAGTCACTCTTCTTGTACTACAAATACTGCTACTGGTTACTCTAAAATGGTTCAATGATTTTGTTGTTTACGATGATACTAATGCAGCGTGTTATACCGGAGACAAATTCCTTGTGTGTTCTACATACTTGGCCAATAAAGATGATTCCGATTCTGATTCATCAGCGATTTGTTTTGACAGATGACGGAGGGCCCCTCGGTGGGCCGGTTCAGCTATTTTCCTACCCTCAACTACGGTTACGAGCTGTGGGTCGTGACCGAAAGAACAAGTTGCCAGACACAAGCGGCCAAAATGTCTTTCCTCCGTCATGTGTCCGGGCTCTCCCTTAAGAGATAGGGTGAGAAGCTCGGTCATCCGAGAGGGACGCAGAGTTGAGCCACGTTGAGAGGAGCCAGATGAGGCGGCTCGCGCATCTGATTAGGATGCCTCCTGGACGCCTCCCTGGTGAGGTGTTCCGGGCATGCCCTACTGGCAGGAGGCCCCTGGGACGACCCTGGGCACGTCTGGCCCGGTAACATCTTGGGTTCCCTCCAGAAGAGTTGGAAGTGGAAGGAGAGAGGGAAGTCAGGGCTAACCTGCTGAAGCTTCTGCCTCCGTGACCAGACCCCGGATAAGTGGTAGATAATGGATGGATGGATGGATGGTAAACTCATTTGTACAATTAAAGCTTGACCCTTTATAAGAACCACACCCATAACCTAATAGACACAGGGTACACTTCACATTTTAGCACATTAAAAATAAAAGTTACTAAATCAGGAACTACAGTAATTCTGAATGTTTGTGTTATTTTTGTTATTTTGACTTCAAAACTTTCCAGCGGCTCCTATATTTTGTTGTTCTACTTCTTCCTTTCATAACTTTGCTGCTGTGAATTGGGAATTTCTCCATTGCGAGACTAATAAAGGTTTTCTTATCTTATGTATGCATACCTGCGAATGCGCTTAGGTGACTCTTGCTGGTTCATGTCCAGTGTTCCCAACAGCAGATTAATGTAGTGGATCCACAGATCAACACTCAAAGGGATTGACCGAAGGCCTTGAACACACACCTAACACAAAACATCTAATTAGCACCATAGCCACACTAGAGGTAAGATCGGGCCGCCCGAGCCCGAGCCCGAGCCGACCCGACCGGTTCGGGCCTTAAAATGTCAATCATTGCTTCAGGGTCAGGTCAGGTCGGGCTTCTCTCTCGCTGACTTTTTTATTTTTTTTTTTTTTTCCTCGAGGTCGTGAAGAGTTTTGGCCATGAGAGACCATGGTTTGCAAAAAAACTGAAGTCGCCTCATCACAACACGTACTGTACTAAACGCTTGCAATGACATTTCAAAGAACTCCTTCCAGTCTCTGTCGAGTATCCACCCGTCATTGTTCGTCTTTGTCTCTCTGCTACTCTCTCTTAAGGTGCCGCGCTAGATTCTTAAGGACGTACTGCTGCGGTGGTTTACGGCCCAATTTTCAACCCGTCGAAATGACGGACGGCCTTAAATTTTCCCCGTCCACTCTTAAAAAAAACCCAGTCAATGATGGAAAATTGTCGGTTAATGTAACCTCTTCAGAAACAGAAATATAAAAGATGTCAATGTTTATACAGTCACGTTTAACTTAGATTTAGCTACAAAAGACAGGCTTTGTTATCAGAAATCACCCCTCCTCCTCGCGAGTCCTCACAAATAAAAGATGAAATGTCGGGTTTGCTTCGGGCTCGGGCCTGCAAATCAAGTGAAGTGATGGGGCTCGGGCTTAAATACCCTCGAGCCGGTTCGGGTCGGGCTCAATTTTTTTAGGACCGATCTTAGCTCTAAGCCACACACACACACTTACCTCAGCTGCTTTGTCATTGTTCCCCGCACGACGCTCCAAATCAGCAAATTTTTTCCAATAACCATAGCAGAGTGGATAGCGTCCGAGGAAGGCCATTAGGGCTCTTTGGGATGCTGCAACATGGCCCTAACAAGAACCATGTGTTGATGTTACATGACTCATAATGCATATTGATGAATCAAATAAGTCTGTGTGACCCAATCTGATACGAATCAAAAAATGTATTTTCCCTTCTTGTTGTAGAAACCTTAAGCTCTCACCTCTTGCTCACAGTATTGCAACAGGTCAGTCCAACTGGTGAAGTCTTGAGAGTTGTGATGTGCAGCATTCCACAGACGTTCAAAGTCTTCTGGCAAATCGCCTGCCTCGTCCTCTGTGGTTGGAGGGAGTGAGAAGGAAGCGGGGTCTGCATGCGCAAAGGCCTCAGTGGCTGAGTCTGTGCAGCCGTTTTCGTCTGACATCTCTGGAAGAGGTAGCGTGGGAGCCTTGGCAGCCTCTATGGCTATAAAATAGCACATAAATAAAAAGTAACATTTGTTATTCTGGATTAAAAAAGATTGACAACAAAGAAACGGATATCAAATTTCTATCTGCATATACAGTATTATTATGTGTTGTTAATGGATTTTAAATGACTTGCATACACATAACTTGTGAGACATATTTTCCAAACGCATTGAAAAAAAAAACACTCTTTATGTTGTATATGTCCCCAGTATTCTAAACACTGTATTCAGATCAATACTGTGTCGATGGAATAAGAATTAAGCAGATAAGTCCACTTGTTTTGAGCCATCCTGGAGGCTGACATTTTATGCAGCACCACCCCCAGTGGTCGACTGAAACGGACGCCTAGGGTCCTTGGAGCCCACCTGTTTTCTGGGTCTGGTCAGTGACGTTCGCAACGCGAGCCCAAATTTCACTGTGAAATGTTGCGTCTCTTTTATTTCTATCAATTTCAAAACAGGTCAGCTTTGTCAGGAACACATTGTGTTTTCAAAACTGCTAAATGCAAAAATAAGTCTGTTGGTGCCGGTCAATGATACACGAGCAACCAATTTAACAATATTTTTGTTTCCCCCCCCCCCCCCCCCGGCATCCCCCCAACAACGTTACGATAGCGACAGATAAGTTAATTCATTCAGAGTGAAACAGAATGTCTCCTCTCACTTGAAACCGCTATGAATAAATCATGGCCAACGTTATCGTAATACCACAAACAAAGACCAAATGAAGCACTCCTTGTGAGAAGTTGCTTAAATTAAATCTTACTTATTCCAATTACCCATGAATGCATTTGAACGCCAGTTAGCCTAGCTTGGGCTCGTCACGGCTGTCTTCAAACCAAGCACATCTTACGCGGACGTTTAGCGTGTGCTCATGCAGAATAAACCAGTATTCTGTGCACCACTTTGGGAGTAGCATTCAGCTTTGTTCAATATACCTGAAAGCTCTCCGAGCTCCTCTTTGCCGCTCCTCTCGCCTTCGGTCGCCATGATAGCAAACCTTGCTCTTTCGTCAATAAACCGCGCGGCCAAGACGTAACTTTGTTATGACGTCACCAAGTACGCCACTAATGTACAGTAGCAGAAAAAAATACTAAACTGTCAAAACTGATGCTAGTGGCTAACAATTCGGTCAAACGAAGGATATGCAAAATATGAAAAAAGTAAACATCGATGGACAAATTAATTCATTCGGCGATACGGACGTATTGTATAAGTAATTACTTGAAATACTCTTGATAAATACTCTGATTTGTTGATTTACTGTTGTATGTTAGTTGCTCCATGTACAGCACTTTGTGTGCAGCGATGGCTGTTTGAAAGTGCTCTATAAATACAGTTGAGTTGAATTGAGATAAAAGTTTAACTATTGATTGAATTCTAACTGGTTACACACAATTTGTACTTCGTTACTTCGCGCCACCGCAGCAATATATGGATTGTAGTGGCTTTGTTCTAAAGGTAGCTGAATCTATGGCTCATTACGGTAGTGTGCCGCCAGCGAGCGGCGTTGGCCACCTTCAAAATAAAAGAGCCACCACTCATGCATAAACGTCCTTTGTTCGGGTTAAAAGAAATTAATAAACGTATAAAATAAGTAATTTCTTGGCTGTCAGCACAAAAAAAGCGTTCTCAAGTGGAGATAGAAAATAAAGTCAATGGTAATTCCACATCAATTTCATCTGATATGTTGACATTTTTGACCGTTTTGAAAAAAAATCCTAAAAATTAAAAGTTTGTTATCCCGTGAGGGCTGTAGGTCTGGGGATAACTACAGCTCTCCGCCTTTCCAACGTGACCACTTCCGTCCGAATCTGATTATGCATTTGGGAATAAGAGGCCTCTGAAATGTGGCAAGATGACCTGCGTCCCGACAGGTTGATGTGAACATGTTGACATTTTCGGCCGTTTTGAGAAAATTCCTAAAAATCAAAAGTTTGTTATCCCGTGAGGGCTGTAGGTCTGGGGATAACTACAGCTCTCCGGCTTTCCAACGTGACCACTTCCGTCCGAATCTGATTATGCATTTTGGAATAAGATGCCTCTCAAATGTGGCAAGATGACCCAGGTCATCTTGCCACATTTGAGAGGCATCTTATTGACCTGGGTCATCTTGCCACAAGTTGATCTGAACGCCTAATATGTTGAAAGCAGTGGCGGATGCTAGTTTGTAAAGGAGGGGAAGCCCAATTTCGACCGACATCATAAAATGTGTCCGTTTATTTATATGTGAATTCTACTCTCCGTTCCTATTCAAGAAAATGATCTGTGATGTGTGAACTACAATAAAACCCACCAGAAACAAAAGATGAATTTGTCGCTAGTCGTTTTCAACAAAGAGAGTGTCGCTAAGATGATGAGAAGAAGTCTCCAGTTCAACTCAGAACAGAATGAGAATTGAAAAATGCTCCCACGGATGCCGACACCAAAAGATCGGTGATTGGCTCATTTCGCTGTCAATCAAAAAGAGATTCAGCCTCAGACAGATCATCAGAAAAGCTGAGCGTCCGGGTCAGCCGATAAACACCCGCTGTCCAGACTCCCAGAGACGCTGAGCGTCCAATGGGCGGGACAAAACCAGCATCTATCCAATGACTCGTCTCGTTTCAATGCATTGGGACAACCTATGTGAACTCTCCCGACGCCATGTGTCCGCGCGTTCGACGCTCAGCGTCAACACGTTTTAAATCACAGTGAAGCTGCAGGAATCAATGAGAAGACAGTCGCATCTTAACCAGTAATATAAAAAACAGCTGATTCGGAACAAAAGTTGAGTGCGTTGTAGCGCGTATTAAGTCAATGACACAATTGTATGTACACACATATATTTGATCACTTATTTTTAGACATTTTAGGCGAAGCTGAGCTCCCTTTGCTGTAGTTATCCCCAGACCTACAGCCCTCACGGGATAACGAAAACTCAATTTTTAGGAATGTAGCCGAGTCTCTGGAAGGACTAGACTGGACACAAAATAATTTTTATGTGGGCTTTATTCCCGACTGAACAATGAGAAATTGTACAGCTTTAAGATGAAAGTCTGAGATGTAAACTGAAGTTTAAAAATGTTCGAAAAGGGATCTAAGAGATCAAAGAAAATCATCTAACAGATTAAAGACAATTACACCACAATCGACAACAGCAGTGGCTTGCTTAATAGGGAAACAGAAATAAAAATACAGTATTTCCAAGCCACAATACTTCTTAGTGCAGAACAAATAATCATGACAACCCAATGTTTTGAGATGCAGACACACTCACTCGATATGTTCCGGTGTGTTGGGTGTGTACAAAGCACGTGGACAAACACAAATGATCTCCCCTCTAAAGAACAGATAACACAGTTCATATAATTTCACGGTCAAAAAAAACATATTTACATCTTATAACATTGCGAACACTTACGCTGTACAGCTGTTCACACGACTCACTAGTGGTAGATTTCAAACTCCAAACCAAACCACTCCAGATATTGTGCTCTACAAATACCATTCAACTAATTAATCGTCTGTCCAAAATTAACACCTAACATGCGTCATGGTAAACTAGTTATCAATTACCTGAATATCGCCAGGGTTACGACGACGATCGTGGGTGTACAAGTTGGGACAAGCAGTGGGCACAGTTCAGCGACTACCCTCCTTCACGTGCATGTCACCCTTACTGGTCACATTCTCACACGCTGCATATGTTCCCGCGTGTTTTGATCTAGTGTGGCTCTTTAAAGTGACATGACAGTGCTACATTTGTTAAACAAGGAAGCCTTCACTACAAGCGTCTAAGTAAGGTTCACCTGGTTACAGGATTTTTCTCAAAACGGCCGGAAATGTCAACATGTTCACATCAACTTGTCGGGACCCAGGTCATCTTGCCATATTTCAGAGGCTTGTCATTCCCAAATGAATAATCCGATTCGGACGGGAGATGTCACGTTGGAAAGCCGGAGAGCTGTAGTTATCCCCAGACGCGCAGCCCTCACGGGATAACAAACTTTTAATTTTTAGGATTTTTTTTTCAAAACGGTCAAAAATGTCAACATATCAGATGAAATTGATGTGGAATTACCATTGACTTTATTTTCTATCTCCACTTGAGAACGCTTTTTTTGTGCTGACAGCCAAGAAATTACTTATTTTATACGTTTATTAATTTCTTTTAACCCGAACAAAGGACGTTTATGCATGAGTGGTGGCTCTTTTATTTTGAAGGTGGCCAACGCCGCTCGCTGGCGGCACACTACCGTAATGCAGAGCACTGGCAATCGCAGTGGCGGCTCACTTGACTTCAATTTTGCGAGTGGAGGCTGGCTTGACCGCAGTAATTTCGGACGAGGAGAATGTTGGTAATCCAAATAAAGGTTGAAGGCGATGAACAGTTCCCTCGAAGGGTTTCAATTTATTTTCTGCAGTTTACGAATCGATTCGGGCTCCAGATTTCAATCAGGAAGCGTAAAGGAAACACATTCATGAGATTATATAGAGACAATGTGATCATGAGAGGCGGGGAGGTACGCCTCTCAACCAAATGCCGGAAACAAAGAAAGTAACATGTCATCTGACCCGGTGTGGCTGGAAGAAGTTGGGAGTGGTGAGGGGAGACCAGACCCCCACTACCCACCATTTGGTGTGATGGCAGGAACACAGATACTTGAGATAAGAGTTCCTCTTTTGATGTTAAACATGTCCTCTGGAGGGAGGGGGGGGGGGAGCTAAAAGTGGTGAGGGTCGAGGGGCACGAAAGGTGATTGTAAACAGTGAGCAGGAAATGCCTTCAACAGCATTCTACATTGTTTCTTTCAAGTGTCTGAACAAACACAACTCACAGAGAGGAACAACACCTTAACCATCAAATCTAACTAAGAAGAGAGGAATAATACAAGAGTATTCCAATTCTAGGACATGATTGTTACAAGGACGCCAAGCTACGCTGTGGGCATGGGAAGGTTATACAGCATGACTAAATATGAGCAGAATACAGACTTCACTCTTTACCAACATGACTTACATTTTTGTACAGTAGATGTTGAAGCCATTATTTAGCCATTTGTATTTTTAGCTTAACGACACATTGCGGACAGATATACTTTGACTATTGTGTGACCTCGACTTGAACTGCCTGAGCGACGGAAAATAATGATAACACCTATTGCAGACAAAGACAAACAACGCTGTACATGCATCTCGTAGCTGGCCTGCAGTTTCACACCTACAGTCTTGTTCCAACCAGTTGGAGACAAAAGTGCTACAACAATTATGTTATTCCTAAATGTCAGTATTAGGAACAGTTTCTTGAGAAACTAAAGTGTTGCAACAGTTAGCTATGTTATTCGTTCAGTTATGTTTTTTGTCAAAGGAAAACATCTGGAACAACTTTGGGAATAAAACCAAAGCATTAGAACAGTCATCAGGAAACCGAAAGTGAAGTAACAATTGGGCCCTGCTTAGAATGTATAAGACTTGTCTTGAGATGTTGCTTCTGCGTATTAGTGCCCTGATCACAGCCATTGTCTGTATCACACTGGTGCCCTGAACGTTCAGTCCTCAACTTCTTGCAAGAACTTCTCCATTTCCAGCCTGATTTCACACCTCAACTCAGCCCGAATTCAAACGAACACGCGGAGGACGGCGCAAGTGCACCCGCCACCAACCACCCTCCATCAATGTGTTAAAGGTTAGCGCGCAGAATTATTTACAGACTGTTTAAATACCTTTGCTTTCAGGTCCAGACAGGTGGTAATCAAATCCTATCAATAAATAGTTGATCCATGGGATACAAAGCAATGGTGGTCCTCTACCACAATTGGTCATTTTATTTTCACTTGGTCACATCTTTTAAAGTATATCTGACAACTCTTGACAGTGAGTCTGTTCCTTCACTTCCACTGTGTCAAGTTGAATTCCCCAACATTGCAGCAACATTTACAATCATAAAAACAATACAAAATCAGATTGACACAATTTGAAAGAACAGGACAAAATCAAACTTAATGATCATTTAGCTTTGGGCACCGCAGCTGACGTAGGGACGGCCTTTCTAAGGTGAAGTCCGGAAACAAATAGGTGTCTACCTTTCAGATTTACATTTAAGATAATTGAGAGACACAAAATCTGGAAATGTTGGATTCAAGATGGAACTTCAAACTCTTGGGTTGTTACAAGTGCATTAAAAAAAAATAGTAAACAGAAAATGAAAATGCCAACATAACTAAAAAAAGAAGGAAAACTTCAACAGAATGACCCATACAGGTCAGTGGTTCAGTAGCCAAAATTATTCCTATTACCAAGAAGCGCGTTGTTTAAAAGAACAACTTTTTGTGCAGGAGATGATTGAAATGTTCCCTTACCAAAGCGAATAAAATTACTTCCATGTACACAACTTCATCTGTCACTAATTTATGAAAATGCTGAAAAATGCTAACTGTAAATTGAAAAGGTAAGAAGCAGGATCAATTGTCTTCATATCGCAAAACCTAAAAATCTAAATTACATATTGGAATGAAAACATAACCTCAGTTTTTAACACATCAGCAGGCGGACCATTTGCTTTGACAATTATCGGTTTAACTGGACTCCAAAGGCTCAATAGAGTATGAATTTATTTGTTAATTATTAACATCAGATGTTAAAATTTCCAACATTACACAAAAGAGGGGACCATAGGTGTATGGACTTTCACTTCAGAGTGTGGGGTGCATGCGAACACTTGACATATATAAGTGAAATATGTGCGTGAGTGTATGTATACACGTGTTTGGAAGTGTTACGCATTTGTTCTAATTTACACAGTGGGGAATCATGTTGCGCATTTCTTTTCAGTCACTTTTTCCTCCGGCTCCTCCTCCGCTGTCTCCTTGGTTACTGTAGCATCACAGTCCAGTCGGTGCCTGCGTTCATGCCAGGTTTGCGAAGCGTCAAGACTGACATGGAGGCATCAAAGTCAAACTCGAGCTGGCTCATCTGACCATCTAAGAAAGGCACAACAAAAATGAAAGTGACAAAACAAAACTGACGCAAATAGCATGTGAAAATGAAAGAGAAGGACTCACCGGCCGTCTTCAGGGTTGCCTTCGTGGGCCTAGTAGCCCCCACCATGACGATGCGCTCAATGGTGGAGAGGGTAGAGAAATGGGCCTCTGGAGCAAGGTTTCTGTAGGCCATGATCATTTCATTTAAAATCTTTAACCTTCAGCGGTGTTCCAAAGCATATTCATGATTTGCAGATTCAATCCAGAAATTTGCAGATATTATTTAGAATCTGTCGATTATCAATAGGCGCGCTGTATTCTTAGGCGCAATATCATTGAATGAGTATGTGAAAGCATTTTCATCCATAAGGCGCACCGGGTTGTAATGCGCATTATCCTCGTGAGGCATTGTATGTTAAATAGTTTCATCTAATTGTACCACGTCTAGTTAATGGCTTTAGCGCTATTATGCTCGGTTCAAAACAGACATGAAATTTGTTCGCCGTGCAATGCTTTGAAAGGAGAACAGGAGATATCCTCTGACAAAAAAAAGTTTCAATATGACCAGTCAATCTGGTGACCGGTGGTTGTTTTATTACTTTGGCTAGTGCTATATGCTATCCTGGCTTACAATTCAATAGCTTTAAACAAGTCAATGCACATACCATTCCAAATACTTTTTGGATTAGTCCCAGCAGCTATTGTCGTTTAACCCGCGGTCCCGCATTATAACATTGGAAACGCGCCACCGGAAACTCTCAGCTCGCGTTCAATCTGACCGCAGCATTCGGCATATACAATTACAATTCCCATGATTCGGACACACAGAATTAGGAAGTAGTTCTAGTTCCGGTATGAAGAAAACAGACGCCTGCAAGCAAATGGATGCGGATAAGAATGAGAACGTGAACATGAATGCGAAACTAAATAGCGCTGACATCGTCCCACATTGTAACGTTGGAAATGCGGAGCCAGAAACACTCACCTCGCATTCAATCATACTGCAGCATTAGGCTAGTAAGACTATATTTTCCATGATTCTTAGAAACAGAAGCAGGAAGTAGTTCTCATTCCAGTATGATGAAATCATGGGATGCCTTTCATGGGGCAATGCTTTTTTTTTTTAAACTAACACCAAGTTTATATTCTTCTAATTTGTTTGGGGGTTTTTTCCACTTGTGTTCATTGACACTCACACAGAGGAGAGGTTGTTGTTGGCAAATGACAGCCTCCTGTGAATGAACTCCCTCTTCTCAAAGTTGAAAGTGTGTCCATCATCAATGTAGAGTTCTCCCTCTGCCGCTCTCTGGGAAAAAAACGCAACACTTGCTTGAATACAAAGTGGCAAGCTGTTTAGCGTGGTGTCAGTGATTTGACATACCTGATGGCTAAGAGCCACATACAAGGTGTAGGGGTCGTGCTCCATACAGGAGGAAGATCGACGCACACGAAGCTTTCTGGGAATAATGGAGCCACCGCGCTGGAAAACCGGGATCTGACGTGAAGACAGAAAACACCGTTGGTGAGTTATGACTGGAGGAACAAAACGTACACTTTTTAAGAAGCAATCATGGACAATGTTTATAGTCTTAAGTGCGTGCGTGTGCGTCTTACAGAGCTCATGGTAACAGGAATGTACAGGTTCTGGCCGCCATTGTGCTTCTGGAAGGTGTGGATGTCAAACCAAACCTGACAGGCACATGCTTCAGTTCAGACTTTACATGACGGGCACCACCAAGTTGACAGGAATTGTTTGAGGGCATGAAAACCTTTTCTCGTACCTCTTCTTTTCCTGGCAGGTAAGCAGTTACACCAGTGGCCCCCTCTTTAGTGACGGGGTGCACCAACAAGTCTCCGCCTGCAGCAAATTAGGTATGGTACAGCACATTTTATACAACACTACCGAAAGATTGACTGATTCGGGGTCCTTTGACTTATTTCATAAATCATTGGAGATAACTTCAATAACGCAGTGAAACTATGCAGGATTATATTTTTATATTTTATATTTATAGTTTGCCATTTGTTCTCACCAATCAAGAATTCATCCTCCAGAGTATAAGTAGCAGGGTCCTGAGGATATTCCACCCACAGCGGCCTACAAAAAAACAATGTCAAGAGTCATCTTACACCGTGGGCCCGCTGTCGTTTTGCTTCTTAGCAGAGAGCTAGCTGCTTGACGATTCTATCGGCTATTTGAAGGAGGGAGGGTCAAAAAGTATATGTCCACCCTAAAATTGAATGTCCGACGCAACACCCGAACTAAGCTATGACGATAAATTCAAATGTAATCAGGTGGTGTATAAGTATTTACAACCGTACTAAATGCTCACCTCATGACAGGATGCCCAGTGTGATACGTGTGGTAGAACTGCTGGTACCAATACGGCAGGAGGCTATAGCGTTGGCGCACAACCTCCCGGATCAGAGCGGTGTTCTCAGGGCCGAAGAGCCACGGCTCACGACGGGTGGTGTCCATGTGGGCGTGGGCCCTGAAGAAGGGCTGGTAGGCTCCTGTCTGGTACCAACGTACCAACAGCTCTGAGCTGGGAGACTTGAAGAAACCTCCAACATCAGCTTTAAGACAAGATGAGCAAAGATAATTGAGGATCTTTCGAATCATAATACAACCAAATACTAATGTTGCGGTTCCTTTAATTATAAGTTAAATTCATTTCTTTTCCTAAGCTTGTAGCTTAATTTACTTGCATCTCGGATCAATTTTTTCCATTTAATGGAATCCAAATGCCATTAATTCGTTCCTGGTCGTCCTAGTTTTTTTTGGGGAGTTACATTTTAAAACACACACGCACACGCGCACACACACGCACATGCACACACGCTTTGCAGTGACATTCCAACAATGCACATTGCATTTTGTAAATAAAATCATTTTCCTCTGATGAAATACAGTGATCTCTCGCTATTTCGCGGCTCGTTTATCGTGGATTTTTCTCAAACATATTCATAAAAAATATATATATTTTTTTTCCATGTACATGGAGTACAGTACCGTATATGTTGCTCTATGTGACTCGCTGTAGTTTTGCAGCTTCTCACGGACCGTTTGCGGACTTTTTTTTTTAAACCTACAGTATATATGTTAATTGGTCGCAACTTCGCCGCTTTTCGTTAATCGCGGGTGGTTTTGGTCCCCATTAACCGCGATAAACGAGGGATTACTGTACTTTCAAGTTTGTTGCTAGAGAGCCTTTCAGAGTTAAACATGCTGGCCTTTCAGCACCTTGTTGAGGACAAATACTTCTAAAAGATGACCTGAAACGGAGGCACTTACCACCGCAAAAAGCTATTCCCACCAGACCCATACTCAGACACATAGGGATGGAGATTTTTAGATGACTCCACTCAGCAGCATTATCGCCAGTCCACACAGCACCTAGAGATGCGCAAACACCGTTGAAACACACAAGCACTGACTCCTGTTGCCTCAGGAACAGTCATAGAAGGTTTGGTGAAGGGCAATGAAAACAGATGAAGGCTTACCATAGCGCTGTGACCCAGCAAAGAAGGCACGAGTCAAGACAAAAGGTCTTTCGACCCCTCCCGATCTCTGGATCAGGCCCTCCGCTGTGGCCTTTTGCTGCAAAAAACATGACAATTCAGACAGGCAAGTCTATAAATGGCACATGCAAATCTTCAATCACAAGTGATGATCTTGCTAAGCTAATGTTCGATAAGCCTTGTCTGGAAGTGAACGCTGCAAGCACTGATGCTCACCACGTAAAAGCCATAAAGGTTGTGCAGGTCACGGTGCTCCCACTCTCCATGCTTCGAGTCCTTGTGCATGGTGATCTCGGGCCCGTTGAATATCGAAGGCTCGTTCATGTCATTCCATGTATACAAGTTCTCCATCGTGCCCTGGAGAGAACAGTGGCTCAGAAAACTGGCTCAGAAAAATACTCTACCTATGCAACCCTTGATATTAAATGTATAATGGTACCTTGACTACTACTTCTGCTTTGTTAGTTCACATCACAAGTAGTAGTAGTACCGTAGTTCAACAGATGATGAAGAATTAAAAAATATATACATTGTGGTTTAGCTTTGCTCTCAAACTAAACATCAAGCAAAGCGAAGTCTACGAGCTTCATTTGGGCTGAACAGTTTCGAAAAATCGAATTTGCAAATTTTTTCCCTTTAATATTGCGATTGAATATACCATTAGTTTTTCAAGGTCCACGTCCCATATATTTTTAAACAAACCCAAGCAATGAATCATTCTTTATTACAAGACAAGATCAGGCTTATGATGTATAAATGATTTGGTTATATCGGTTAGGTCTATGTTAAAATACAGGCAATTTAACAGTGAATTGATATATCAACTTCACTTATGGTTGTGCAGGGTTCCTACTTGCTTTTTATTTATGGACCTTTTAAGGACTTTTGAGGGCTAATTTAGCCATTTTGTAAGGACTTTTTCGCCATTCAGCAGGGGATTCACGGTGGATTTGATGCCCGCTCAGCAATATGTGGGCTGAACAGAAAGCCACATATCACTGAGCTGGTGTTCAAATCATTGCTGCCAAAGAAAGGGCACATCTTTATTTTTAGGGGCAATCAGCTAACCCTTTATTTGACATTCTGTATGTCAAAAAAAACTTGAATTCAATCTCAAATAAAGTACAAAGAAAATTTAAAATTTAGAAAATAAACTTCAATTTATTTTCGAATAAAAATATGTTTTTTAAGGATTTTTACAGATTTTAGAAGCTTTCCCTGAAAATTAAGGACAATTAAGAACATAATTTTACAACTTATTTTTTTATGGATTTGTATCAACTTTAAGGACCCATGGGAACCCTGTTGTGGAATTAATACAGTACTAACTTTCAATTTTTAAGATTTCACGACGACAACTTCACAAAATTCTACCAAACAAGTGTTGCGTAAACAAACCAAGTCAGATTGCATCAATATTAGGCTTTCCATGAAATAATAATTTATATAAACATGTGGCTTGGACTTGTTAAGCACTGAATTTACCCCCCCCCCCCCCCCACACACACACAAAATAGGTCTAAAAATATAGCTTCACAAAGTGACGCAAAAGAAGCACTTTTTTCATCGATACTGCAGCCTTTTCAGTTTGAAAATTACATTTTACTACACTGCATTGCCACGAGTTCGGTTATTGTTCAGCCTTATACTTAATAACACACAATGCAAAATTCTATTGACAGACTAATGACTCTCATCTATGTCAGTTTTAGAAACATTTCGGCAAAAATAGTCATCGGTACTTATGCTTTATCCCATGCAAAAAATTGACTCATTTTAGTGCAGTTTGCTGCGTCACCTAGTTGTGAAACCCTTAATTTGTCTGTATTCTGTATTATACTGTTAAACACACCCGCACCAGAAGTGGGGCTGTGATGAAGAATGGCATTTCCACTAATTCCAATGGGGAGAGCTGATTCACAAGATGAGTGGAGTAACTAGGTGCTCAAGGAACAAATTAAACTCAAAAGTCAAGGTACCACCGTTTCCATTAGTTGACTCCGAGGTCACTGCCCTTTGTTAAACATCATTCTAGCGGCCATGGGTCTCACCTCATACTGGTCGTAGGCAAACATGCTGGCCCACCAAGCCCTCATGTCTTCACGTGTGAAGTCTGGATAACCGGCACTGCCTAAGCAAAGTCATTCAAGTCCAACACAAAACAAGGCATGGTTAATTGGCAAGATTCATCATCAAATATCTTGTGTACCGCCAGCCAATTTTCATTCCATGTTATTATTGTGTCTTACCAGGCCAACACCAGCCTTCATAGTCACCACCATCTTTATTCTTTGTGTAGAAACCTTGAGACTTGATTTCATTATGGATCTTGTAGCTGCTGTCCACCTTGATATGAGGGTCTACAATGGTTACCATCTATTATACAAAAAGAGGGAAGTTATTGTTAAATGTTGAGCAAAATCATTTGGGTTCGACAATGCATTGAGATGCTTGGGATCTTTTTAATTTTCTGAGTGACAGTGAAAGCAAAGTAGTGTTCCCCTGTTATATCACAGTTAACCTTGCTTATTTTTCTGCTCTGGCTCTTGGGAAAGGCGGACGGCTGTTGCTCTGCTCTTGGCCAGCTCTGATTTGATCAAGTTTAAAGAAGAAAAAAACTAAATAAGGCAGTGATTTCCTTTTCACAAACTCGTGTGTCTATTTAATTTTTCTGTTTCGTTCATCTTCGGGCCGTTGTAGATGTTGCTCATCATGGGATGTGTGTGCAAGTGCATGTGTATGCGCGCATGTGCAGTAATGGACCGATCAAAAAGTAGATCTTTGGTCAAAAAAGGTTGGGCTGTTGTAAATGGTCTCGCTAAAGCAGCGGTGTCAAGCATACGGCCCGCGGGCCGGAACTGGCCACCAAGGAGGTTCGATCAGGCCCGCAGGATCATTTAAAAGTGAAAAAAAAAATGCATCAAAGACACGGAATAAATATTTTTAATAAGGTGCAGTTGATGGAATATCCGCTAGGGAACACACTGTTTTGATCAGAGAAGAAGACAACCGCAGTCTCAGTCTGTGACTGAGACAGACCCAACATAGCAGACCCTATCAAGTACATGTGGATACTTTATTCTGAACACATTTAATAGCACTCTCCTTAGTTTGTAAGGTGTAGGCAGCGATTACATTTAGATTTTATATGCACATGTGTAAATGCTTTAAAAATTCCTTTCTTTATAAATCTCGTTCAATCTTAAAATGCATTACGATATTTTTTTAATACCAATTACTTGTTAAAGGTTTTGTGCCTTTTTACCATCAGAGGGATCGGTTGCAATGCATATATGTGAATGATAAAAGTAAATTGCACATTTGTCGAAGGAAATCTAAGGTGCTTCATGAAATATTTTGTAAAAGATATGTTCATTCTATTTCAACATTTTCCTAATGTTCTTGTGCTTCTTTGGATCAAAACAAAGGTAAGACATTATTTCCCCATTGCGGGACAAATAAAGGATATCTTAATCTTATTTTGGTTATTTATAGCAGAGTACGGTATAATTTTAATGGTCCGGCCCACTTGACATCAACCGAGGCCGTATGTGGCCCACAGTGTGAAATGAGTTTGACACCCCTGCTCTAAAGCCTCTCTAAAGTGCATATTTTCACCTATTGCAGGTCGGTCTGGAACCCCCGTCACCCCCGAATAGACGGGGGTTCACTGAAAACAGATGATCCTTTAAACGCCAATATGAGCTCCGATTGTCTTGTCGGGCCAATCATCCATACCTTACGCTTCTTATCCATGAGACCCTGAAGCATTTCCTTGGGTGTGGGAAACTTGTTGGTGTCCCAGGTAAAGTAGCGTTTTCCGTCCGTGTGCTCAATATCAAGCCAGATGAAATCATAGGGAATGTCATGCTCGTCGAAGCCAGCATCCACTGACTGTACGTCTTCCTGATCGTTGTAGTTCCAGCGGCATTGGTGGTAGGCCAGTGCGGCCAGAGGAGGGAAGGCCTGGGTGCCTGACCAAAGTTACAACGCATTGAGGATCCAAGTGAAAACGGATTGAAACGTTATTCATACTGGGAGGAAAACGAAATCTCAATGAAGTCATACTAAGACTTTGTAAGATTGTCCATTAGGAATCATCATTGCATGGCAGTTGACATAATTTTACAGTACCTGTCAGCGAGGCGTACTGCGAGAAGACATCTTTTGGTGTCGGGCCAAGCATTATGAAGACATCAATGATGCCGCTTTCAGAGAACCAACGCACATCAGTCTGTGGGGTCTCACTGGAGCCCTGCACGTAATCCAGCATTTTCCCAAACACAGTCTGAAGAGAACCAAATGAACGCATCTGGCTAAATTGGCAACTAGTTCATCAACACTCACACACCAGCATTTTGTGTTCTGAAAAACCTCCGGCACAAACCTTCCCTGCAGTATTGGAGCTAATGTCAACCCAGGTCTCAGCAGCATTGAGCCAAAACATTCCTGTTGTCCGCTGTGCATTGTGGGCCAACATAACAGGTACGGAACCATAAAGTGCCATAGGATTATCCAGCTCATATTGGAATACGTCCAAATTATAGAGCCGATATGGATCTCCGTTACTGAGAAGTGGAGAGACACAAAATATATTTAGCCCCTGCAGGAACCCCAGCACTGAATAAGCAACTTTCGAGCAAACCTACTTCTTGCATATTCATATAGAATTTATTTGCAACTCACTCTGTAGTTTTAAGTCGGAGGCTGTCTGCGTGTTCCGGAATACCATAGACATGCTCCACCCCCGGCAATGAAAAGTCTAGACCGACAGCAGTTGGGCCTGTAATGTGATTGCAGAATTTTTTTTTTTTAAAAGGAACATTTAAGAGGGTCAACTAGGCTCAATTGGGGTTTATAAACCCTAATTTACAAGAGTTAGGTATTTATTTCTTTTCTTTTTTTCTAATTCAGTTTGTCTTAACTCATTTTTAAAGCATGTTTGTTGTCAATTGTCTTTACTTTTGGGAAAAGGCCTTTTTTTAGTTTATTAATTGTAGTGTTTTTTTTAATAGGGCACTAGTTGAGTGTAAGATTAAAAAAGGGTGTCACAATAAGCATTGTGTGATAAAGTAAACTTCAATGCCTTCTTCTATACAGCCTGACCGTAATATCAAATACAAAACCCCAAAAGCTCAAGTATGAAAGTAATTGACAAAGATGAAAACGAGGGACATTTCCATCATAATTGTAGTTAATTTTAGTTGCATTTATAAACATAACATGTAGTTCATTCAGTTAACCTTAGTGTGTGCCCGTGTAGATGGTGCTCTGACTCACAAGAATTTGACAGTTACCATTTGGTTTGGTGTCTGTAAATGATTTAAACGTTTCGTCCCACATGCCCTCTTCATCTTTTTCATCCAACATAGCCTGTAAGGTGAGAGGGGAAAGAAGTAACATCTTATTCAGAAGTATTTATTTCAGATACAGTTGCAGGAGGGGTCGTTCCATGCCAAATAACATTTTTTTAAAGTAAAAAAAAGTTTTTATAATAATCTAAGCATATTTTAGATTTTAATGAAACTCTTGTTTATAATGATGGCACAACTCTGAATCTAAAATCTGAGGTCAAATGGAGCAGGAGTTTAAGAGCTGCGGCCCAAATTTTGATGTTTTCAGCAAAAAGGGACGTGGCTGCATTTCTTTGATCCCTTACACCGTATGTCAAGACCTGGGTCAGTCGGTCTAATGGCTCAATCTTCACAAAGCAGGAATGTTGTTGGAAATGGATTTCAACAAGGATTCCAAATCTGCAATCGTTACAAATGTAAGCTTATGTTAAATTATTAATTATTTCCATTTTATATTTGACCATTATATTCTTTTGTGTTACAGTTACATAGGTTATATTCGGTTTAATAATTGCTTAAACAAGTTCATGTTGATATTATCTGATTGGTTAAGGAAACCAGGAAGTGCTTTGTGTTTCCGGGAAGGTTTTTTTTTTTCTTTCTCCTTTTTAATAAACTGCATTAAAGGATTCCATCTCTCCATCTGTCATTCGTAAAGAAGAGCCATCCACTGAAAAACAACGAACCCCTCAACTTCCACAAAGACTGGTGCATATTTTAGTAACTTCATCTTTTGACCGATAATTTGACCTTGACATTTTTCATTAAATATGCCTCACGTGTTCTTAAAAACAAACGTTTCAGAAATGTAAATTGTTGAACACCAATAAGTAGTCAAAGTATCCATACCGTAAGACTCTCGATGAATATTGCATGAAAATATGAGGGTACTTTGATGCAGCTCTACCAAAAAAAAAAAAAAAAAAAACATTTCTGAAACTTTTCTGTTTTACAGAAAATGTAAGAGATTACATTTGATGAAAAAAATGTTATGGTCACGTGATTTACAATGTGAAAGTATAGGTCAAAAGGTAAAGCTACGAAAATATGCACCAATCTTCCAAATGGAATCCCCTTCACAACAATACTCATTTTGTGACGATTGAGCCAGTAGTTTCTGAGATACAAAGGCTCAAAGGAAGGCAACCACGGTCCCTTTTGCCAAAAACGTCAAAATTCGACGGGCCGTACCTCCCGAAACCCCGCTCTGATCGACCTAAAATTTGACATTTAGCATCGCGGCGTGACTATCAAACACCAAGTTTCACTTTCAATCAAAATCTGCCCGGGTGTACCGACTGAGTGGTTTGGCATTAAACGACCCGTAGGTATGACTGAATTTGTGTGTAAGACCTCATCTTCCAAATTTGCCTCCTCAGTCTCTCGGTCTGCCTGCCTGCTCCATGGCACAAGATCCAACAGCATAGAAAGGGATATGACAAAAGAGAGAAGTATGTCACTTTGGAAAGGACATTGTTTTGAAGATATACCGTACATTACAGTGTAATTAACTTGGGGAAAATGGGTCAAACACAGAGGATGACAGCACACACCATAATCAAAACGAGTGCTCGAACAGTAAAAGGACCTCAGAAAATTGTGAGGATTCTTCCCGCTATCTATACTGTGCCATGAAAAAGTATTTGCCCCGTTCCCGATCTCTGTGTTCTTGGCATATTTATCACGCACAAAGATTTCAGTTCATCAAACCAATTTTAATATCACACAGAGACAACCCAAGGAAGTACAAAATCCAGTTTCTAAATGGCAATTTAATTTATTTAAACACACACACACACACAAAAAATCCAAACCCGCCTGTCCCTGTGTGAAATAGTCATTCACCCATGAACCTAATAATGGGTTGTGCCACCCTTTGCAGCAATAACTGAAATCAAGAGCGTTGGCCCACTCTCCTTGCTTCAACGCCACCATTTTGGAGGGCTTTCTAGCACGAACTGCCCATTTGAGGTCACAACCCAGTATCTCAATCGGATTAAAATCCAGATTTTGGTTTGGACTCTCCAAAATTGCTGGTGTTTTGGATCGCTGTCCTGCTGCATGATCCAAGAGCGATTGAGTTTGAGGGCGTAAAATGATCGTCGGATGTTCTCCGGCAGGATTTTCTGGTCGACAGCAGAATTCACTGTGCCATCAATTACAGAAAGTTGTGGCATGATGCTTTTGTTTCTTGTCGCCTACTTCACTTTGTCTGACAGGTTCTATTTATGTGATTTCTTGATTCAACAAATGTGGCGCTAGGTTGTTGCCAGCTTTCCCAAAACGGTTGTTCGTCACAGTTAATTTGTGATTCAACAAGGGGCGCAATTATTTTTTCACATAGGGACAGGTAGTTTGGGATTTTTTTTTTGTGCCTTAATACATTAAATTGTCGTTTAGAAACCACATGTTGTATTTGCTTGGGTAAACTGTGTGATATTAAAATTGGTTTGATGAACTGAAAACTTTGTGATAAATATGCAAAGAACACAGAAATCAGTAAGGGGGCAAATACTATTTCACAGCACTGTACATGTGTATTTAGTCAATCTGGAAAGTCTAAATTGAGTTGTGGGGTTGCTTGATGTGTTCCAGGAAGCATCCAGGCAACAGATGATTCTTAAGATAATTACACATCAAAAGGTGATGCAGATGCTGTGGGTTAGGAAGCAAGTCAGCACACTATTGCCGCGATTCCATTAGCCCCCAACAGCCCCATAACACACCACTCCACTTGGCCCCGGGCACCACATCTCACTGCTTCTTTTGCTTTTCCATTACATCAGGCGCCAGACAAGATGGTGGCGGGATCAACTTAACTGTGCGTCTCGCAGCGAGTGGGGTTCTACCATAATATTATAAACACGTCTCGTGTGTATTCAACCTTGTCTAGCGAACTTAACTTAGCATAGGTTGCTCCAAAGCGCCATCTACGTGGCTTAACAGTGCTCGTCTCTGAGTGTTACTGTAACGCAACGTGATGATTGTGGGATATGCGTCATAAAAACGACTGAGGACCAAGCGAAGGTGACAGTCGCTGTTGTTTCATTTTTTTAACACTCGCATGACCCAGAGTCCTCATGTCTGCCGGATGGAGCAGCCATTAATGGCAGAGAGGGACTTGAGAATTTGAATGAAACCAGACCCTTGAAAATCCGTATTCAAATGTTCCTTACTTAGTTCGAAGTTGGGTTTCGTGTTCAATCGTCAAGTTTGGCAAACTCAAACATTTTGTGCAGAGGTGTCTTTATTTAAAGGACATTGTCGCTGGTTCGAGGAAAAAAAAAAATACAGGGAGGTGGGATGGACGTGATTCCTAAAGTAATCGATGGAATACTCGATAGGCTAGTCGATTGTAAAAACGTGTGACAACCCTACTCCCAGCTACGGCTGGAGAACTTTCATTCAAAAGAATGGGACGTGTCGAGGGGTTTGTGAGATTGTGGACATTTTTACCCAAGATTTCTCCATTAATTTATATGACATTGTCAATATGATTCACGGTTGATGTAAAACACAAATATGTTTATTGTATATGCCGTCTTTTTATGATTTTGACGACAGCCGGCGGGCGGGTGCGTCTCGCTCGTGTAAAACCGTGGGCATGTGCAGCGAAGTTCCTTCTATCGCTGTCGGCCAATCACATGGCAGCGATGATACAGCCCCCCACTCTCGCCAGAAGGCCAGCGTTTTTGAACCAACTCCAAGATGGTTCTGAAAAGTGGTTCCACTGTAACCGCTTGGCTCTGAAAAAGTGTAATGGAAAAGCAAACAACCGTGGCCAAGCAAGGATGTTTTGATGTGGAATGGGGTGAAGGGAAAAGCGCCTGATGGGGTTGGGAAAGAGGAAACCTGTTCACATTGGCGGTGTGTGCATTCTAGACTAATGCATTCTTATTCTTGAAGCCAGAAGTGCAAACCTTGACACAGCAAGCGAGAGGAAATACTTTTTAGGTACAGAGTAGAGACGTTTCTGGAATAATCTTAACAGTGATGCCGTTTACTACACTGGCAATTTTTCAAAGTCGACTTTTGACTATGGGACCGGACAAAAGCCCATTTCAGTTTCTGTAACCATGTATACATGTTTGAATGTATTTAACGATAATAACAAATCAGACCTGTCAATATTCGTACGTGGCAGGTCACGAAGGCCAACAAGCTCACGCAAGTTGAATCCCTCGTTTCAAATTAAATGACTGAACAAGAATGGCATAAACTATCACCATGCAAACTTAAATTTTACTGAATTCATAAATTGGAATGATTTCTTTTTTTTTTTAAGATACAAGATGTAAAAAAGATCCCATTCTATAGTCCTTGAATGATTTCGACTATGCTAAGAGGGAAATTATGACATTTTGAAGGAAATTCCATCATCAGCAAATGCATTGTACTCTCAGCCACATAAACACCACCCATCAACAGCACACCGTCCACACTTTCCCTTTTGCCTCATTTAAAATTGGACTTTTCTTTAAAGAGACTCTATGAGTATGTTGCTATTTACAGATTAGTACAAGGAATATGATACACAGCATTTTCTTTACCTAGAGAAAACACTCTTGACATTATTCCACACACTAGCCAATGTGCCAGTTATTAAATAGGAGAAACTAGGGCGATAAGGAGAAGAGGACAGAACGAGTCAGACAATTGTCAAATAAAAACGAATGTAGTCAAAACCAGTGACTGAAGTATCTGTGTGGTTAAGGCATTTGTCAAAGTGCGCGCGTGTGTGTGTGTAAGCGTGGTCTCTCACGTGTCCTTGCGTATCCTTAAGTGTTCAAAGGCCAAAAGGCCACGCGAGTTTAGCGAGAGCAGCACATCTCGCCCCTCCATAATGTCCAATCGGAAGGGCAGTGCGCTGACAATGACCCTTTGAGACTCTGCCCCCAGGGACAGAACCACTCCGTTCTCGTCCTGAGACAAGAGAGACAGGCTGGGGGGGAAAAAATGAGAACGGTAAGAGAATGCAGACATCAAGTTGAGAGGATTTGGCTGGGATCATGAAACCTCAATTCACAAACCGAATTGAAATATTCAGCGTTGAACCGGAATGCTGCGACAGACGTCACCTCCGTGCCAAACGCTCCCACAACACGCAGGAGATAACGACCCATGAGACACTTACGGCTCTGTAGGCGGCTCTCTGATGAGCACGTCTGGGACCTCGTAGCGAGGCTTGAGCGGCTTCAGCTCATTAATCTTCACCCTCGTTATGTTTCCCTGGAGACGATAGAGCTCCAGGAGCAGACGCACCTACAAGCCAGCAGGAGAGAAGACAAAGGAATTGGAATGCTGCATAGCATATGCATCCTGACTAATCATATTCATGTTGATATTTCATACGGGTTAGCAGATAAGCCCGCAATCGGTATGACTTGTTCCGTTTTTGTTTTACGGCATGCGCTTCAATCACATTTAGAGATGCAAACTAACGAAATGTCCTTTTGAGGATTGCATTATTTTAGTCGTGTTGATTAGAGATGAACAATTTATCAAATTCAAATGGACATTGCAAATTATCGTTTGAAAGAGGTTGCGGAGGGGAGCGATGCTTCATTTTGGTTGGTTAACTATTTATTCTCATTTTATTCATTCGTTTATAATGTCCAGATAAGATCAGTGCTTCAGAAGTGCAGTCCAAGTTTACATGTTCTGTCATGAATTTAATTTGTCTGCATTATTTGTGTAATCCGATTCATTACCGAGTGATGAATCTTTATGCCAACCTTGTGGGGAGAATGCTTCAGAGGCAACAAGTCAAAGTGCTTGCTGTATTTCACGCTACTTTTTACCCACTCTTTGAGCCCTGCGGCTTTTAATGTAATACAGTTTATTTATGAAATTTTACTGATGAGTTTCAAGCCGCCAATACACTCACCCAAACTCTCGACGGAGTTTCGTCTCATTTGACTAACAAAATTACGGAACACGTCAAAGTGGACCAATGAAACTGTCTTGAATCCACCCTCATCCTAAATACAAATGAGCCACCTGCAGTTGGAGTGCGCACACGTAAGGGCGGAGCAGACTGTTTGAAGAGAATTAGGGATAGTGAAAACAATTACCGCGCAGAGTACTTATAATAAGCAAGAAATGAGAGCTGAACTTAAGGCCCATGCCACTCTGCATTATTTTTGTAATAACACGGGCGTTATGTCCATAACGGAAACGGAGTACGCGCTGGTAAATTAAGCCGCTGAGATACATGTCCAAAGCAGCAGGGTACGAGGGCATATTAATTATATCAATGTCCTTGTGTGTGTAGATGAAATGAAATGGTAGACGTGGTGCAGTATGGCGCACTTCCTGGTAAACTTGTGCTCCAAAGTGTATTTTGTGAGATGAAAAGACCATCTCTCACTGCATCTTTCACATCAAAAGTGGAATCTCATTCAGTAGACTTATTTCACAGTACCGGCTAGAAATTATATGGCAAAGCTGTACGTGTACAGTAATCCCTCGTTTATCGCGGTTAATGGGGACCAAAACCACCCGCGATAAACGAAAATCCGTGAAGTAACGACCCCCCACCCCCCTCCATATAGGTACATGTACATAATATTTATAAGGTCAAATTGAATGGTATACATGCATGTAGAAGTAAATTTTGAAGTCATTGACATGACTTAATGCTTTATACTAGTAGATTTAAACATTGGATTGGATACAACTTTATTGTCAAATGTGCTGTATGTGTACAGATGAAATTTCTTCCCTCTCAACATAAAACAAGAGGATGTATGAGTTAGGTTAGTTTATGAATAACAAAATACAGTAAACATATACATGTAGTCCTGTATATGTTGCTCTATGTGACTCGCTGTTGTTTTGCTGACTTTCGCTGCTTCTCGCGGCCCTTTTGCGGACTTAAAAAAAAAAAAAGTTTGAAAAAAATCCCCGACGCACTGAAGCCGCTATAAACGAACCGCGAAATAGCGAGGGATCACTGTATATCATTGTGCGGTCTAGTCCAACATTTACACACATACAACTCACTAGTGATGTGTTAAATGAACATGATGGCTCGCTATATTATTTTTATGATTATTTTTTGAAAGCTGATAAATGTCCATAAAAACAAATGAAGTTATCAAATGAATTATTGACAAAATATTAACATTTTGTTGCTGCAAATGGCGTACATATGTTCCCCTGTAAAAATCCATGATGCGGGACATGTGTCTTTACAAATGTCCCATATTATAACATGAAGACCTGCAGCTATTAATATGAAGCGGCCAATGTATGTGCAAATTGTTTTATGGCTAAATTTAGCTGTTGCGACTTTTAATCAGATGCGTTTTGTAGACCCGAAATTATGGTAGTAAGTCAACTCTAATTGAAGTTGATTTAAAAAAATAAATAACTCATTCAATACCAGCCAAATCTAGACCCCCCTTTTTTTTGTTTTACCCTAAGTCTTGGAAAAATTAAAAATAAAAATAAAAGTATATGGGGTTGAACGTGTGGAGTGTGAAAAGACATAAATATATCTTTGGGAGTGAATGAGCTCAAGAACGTTCATATTTATTCATGTGGCTTTAACTTAGCATATGCATAACCCATAAGACCAAAACATTTATGTATAATAAATCTGATACTGTTTATTGTAAAACAGATTACCTTATTGCTCGTGTTTCTTAAATATACATAGGACTAGGACCTTGAAAAAGAATTGCATATTAAATCGCAACCGCAATATTGAAGAAAAAAAGATTAATTGGATTCATTTTGGAAATTGTTCAGCCCTCTGTAGATGTTTTATTTTTTACTGTAGTTTTAAGCGGCACGCGTCATACTGAGAGGTGTTTCTATTATTTTGCCTCTCTCACAAAGCCAAACAGTGTAACAAAAAAAAATATTTGTAGGCATGTCTTAGTATAAGATAAATGTCAATTCAAGCTGCAACCACCATAGGAAAGATATTGGTAGATGAAAACAAAAGGCTGCATTATTTTCTCACAAGGGCATCCTTTCTTGGCACGTGTGCCTAATGTGATGGCCGGGGTGGCTACAATGTCTTTACCGTGTTGCCATACTGTGGGTGCTGTACCTTGTTCTTGTCATTCTTGAGCTGCAGGGTGAGCCTACTGTTTGTGAGCTCCATAGTTTCTAGTAGGGCTCGATAGGGCGATTCACCAGGGTTCAATGCTCGCTGACGTCTATGAATAAAGTCAAAGAGAAGGCACAAATGTCTCACTCAAAAGGAGGGACGTGTATTTAAACGCGAGTGAGTATACTCCGCTTCCATAATTCTATTCGATATGTTAACTCACTTGCAAAAGGCACTCTGGTCACAGGTTTTGAAGTTGGCTCTCTCCACAGCCAGTGCACCACTGAGACACACAGCTAGCCAGAGTGTCAAGATAGGTGCCATCCTACAAAGGGAATGAAGGGAAAGAAAGCGCCAGATGGATTAAGCAATGAAATCGATCATTCTGTCAGAACAATCAGCATACTGAACAAAGAGGCCATTAGAATAATCACTAGTTCCAAAGGCTGCTGCCAGGATTTTGTCTAGATCGCAAAGTTCCTAATTTTAGGACTCTGGACAACATTTTCACAGTCCTTCAATGACTGTCTTTGTACGGCATTTTTTTTTAATTTCTCCCTGGTAGGGAAATGCTAATATTTCTTCAACTCTGTATGCCAACACTTTGCACATTGATCACCACGATCCTTATTCAAGTCAAGTCAGCTTTTATTGTCAAATATGCTCTATGTGTAACATACAGCACAGATGAAATTACTTTCCTCTCTCAACCACAGTGCAAATATGCAGCGCATTGAACACACACAGCTAAAATGTACATAAAGTTACATAAGACATGAATATTAGAGCTGTCAAACAATTAAAATATTTAATCGGATTAAAAACGCAACTGTCATAACTCAAATTAACTTGAAAAATTAAAGGTGATTACTCACATTTTTATCGTTTCTGAATTTCCTTTTATGTTTTTTTTGGTCCTATTTTTTCCCGTTTTAATGCTCTCATCAACATGGAATCATGGATCAGTTTTCTATATGCAAAATGCAAATATTTACTGAAACAATTTCGATTTTCAATTTTACATGAACATTTTTCACTTGGAGCAGTTATTCATACATAATCTCTCACACAATATTACTGTCCATCAACAACCGTGAAAAAAATATTTTGTCACACAACAGTTCCGTTAACAGCTCTTTTTATGGGATCAAAACAGAGCAATATAACATTATAAAGTGTGCATCTAAGGTAAACTAGTACTCAGCCTATGGTGGATTTAAGCCATGGTTGCATACTTAGTTTTTCTCAAGTATGCTTTGAACACAGCAATCAGGCTATGCTGATTCTGTTGGTCCTTCTTGCGCGGAAGTCTCTCTACGGTTTTGTGTAGACATCATTTCGGATGACTACACTTGGTTCGATGACAACACTGGAAACCGTTTTATTTTCAGCGTGGTCGCTACCACTGCACCGCTAAACTCTCGACGTGCCTCAGCGCACCGTCGCCGTCAGACGAACACAGAGAAGCTCCACCCCCTTTATTTATATGGACACGGAACACTGTAACCTTCCACACAAAATAGTTCCAAACAAGTAACAATCGCGTCAGTGGCATACATCGTACTCAACAGGCTACCTGCTCTTTATTCACCAGAGGCTCATCAACCTAGTCTCTTATTTCTCTCCTGAAGTGTCTTCTCCCGCTTGGCGTACCTTAGCCTTCTCCGCTACATACAATCTCTGTACACGGCTTGCAATGGAGGCTCTCGCTGGCAATCCGTAGTGGAGTCGTTCGACGCAATGCGAATGATTTCAGCTCGGGTCTGGCTGTGGACAATGTTGACAGGCTTGCATGCAGTAGCCATACATTGAGCTATGGCTTCAGCAAATTTGTTCTTCGTCGCGTCATCCATTTTCTTCGCTTTAAAATGATCCACAGCCGTCTGTCCTAGACGAGGGGGCGGAGTACTCCCATCAGCTGTGTGCTTGGCCATTAAGTGGTATTTCCGACTCGACGTGCTATGATGATAGCTCAGTTTACGACTGCAAAACATGCAGGTAACTTTGGTCTTGTCAGTGGAACAATCTGGCAACATTTTAAAAGTAAACTTTCCATTCATAAACTATTTAAGCATCCGTTTTCGGTGTCTCGCGCTGCCGAGGCCGGCAAGACAGACATGGGCGTGGGCTTCTGCAGAGCGCGCTTGCTGTTTTGTTTCCGGTTTATTTATAGAGCAACGTCACATCTGCTGTGACGTGTGCCGCGTTAATCTCGCGAGAAAAAATTTAACCCCGTTCAAATTCATTTAAATTAATGCCGATAAGAACGCGCTAAACTGACAGCTCTAATAAATATATAAATATGTTAAATAAAAAATAAAATCAATAAAATAAACACATTATTGTAATACAAAAAGGAGTTTCATATAGTAAATGCCATGTTTAATATTTGTCTTGTCTTTAATGTCAATGTTGTTCACATTGGTGACTGAAACTGTTTCCTTTGTGTATGAATAAGCTATCTACTGTATGTTGTGCTTATGGTGACCAAGAAGACCCCATGGACCACATGAGTAGCCCCCGGGTCTGTTCGAAAATTAGCTGACCAGGGGCATATTGTGGTTTCCCAGTAATATTGTAGACGTAATCAAATAAAAATGTAAACACTTGCAGATACTTATGAAAAATTTTATGTACTGATATTTTTCAGTTTCCTACCATGTTACATTACACTGCTCAATAGATAGTTTTAATCAAAGATGATTGTGTCCCTTAAAGTATTTTTGACATGGATTTGGAAAAAATCTACTTTTTTTCCCCTCACACATCAGGTTTTTGAGATATTTTCTTTTTTCTTTTTTTTAAGTTTGACTTATAAAAGCTTAGCTCATATAGATTTTACTGTGCGTTGTAATTTATAGCTATGACGTTTTAAAATAAAATCCTCCTGTTGCTAAGCCTAACCCTAACTCATAAATGTGAGTATTTTGACTATTACGTGAACATTCCGAAAACCTGATGTCCTACAGAAAAAAAATAGGGCACATTTGGAATCACATTCATAGGAAAAGTTTACTTACATCTCTGATTTAAAAAGATAATGTGTTGACCAATGTTATTGTTAAGAATTATTGTGATAAATCATTAACTTGATAGGTGGCATCACATCAATGAATGTCAAATTATTCATAATCTAAGTAAAGGTAACATGAGCAATTTGTTATTTTATAAGTGTGCATCAAACTGCTGGCTTATCATGAATAATAGCGCTCAGTTTTAAAAAGGTTGGTGAACCTCGTGACAACAGACCATTACCCCCAAATTGTAGAAAGCCCTCCCTTTTGAGCCAGGAGCTGCCTCTTCAACAGCTTACATTTGTTAAGGCAGCCATTCCAGTTCGAGTCGTGTGTGTGTGTGTGTGTGTGTGTGTGTGTGTGTGTGTGTGTGTGTGTGTGTGTGTGTGTGTGTGTGTGTGTGTGTGTGTGTGAGAGGCTAAGCAGTTCGGAGAATGAATGAACATACTTTTCTTGGATTAATTCACTCCCAAATACATATTCATATATCTTAAGACTCCACACATTCAATCACATGTACTTGTTTATATTTGTTTTCGAGAGCTGTTAATAATTCAATATCAATAAAATATATTACACCGGATGTGGATGTTAGCCTGATCGTCAAGAGACTCCTGCTCGACTATTTGACTACGACATCAAATTAAATTCGCATTTTAAAACCAAATTCAATATATCCATCTTAAACGCCATCTATAAAGGCAAGTAATCAACTCAACACCTTAAACAACAACCAATTCAAGGACGCTTCTAATTCAATCTAGCTACAGTAATGGCCAACGCTAGCTACCAATCTTCGAACTTCTGGGAAACTGTTCCCAAAACGATCACACGCATGAGACCAATTTGACAAAAAGACAAACCCAAAGCATTCGGTCGATAGACGGCCGCCTGGCTGCATCGCTGTCCTCATTTAAAACGTTGTCTCCGCTTCGTCGTGGTGACTCGTTAGCAAGCTTCCTAGCAAAGGCGCAGGTTGACGGACGAGATGTTAATTCAATTGCGAGGCTGTCGCTGATACGCGAAGGATTGTCCCTGGTGCTCTGTAAATGGGCAGAAACTAAGTGTGCTATTACTCTTACATCTACTACTTTACCCGGCTTGATATGGGTGAAACCATAATTTAGCAAAGTAGGAAACATAAACGTGACAACGGTAACGCGCAACCGTTAGTCTTACCTTTGAGGGAAGGCAGCCATCTTGATAATGCCCCTGGTCAACTCCGCCTCTTACAAGTGAAGGATTTTCAATCACTGTCCTAAACATCCACCGGGATCATGGATGAGAATTAAACATACAAACGCCAACAAAACAGATTGTTTAAGTCGTATCAATACAAATTTACGTTCATTTCATTACTTTATTCGCGTCCGGGGTTTTTTCCCCCCCGTGTGAGGTTAGATAACGCGCCCGTATCCTCTCAAGCACGGACACGTCATCTCCAAGATCTCGCGCTTGATCAGTTGCACGAATCAAGTCACTACAAAATCTTTGTAAAATGTCGCCCGTAGTATTAATGCGCTCAATCAAGTACTGTAACTGAGATGTGGCACTTGCTGTCACGGCCGTGCTTAATCTTGGGCAAAAACAATAGCCCGAGGCTCCAATTTTGGTGTTGCTGCCAGTTGTTGTAGTTTGCTTGCTTGAATGATTTTAATTCATTACATTTTCAATATTAATGAATACATGAAAGAAATCCTGATTGAATATGAACTCACCAGTTGAGCCCAGAGTTAAACGCAAACATGGTGAAACTGCATTTAGCTGCTGCACACAAATGGATAAACTCCTGAACGTGAAGTCAGCCCCAAGTGTTAATACTTTTAAATCCAGATTGAAAGCTCGCCCCTCTATACATTTAATGGTGTTTTTTTCTTTTAGTAATTTTAGAACCCCAATTTTATTTCTTTACTTTTAAATGTTTTTAAAGTATTCTGTTAATGCGTTTAAATGTTGCCAATGTATGTTCTATTTGTAATTTTGGCAAGCGACTTTTGTTTTCTCTGCTTTGCTTCTGTACGTCACTGGCTTCTGTGTTTGTAAATGCTTTTAGGCGCTGTCTGTGCTTCTGTGAAGTACATTAAGGTGCCCTGTGTATGAAATGTGCTCCAGTATATTCTGTAAATAAATTGCGATGCCTTTATCATGCTTGATGATTTATCACGATCGTTTCGACTGCTCCCCATCCATTCTCATGCAATTGGGCAATGCGATCTTCCTGTTCATATGCAGACTTGATTCAGGAAGAGTGTAACAAATCAAACACGTTGGCACTTTTGCTGGGAAAAGGAAATTGCGTTCCATCATGGAATAGAGCAGAGGAGAAGGCGAGAAGAAAGTGTTTTAATCGAGACGAACAAAGGTTTCAACCTTTTTCACAGTGACACCTAACGTTCGTACCGACAACTGAAAATGGCAGATGCTCTTGTCAGTTGCAGTAGTGCTGCTGTTGGTGTCAATTTAGGACGCAGTCGACTATTAATATGTCGATTAATGATCTTGTCAATTACAACAAAAGCGTTGGAACGATTCATTTGTTAAATAATCCTCAAGAAGGCTTTTACGGAATTCATTTACCTGAGGAAATGGGAAAAGTTTCTGAAATTCCTCCTATTTCGTTTTGATAAACATTAACATTATGACTTTCACTTGGGTGTCTTCGCATGATGTCAAAATACAAACAGCATGATGAAGACCACTGTTTAAATACCAGTTCAAATTGAACCGGGCACGTACTGGCTCATCCATTGATAAAACCTGTTGAGAATTCTGCCTTTGACTCCTCGTTAGAAAACGTCAAGTTGTGCAGAAAGTACTGACACAATTGCATTCAAGGGTTCGGAGAAGGTCCAAGTAAGTTAGCCTGTAGAGCAGGGGTAGGGAACTCCAGTTCCGTGAGAGCCATATCTTGCCCGTTTTCGATCTCGCCTACCTCAACACGCCTTGATTCAAACGATCAGCTCATCAGCAAGCTCTGTAGAGGCCTAAAATGATTATTAACAATTGAATCAGGTGTGTCGGGGATGGGAGCAATCTAAAACATGCGGGACAGGGCTCTCGAAGAACCGGAGTTCTCTACCCTGCTGTAAAGGTTGTAGCGCATTTTAGGTTCATTTTGAAATTTCACCTGAACGAACAATGTGTCGTATTGAATGAACAGTACAGTATCAAAAACACCACTTATGTATAAATGATTATTGCGTATCGCCACACTGGAGTGAACATTTTTGGAACCCAGTTGTGCACAATTTACACAAAAGGGCCTTTGAAAAACAAATAAATACTTAATGCAAAGGTTTCGTTCCTAAGCAAAAGCACTCCAAGAATAGATCACCGGTAAATAAAATGATCATACTACGAAGAGCCTTGGTTATAATCGTTTTTGGAAAGTTTGATTTAAAAAATAAAATAAATGTATTGAAGTCTTTCTGGAAGGCTGTTTTGCTGGATTCTGAAGGAACAACTACTAATGTATCCCATCTGTCGAAAAGATGATCAAAGTGAGATAGAAAACAGCCCCAATCATAATCTCGTGTCAATGTTTTCTACGTCTCAATTCGAGATGTATTTGTGAGATTTATTTTTTCCAAGTGGTACAAACACTAATTCACACTTTGAGCCTTTTAAAGCATATAAGCCAAGTTTGAAAGAAGGATTCATTTTAAATTCATACTGATAATATAATAAACGATAAGAAATTGTAATTCCCAAAGCAGAATGATATAAATGCTCCATCTTCTTGAATTAAGTGCAGGTAAGTCAATATTCGGTACACATTTTTGCCTTTTCTCAGAAACAATGCACTAGAAAAGTATAAAGTCTAAAAATAGAGTACAAAAGACGCACACACCCATGCACACGGCGACACGTAGGAAAGTAAATTCCAGTGATAGGAGTCCCGCAGTCGACTCGTAGCGCAACACAAGCGTTTATTTTCCTCTCTCTACGTGTGCCCCGGCGGCGTTTCTCTCAGAGCTGAAACCTCCAGCAGAGGTGTCCCAGTCTGTCAATGTTCTTATGCAGGACACTGTGAATCGGTGACACGTATCGCGCCACATCGCCGTCCCGGGAGAAATCTCTGCAGAAAAGACCCTTGTCCGGGTTGAAGACAAATTTCTGAGGCATGGGACCGTTGGCCCTCACATACTCCCATACTGCCAGCAGCAGCAGCCTCACCTCAAAAGGTGCGAGGTGGGAGAAAGCCTCGTGGACATTAGCCAGCACGGGAGGCAGAAGCTGGCCCTCGCCCATGCAGGACACCAGGAGGCAGGAGGCCCGCAGATGCCACGGGGAGTCTGCGGATGAGGCCTCGCGAGACGCCTCCCAGTGGGCCAGCAGGGTGGCCAGGAGGCCTCTGAGCACTGCCGAGCAGTAACAAAGAGCCGGGCGTCCTGCGGCCACTACCTGAAGCAGAGTGAAGAGCACGGGGTGGGCCTCGAAGCAGCGCCGAATGTGAATGTCTCGTTCCACTGTGGTGCGGGTGTGCTCCTCGGGAGGCCACGACAGCTCCCCGTTGGCCACGTCCGGACATACGTTTTCCACCAGCGTGACAGCGATCACCTTGGCCGCCTCAGCGTTGACGGGCGGCGGTTCGTCAGGGTCCGCGGGTGGCCGTGAGCCGTTGAGACCGGAGGAGCTACAACACTGAACCACGACGGTCAGCAGTGTCTGCACGTTCTAAAGAAAGGAGACAACAATGGTGATGTGCACATTCGGTTGTCAGGGGCAACTCATCTCAATACTTTTTTTTCTTTCGGCGCCAAATAAGCCACATTCTGGCAAGCGGTACGCTTCAAATGGGTCAATCCTGGTCAGGCTGGCGTTCACTGTGGTGTGTATGAAAATTTGGTTACATGTTGAAGTGCCTTTCACATTATTAGGAAACTCAAGATGACTCAACATGACAGAATTTCACTTAAATCTTAACACTGATCATTTTTCTTTTAGGGAAGTCTCTTTCCCAAAGCAATAACTACCGGTAATCTCTTTTGCCTACCCGGCAATAATAATGTTTATTTCCCAAAGAAAAGGCAACTCCAACCATTTTATTGGCCAAAGGGTCCTCCGTGTTATAGTGGGGTTGCTACTATGGCAGCGACAGAACCCCAATTTGTACTTAAGTTGGAACGTGCCATTGTGTAATCACTAATCTACACTAATGCAGTCGTTAAACTATAATTAGGGGAACCGTTTGTTTGAAAGACAATTGATGAATATTAAAGAATCCAATGAAAAGCCAGCCAGTACAGCACAAATTGAGCATGCCTTCTTGAGCTGTGTAGTCTTACGGTAATGTGCAAACTAGTTCATTATCCATTACTTGCAAGCTCGAAATATCGTACGTTGGTGGCGTCATAAACCCACCCACTACTGGATCCTGTAGCGCCGGTTGAGAATTACCGCTCACGACTAATTAATGGACAGCACTGTGTTGAGCTCCACATTACACAACCGACTAGATCATTATACTGCCAACGGGTACGGCAACGCATACAATATGTGGGACAAAAAGGCTCACTTTACAGTGGAAATACAGAAAAATAATATTGAAACAGTCTGGTACAAATTGTGCCGTTCGGTGGAAACTTTTTTTTTTAATGATACATTTTTTAAAATAGGTTTATTAAAAAAATATATATATATATATATATATATATTTTTTACAAAACTAATAAATTCTTTTTGATTTTATTTTTAAAAACGTAATAATTTAATTAATATTCAATAAAAAAAATTTTTTAAACGTATGACAGTTTTTTGGTTTTGGTTTTTTTATCCTCCGGACTGACTTTACTCACCAGAGTGACCCCGGATGGGTCCGGCTCAGGTGAATCGGTACGCATCTTCAATCCCTTGCCGATCACCCCGGCATGAAACACAGACCACACGCTTCCTGAAAAGTTGACCGTCGTACCGAACCGACAGTTGATGTCCAGCAAGGAGGCTCCCAGATCAGGGCATCCCGACTGGGAGGGCACAGGAGCGCCCGACATGTCTGCAATCTGCCCTCCGAAGAGCCCCGCGTTGCCTTTATGCAGCGCTCCCTCTACCAGCTGCTGGAGCACCGCCTTGAGAGTAAGGGTGGAGTATGCGGCAAAACGGGACAGCAACCGGACAGAACGGCTCACGGCCTCGGCCGCCTGTCCCCCGTCTCTTCCCGCTTTCCCCGCTTCCCCTCGCCTCCGCAGAGCGAGGAAGAAATGAGCGACGGCGGCACGGGAGAGCAGGAGGAGGTGCGCCGGGGAGGCCGCGCGAGGGAGCGGACTGGCCGACAGGAGCCGCACCGCAGCCTGGGACACCGTCGGGTCGCCGTGGAGAAGGAGCGGGCTGAAATCGTGGAGATGTACGGACACCGCGGATCCCACCCGGACAGCCATGGTGGACCGAGCGTCCGGTGTTCCTCTTCTGTCTTCATCTTGACTCTGGAGAACGGTCGCCAGGTTTAGCAGCAGCTGCCTGAGCTGCCTAGGTCCCAAGGTGCGCGTGTGGATCTGGGCCACGCAGTAGGCCACGGCCGAAGGAATGAGCCCCGCCGAGCAGGACGAGAGTGTGTTGTGAAGCTGCCAGGCCAGAGCCAACTCCTCCGGGTTGCGGGCCTGAGTGAGGAGCTGACAGAGGGCTTCGGTGGCCACGCTGGGGCCGCCGTATACGGACAACAGGCAAAGCAACTGATGCAGCCAGAGGTGCCGCTTCCTCTCCAGTCTCAACGTCTCGGCGCACAGCTCGCTGACGTGCGCCCGCAACTCCTCCAGGAACGGGACGACGACCCGCGGCCGAGGGGAAGCCGAGCGATGGGGATGTCCGTCCGCACCGTCCGAGCGGTTGTACACCAACTTGTGGAGGTGCAGGAGCAGCATTTGCACGAGGCCGTCGCAACCTTCTCTGACGCCTTCGTGAGGGGACGGTATCGGACCGGAGATGATGACCGAGGCCGGCGTTGCCGTATCTGCCAGAAAGCGGAGGACCCGGGCGCCCCCCGACGGGCTTTGGCATATAAGGTGGACAGCTAGGCCCAGCATGTTATCCAATTCTTCTCTGGGGAGTCCCTGCAACAAACTGTGCAACTGGAGCAGGACGGCCGGGCGCAGCAGATCCACCAGCTCGGCAGACACGGCGCCAAAGAGGTTTGGAGACATTGCGGCCAACTGAAGAAGAAAGGGTACCGCCGCTCGACGTAGCTGAGGGGAACCCTCCCAGGAGGTTGAAGATGAAGCGGGAGACACGGGCGCCGATGGGTTTAGGCTCTCTCGGAACATCCCGAGCAACTCTTTTCGGATGCTGTCAGAGTGGCGCGCCGCCAGATGTCCCAAGATTCCCACCACCGAGCCGATCTTTGGCACTCGGCTGCCTTTGTCCACCCCGTTCACCGGCGGCCCTTGATCCTTGGTGCCGTGGGAGCAGAAATCTTTCAGTCCACAAGCCAAGACTCGGCTGATGATCGTTCCCGGGAAGGCGGAGCCGATGTGAGCCACTACCCAGTCAAAATGCGGGGAATGCTGGACCGAGGTGTCCAACAGTGCGTCCACGCAAGCGTCGGGGCACCAGGCCAGCATTGCGGCCAAACATTGAGAGTAGGCTTCCATGAGGGAACGAGTGCCGGCGCAGGACATCCAAAGCTGGAGAAGCTCATTGAGGCCGGAGGAGTGGGGGGCAACTCTTCGACCGGCATGTTTGCTGCTGAGCTGACCCAGTAAGTCCACAGCCCAGCTGGACACCAGAGGAGCCCAAGCCCGCGGGTTGAGGCGAATGAACTCAGAGAGAACACCGTGAACCTCCTAAGACAAACGCAAAGCCAAATTCAGATTCAGAAAAGTGGATTTAATCAAGCGGAAGGAGCTTTGATCTGAGATACAAAATATTAAGATGATCGGTACACGCACCGATACTCGGGCCGGATGTTTATAGTCATAAATGTTTAATCAAGATTTCGATTTTGGTTTATCTCGACTCTATAAAACGTTCTAATCGGAAAAAAACAAATAATGTGCAGAACGGCATGGTGCGTTAACAAGTTTCCGACGTTGGGAAAGTACCCTGATAGCACCACCTTGCTTGTGTATAAAGCGTACAGCGAATGTCAGTGGTCCTAAACCACCATTGGTACTGGTGGTTTTATTCTCGTCATCTTTTTTTTCTGTTTTAGGTTGGGGGGTTTTTGTTGTTGTTTTTTTTTTTGGGAGGGGAGTCCATAAGGCCACATTTTTGGTGTGTGTGTGTTGGTTGGGGGGGGGGGGGGGTTATCAGCGTTTATGTACAATTTGGAATGTTTGTGATCGTGAATCTTTTATACACGCACTGAAAAATGTATTGTCAAAAATTTTAATGTATTTACCGTCCATATTTAAAACTGTATTTTTCTCATACATCTGTTTAGGAAGTGTGTGGTCCTATGTGGGCCTCCAGGGGCACTGATGAAAAATGGTGGTCCCCTCCATCATTTAAGTTGCCCATCTCTGACTTAAAAGTATACGTCGATACCAAGTACAGCCGTTACGTCTTACAACTTTGATGCCATTTTTTTTTAGCCAAATGTAGGTTCCAAAACATTCAGCACAAATGTTTCTTGAACAAGGCACTCCGATATAACAACAAATATGTCTTTAGAGTACAGTTGAACCTTGTTTCAACTTACGCCGTTTACAACGTTCACATTTCAAAGTCCAGATTTCACACAATTAAATTTCCATTTGCCGATTTTGCTTACAAAGAACATCTTTATAACATAAACTTCATTATAACAACCAGATTTTTCCCACGAAATAGTGAAAAGGTCTTCGTTACAATGAACCGTGGGAAGCTAACTGCCGCCACGACCTTGCTTATGCACAAAATGTACGGCTCGGATTCCCCTCCGTTCGCTGACTGAATGTTTCAGAGATGAAGTAGGAATACTGCAGTTGTTTGTTTCATGTCTTATAAAATCATTTTTTCTTCATATACGCATATTTGTAATTGACATGTTTCTATTGTATTACATATTCATGTTTTTACACCTCTCTGTGTTCATACCGTATTGTATATCTTAGTTGGCGGCCATTTTATTGAAAAGGGTTCCAATGAATTACCGCTATAACATACGGATTTGTTATATCTCTCGAGCTAACGTGACGAGGTTTAACTGAAACAGCTCGTCATTACTTAGATTGTAATATCCAGCCGCATATGTTTCTAACAGTCTTGTCATTTAGCTGTAGCCTGTCCCATAAGGCATTTCAGTTATGTGGTGTCTCTATCTGAAGTACATAACCATACGACAGGCTTGTCAAGTGGAATCGGTTTTGTTGTTTCAATGCATTTTTACGAGAATGAGCACAGCCCCTTGAAGATGGTGATGGAAATGTTCAAAAATAACTCGGAGATCCTCCCACCTGAATGATGTCTTCCAGATTCGAGCTGACGCCAGAGCTCCCGTCGCCCTCGGTCTCCAGGTGAAGCAGGAAGACGGAGACGTGCTCGTCGTAGACGCCCCTCAGATGCTCCAGCACGGCTCCTCGACAGGCCGGGACGGAACGCAGCAGACGCACAGCGCAACGGGCGTGTTCCCGGACGCTGAGCTTGCGACCCTGGACTGTGTCAACGCCACTGATGAAAGACTTGATCTCCTGAGACAGTTCCTGGCCACTAAGGGAGAAACGGAATAAGAAGTTGGGTACGAACAAAGCTAAGTTTTGATGAGGAAAATGATGATGCGAGAGAATTAATGTGATACGCAGCACTACAAAACACAAAAAACAGCAACAAACGCTTACTTCCCCTGAAAATTCATTATATTTTTTTCTCGCGGTTGTTTGTTTTAATTCATTTGATATGGCATCGCAAGAGAGCACAATGACTTTCGGTTCTGCACTCACCACACTGCTTAAATTCACTGCCACCTTTGACATTTTCAAGACCCACAGGATATTGTATTTAATGACGACTGTATATCGACAGCGAATCTACCAAATGCAGGAATAGACTCTGTCCTCTCACCAAGAAAAAAAAGTTTGATTCTGCCTTTTCCCCTTCTTTTGTAATCAGCAGTAGAAAAAAGGTAAGTTGCAAAAAATGCAGCTCCTTATTCCAGGACTCGCAAACTGTCCCCATTTCATATCCAAAAAAGGGAATCAATGTCATCATCTCCTGGTGATTGTGAATCAGTAAAGGTGTTTCAAAGTTTGCAATTTACAGTGGAGAAGCATCAGACGCTCACCCACCCATCCCTGTTGAAAAAACGTAACTGACAATATGGCAGTGAAATGAGTTGTATAGTACAGTACTTCTGCACGTTCCAATGTAAAGTCAAAAGATGCCCTGCTTTAAAAAAAAAATGCAATCAATCACATAAATATTTGCATCGATTGAGACTAGGGATGCTACAAGCCAATATTGATATCCGTCCAATATCAACCAAAAAAAAATGGATCGGATTATATCAGTCTACATCTAAAATTTCCAATAGCAGCACTCCTACAGAAGCAATCCATTATAAACTCCGTTCTCACCATATCCAGTACTGAATGTGGACTGAACATTTTTTCAACACTCAACTCAACAGTATTTATAGAGCACTTTCAAACAGCCATCGCTGCACACAAAGTGCTGATTTTAAGAAACAAGACAACTTGGCAATTTTATTTCATTTAACACACAGGAGCCTCGGTAATGTGTGTAAGACCCACACACGACCAAAAAAGACTGGCACCTTCTCGCGCACTGCCGTGGGATGGCACCCGTCATGCTTGGTATCATTTCAAATGAAAATGAACAGGCTTTCCAGAGGTAAACGACATACTGAATTGCCGAAAGGTATGCTCACAACGTATAGCCTACCAAACACAAAGTCCCTTATTTTTTGTGCTGTTTACTATGAAATCTAAGTAGTATTATGATAAAAATGAACAACTGAGGCTTTGCTAATATGTTTTTGGTGGTGTTAGTTAAGTTATGTTCGATAGTAAATGCAAAAGCGGTTCTTGCGTGGAGTTGGAAGCACGGCGAGGCAACCCAGGCGGTTCCAAGCGCCACCCACTCACCTCAGGACAGTCAGCGGTGTGTGAGTATGAGAGCTCTGCATCGCATTCAGCGGACTACCGTCAAACACCACGGACATCGCTTGGTCTCGTAACATTGGAATGTTACATTTAAAAAAAACCAGCGTCCTCGATGCTTCAATGTGAGCAATTATGACACGTTTATCTTATTATTCTCTGTGAAACAGAGAAGGGAAGAATATGCCGAAAGGGTGCTCCTTGGCCGGAAGTTTCTTCTTCTTCTTCGATGGAGCAAAGTAAAACGACGGCGTCAAGTGATATCGTTGGCGACATCTTGTGTCCAATTCGACAGACGATGGTGTGCTGTTTGATCCCAAAATTGAATTCAATTCGGTGCGTCACAATGATGTATCCATCAATCTAGAGATTTATCTATCCATCCATCCGTGCATTCATTTTCTAATCCGCCTATCCTCACAAAGGTCGCGGGCATGCCGGAGCCGATTCCAGCTGTCTCTGCACAGTAGGCCGGGGGGGCACCCTGACCTGGTTGCCAGGCAATCGCGGGGCACACAGAGACGAACAACCATCTGCGCTCACACTCACACCCAGGGACAATTTATAATAATAATAATATACAGTATTTTATTTGTGGGCGCCTTTCTAAGAACTCAAGGACGCCTTACAACAAGCAGTTAAGAAACACAAATACAATGTTAAAAACAACATCAAATAGAATAAGATAAAATAAAACAAAATAGAGACAATGGATTTATGGTCGGAGTGAAAAAGCTTGTCTAAACAGATGTGTTTTGAGGCTGGATTTGAAATGTGTTAATGAGTCTGTGTTACGAAGGTCAGCGGGGAGTGTGTTCCAGAGCTGGGGAGCAGAGCGACTGAAGGCTCTGTTTCCCATGGTGACGAGGCGAGCAGGGAGGACAGTGAGGAGGACAGAGGAGGAGGAGCGAAGAGAGCGGACAGGTGTAGGAATATGGATGAGGTCAGACAGGGATGGAGGGGCAAGGTTATGGATGGCTTTGAATGTAAGGAGCAGGATTTTATATTGAATGCGGTGTATAATGGGGAGCCAGTGGAGATGTTGGAGGACAGGTGTAATATGGTTTATGGATGGTGTGAGCGTGATAATGCAAGCGGCTGAATTTTGGACCAGCTGAAGCTTATGGAGGGTTTTTTGAGGGAGACCGAGCAGGAGGGAGTTACACCCAGGCAGTGGCAGTTCTGGGGGGGGGGGGGTCAACGGGGGGGCCAGTGCCCCTGTAGCACTGATTCTGGCCTCCCCTGTGCCCCCCCCCCCCTCCGAGTGTAGATTACGCAGTCGTGCCGAGTCGCCGACGCGAAAGGTAGAACCAAAGTGCGTGATTTAACATTCTAGTCGGACCTTTTAGTGCGCTGCGCCACTTAAAAATGAGCGGGAAAATGAGAAGCAGTCCGCAGAGAAGGAAATTACCACCACACGAGTGCTATTTGCGCGTGTGTGTGTGTGTGTGTGTGTGTGTGTGCGCGCGCGCGTGTGTGCGCGTGCGCGCGTGTGTGTGCGTGCAACTTTTTTAGTCTCCCTTTTTATTTTAATTTTAATTTAACAGGATCAATATATAAGACATTGCCTTTTAAAATTTGGATAATTATATGCATGTAAAACATCAGCTTCAGTGTATTTGCAATTTTTGTCCCCGGCAGGCTGGTACCATATCATCCCCTGGCTTGAATATTCTCACCAGACGTATTGTTACGCTTGCAGACATTTCAGCCCTCCTAATACTGTTTTTTTTTCTCATCACTGTAATGTTATGACTACAATTTCAAAGTCTAAAGAAATAAAAAGTCAAATAAGATTTCGAATCTGTCTTTTTAGCCCTGGGTTGAATGTGCCCCCCCATCAAAACCCCTGGCCCTGTCATGACTGGGTTTAGGGACCAACAGGTGGCACTGTAGGGCTCCCCCGGCAGCTGCACACCTGTTGGTCATAGGTAATCAGGCCTTTAAAAGGACTCCCAGCCCGAACACTCGGTGTCGGCTCATTGTTTGCTTCTTGCTACTGTCATGTGTGTTGCTGTTTGCTCGCAACTGTCATGTTTGTTTCTGTCATGGTTCTGTTCCTGTTAGTTTTTTGTCATGGTTTTGTTTTGCTACTTTGGATTGTTGTTAGCACTTTGTTTGTTTTGGATTTAGTTTTCTTTGTTTTAAATACAATTCTTCACATACACCCCGCTCCTCCCTCCTGCCTGCTTTTTGGGGTCCACCGCCACCACGCAACGTGACAGGCCCCAGCCCGGCCCCCCTCAGTGAAATTGATCCAGAACCGCCACTGCACCCAGGGACAATTTAGAGCAGTCTTCCTCAACTGGCGGAGCGCGATCCACGACCGGACCGCCGACCTCCTCTGTCCGGACCCTCGGCAAATTGTATAAAATAATAAATTATAAAATGATTTTTCCGTTATACATTTTATATTTTTGGACAATAATCTGCGCATTACCGCGATCGCTTGTTAAAATGATCCGTTTTATTATTTGCGTGCACGAACAGATGTATTGCAGAGGACGCAGCAGCGCGACTGTGTGTGTATAATGTTTGACGAACTGGCTCAGACCCCGGCTGAGCGGGGCGCGTCGGCGATAACGATGCGCCGATTGGCTCCTCTGAACTTAAGGTGTGTCCGTACATAAGCGTCGGCACGCATCTATCCCAATACGCATTCAAAATGGATAATTGTGTCAGGAAACGGACGCGTGCGCGACGCCACGGCGCGCTCGCAATTTCAGCCCAGGAGAGCCGCACACAGACAATTAGACGAGACGAATGGTGGGAGGTTTCGATCGTGTGCAGTTTTGCTCCCGTCTACCCGGGGATCTTTGCGGCTGTTTAACAGCAGAACACCGCAACATGGTAAATGAACGTCCCGATGGCGTCCTCGAATAATATTTGCATGCCTCAGACATTGCATTCACCTTCAGTGGAAGAACAGCACTGCACATTCCTGCGCTCCCTTGTGTCAGTATTTAAAATGGTTCTGAACTCCTCTTCTGATATATTTTTCAGTGATTTCAGAGGGGATGTGAAAAGGGAAATTGTACAAATGAAAAGGATATTTTTGTTTTCATGTTTAGTATTTAAGATAAGATAAGAAGAAAACCTTTATTAGTCTCGCAATGGAGAAATTCCCAATTCACAGCAGCAAAGTTACGAAAGGAAGAAGTAGAACAACAAAATATAGGAGCCGCCGGAAAGGCGGCCACTCTCGCGGCGCCGTTTTGAAGTCAAAATAACAAAAAGAACACAACACAACATGTAGGACACAGACAGTCGTGCGATCTTCGCCACTTTTCTGCATACATTTTGTTGTCTGAAGCGGTTCTAGATGAAAGAGGATCAAAGTGTCCTTGCACCGGCGGCTCAGAGACGGCGCGCTGAAAATGTGCGCACGTCGGCTCCAAGCTAAGTTTTGAAAGCAAACGCGAAGCCGTAGCGTCCATTGACGAAAAGAGATGAGTTGACTTCTCCCGTCCCACGTAATCCGCTTCAAACTCCGAGCCGCGACGCCCAGTTCCAAATCCGCATCGGCGCTCCGCGCTAACGCTCCTTTCTTCTCATCGTCGGCTCCTCAAGCCTGACATCCATCCGGCCGCGGACCGTTCAACAGCAACGATCTCTGCGGTGAAGAAAGCGGGGCTGTGAAAAATGCTGCCCGTTCCGGGCGCAAGACACGAGCGCCCCGGGACTGTCCGGCGATGACGGTCAAATGGCGCCGACGTTCCTCCCAGTCAAAAACAGTGCCGGTATGCCCACGCCGCCGAGCACGGAGTCTCCTCCTTGATGAATGTCGTGGCCAAAAAATGCTGAAAAAAGTCCACATCAGGTCCACGCGACGTAACGACAAACACAAAGTGACAAAACAAACACAAAAACAAGAAAAGAAGCAAGGCTCATGAGAGCACTTGCCGACGGCTGCCTAGCCGGGCGCCATCTTGACTTCATTTCTTTTGGTAAAATGAGTATTTTGTTTTGTTTTTGTTAAATTAAGGGAAAAAAGACAACTACTATTTAACAAAGTTAAAGTAAAAATGACTTATTTCCCTAAAAGGGCTATTTCTATTATTAAGCAGGTACAACTTAACAAATTAAAAGAGTTCCTGTGCCTCAACACAATACCTCTCATTTGCTGTGTACTGGCAAAGTGAATAATTGTTATTTTCATGCACCTCATTATTGGTTGGTTGTGAGGAGTGTTGATTTGTATAAGCTTGGCTTGACCATACTAAATGGGCATATAGCCCTGCTCCCCATGACCGCCGTGCATGGGACCGGACCTTGGTCTTATTAAAAAAAAAAAAAAAAGTGGACCTACAGCATTTCTAGTTGAGGACCACTGATTTAGAGTGTTCAATCAGCCTGCCATGCATGTTTTTGGAATGTGGGAGGAAACCGGAGTGCCCAGAGAAAACCCACGCAGGCACGGGGAGAACATGCAAACTCCACATAAGGAAGCCAGAGCCGGAATCGAATCCCGCACTTCTGCGGTCGACGCGCGAACCACTGGCCCGCCGGCCCCGGGTGTGTGCATACTGTTTATGTAGAGAGAGAGAGTGTGTGTGTGTGAAGCTAAAAACATTGAAAAATAAAGACATCATCCATCCGTCCATTTTCACCACCGCTTATCCTGAACGGGAGGGGGGGATAGGGGGGGGGGGGGGTGAGCACAGCTCACTCCGTGCAAAAGACAAAACTCCGAACTGGTCGCCAGTCAGTCACGGTGCACATTTAGAAACGAATATTGAGTGGGAATTGACCCCACGCTGGCCGCACAGCGGCGAGGACACCATCGGCAACTCTACATAAATTAAAATAGCTTATATTTAGATAAATATATGCGTACACACATATACACATACATCACATTACAGTATATATCGTTCATGAATTTATTTTGAAGGAACTTGTCGGTCAGCTGATCTGTGACGACTTCGAGCGACTCTTGCTGTGGATTCACAAGCAATGACTTTCGGTTAGGTTTTTACAATCCACCCAAGCGTCAGTGCACACAACGCCGGGGATCGAGGTAAGGGTATACATAGTGAAAACGAAACAATGTGATCTAATGTTGATTTATGAATTCGATTTTATGGGACTATTTGCAGCGAATTTAGTTTCAGATCGTAACAAATGGTGTTTGGATGGATGACAGTGACCTAGGGCAGTCTTCCAATTGTGTCGTTCATAAATAATAGTTTATTATCATGACAACGGCGATCGTGACTATAATTAGCAGCGACGGTGTAACAATCGCAAAGTGTTATTTAAAACGCTACTTAATATTAGATAACGCACACGCACAATCACTTTAAGTTTCGTTTCTTATGAAAAGGTAAAGCACACATTTGGTGCGGAGGAGGTCAGTCAGTAAGTATTGAGCTGACCGAGTTGCCTCACAGTCAGCTTAGTTCACATTCAGGTAAAACGTGTGCAATGCGAATCGTCAAATAATTTGACTTTTCTCTCATTATTTTTAAGAGTGTCAAAGTGTACAGAGCGATACAACAGACATGGCATCGGCACAGGTAAAAGAATCCTCTTCGTCCTAAAAGTAGTTATTTTGTCTGATTTCATCGCCAAGCCTGAATGTTATTGTTTGTGGCAATTATTATTCTTTTTTTTTTTTTTATCCAAATGAGTCTTAGAGTGGGGGGAGTTCAGTACACAGAGACTTGCTTTCTAAAGAACATTCTCATGTACGTTCAAAGAAAGACCACATTTGGCAAGTTCTCGAGACCGTACTCTGTCTTTTTCATATTATGAACCGGTTGATGAGTTGGTACCGTCGGAGGAAGGTGGCCTTTTTTTCTTTCCGCGTGTTCGTTTAATTTCGGGTAGTGAGAACGTTGGTTGTTTGAATTCAGCCCGGAGAAGATGATCGGCTTCTTCGAAGGTTTTATTTGCCGAATATTCCGGGCACACGTGAGTGACAGACGATGGCTGTAGCAGATCACAAGTGCAAAGACACAAAGGACTCTCTAAACGGTATCGATATGATCCGAAGGGCGCTACCGAAACTGTCGTGCGACATCTGGACTTTCGTTTCCGTCTAAACCGAATCTAGGTTGGATCGAGTGGCGGATTCCGATGCCCCGGGCAACAATTAGCAAGGTTAACTGATGAGGTCACGCAAGGACACATCCGGCTACAAATCAAGAGTTTCACTGCGGATATGAGAAAGTTACACAGGCACGACTAAAGACACACTTCGGTACACAAAAGAAAAAGCAATGGCAAAGAAAATGTCATGATACAGTACAGTATACTAAATTAAGCTTAGCAAACGGTTGCTTTTTACTTGGAGTTGTTCCCTTTGTATTATGGGTGTGTTGGCCAAGATTCTGTAAATGTATGCATTTTATTTCAGGGAAACTCTGACTGTGTGTCAGGTTAATCCAATTTGACACTCAGGAATAAAACACAAGGAGGAGACGGGAGACTCGATTCTGGTAGCAGGAGGGAACGAGGAGAAGCATTCGGTTTCAGGTGTGATAAACATTGACTTTCTTAGATACAGAAGGGGTTTGAAGAACGCAGACCGTACGCTTACGTTCACATACGGCCACTCCCGACTGAGGTGTTTGTCGCATCATTCCGGCTAGCCCGCTGAAAATGTTCTGGCTCCGCTCCCGGATCTTAGTCTGCCGGTGGAGGAATACGTGGTCACGGATCACGAGAAGCCATGCTCAGCTACTGGCGCACTTGTCGTTTTTTCATTTGATCTTTCATTGATATTCATGGCCCGACTGTTTTTATACAATGGAGTATTTACTGTAACTACCACTTTATTGCTCAGGTCAGTGTAAGTTCTAAATGCTCAACTCATCTTTATTTAAGACTCATCTTGTCTTGGTTATGTCAAAACCCCAAGACAAGATGTAATTAACACATATTTGTTTCCCCATTTGCTTTTCACCCAAAGTACACTCCGAAACCGAAGCCTGGCGACTTGATAGAAATCTCCCGTGGCATCTACCAGCATTGGGCGGTATACATCGGCGATGGCTGCGTTGTTCATTTGGCCCCAGATTGTGAGTTGCGCCGACCAAAAGCGCGACACGCCCACGCACCCGGGAATCTTATACAGTTGATAGAAAAAGTCTACACACCCCTTTTCCAGAGAGGAACTGAAAATAAACAACTGAGATCGCGCGGCCGCTTCGGATGTGGCCACGTTCAGAATTAACCAATCGCATTCCAACTCATTTTAACGGGAATCAGCACACAACTGGCACAATTTATCGTACCGCTGATTAACACCATACAAAGTTCAGATGTTTTAGTAGGCTTTTCCAACCTTTTTTTTTTTCTTTCTGAAATAATTCGGAAGGAATTTTAGTCACTTCACGTATTATATTTTTGTGAGATGTTTGGGCAATCGCCAACGAAGCCACTGAGAAATTTTATGATGGCCATTATTGACTCAAACCTGGAATTTACTCCTTTGGGGAATTTTAAGGGTTTTCACCGTGATTCCGTCCGTACCGCCGACAATACGACACATGTTCAAAACCTGCGTTGTTGATATTAAAGGTCGGTTTCTCCCTTTGTGTCACTCTTAACTATAGCCGAAGTCCCGGGTGCGGGCGCGAGCGGTTTGACGTCCGTCCTAACAAACGCGGCCATCGTGAAGAAGGAGGAGCTGAGGGAGGTGGTGGGTACCGACCCCTGGAGAGTAAACAACTCGTTGGACACAAAGTACCAGCCTCGTCCCGTCTACTTGATCGTGAGGGATGCCCTTGATTTGGTGGGCGAAGAACTGCCATACGACATTGTCAGTAGAAATTGCGAGCACTTTGCCACCCGGCTGCGTTACGGCAAGGCCCGGTCTCGGCAGGTAGGTGGAACGTTTACACAACGCATTGTGGGGGGAGATCAGTAATATACAGTTTGTTACAGTGTCAAAAGTCACATACGCTGGAGTCGTATCATGCGTTTTGGCTTAAAACGGCATCGCTAAGCGAGTGCCGACTGTCCGTGTCATCTTGTAGTTCTCACGCCACTCTCTCTCTCCCCGCCGAGCGCAGCGGCTGCTGGAGCACCACAATCACTCGGGAGCCATACTCGGGGCTGACAAAAAGCAAAGAGGGGATCCCCGAAATATGATATCAACGATATTTAAGCACTGAGCGTTCCGTGCAGACTTCAGGAAGCATAGTTTGCAGAGACCGGTTGAGATGGATTATTGTTATTTTTTGAGCGATGCTAGTTCGGATATTTGGCAGAAAATATTCAGATCGCCAACCGATTAAATCATCCAGTTGTTCAAAATCAACAACAATGAACAAAATAACATTTTTGGGGCCTCTTAGTGCTTATAACAACCAAAATATGAGTCGCAGGCAGAAAATGTGATTTTTTTTATAATACTTTGTCCGTTACTATTAACTTTACAACACGGAGGTTTTTTTTATGTGCAAAAAATGTATTAACCGGTGAATGCATTTTTGCATGATACATTTTGGTAGCAACAACAGAATCTAAATCTCATCACGTAAATACTTACAAACATTGCGTGGTACTGGGCATATGAGAGGATCGCCAAGCATGAAATTCCCACAGAATAGCTGTCAGCCACGCATGTCCTTTCCTTCCTCCCGGTACCATTTGAATAGTATTTACAGTGGGGCAAAGAAGTATTTAGTCAAGCGCCAATTGTGCAAGTTCTCCTACTTGAAAAGATTAGAGAGGCCTGTAATTGTCAACATGGGAGACAAAGTGTGGGGGAAAAACTCAGAAAATTACATTGTTTGATTTTTAAAGAATTGATTTGCAAATCATGGTGGAAAATAGGTATTTGGTCAATACCAAAAGTTCATCTCAATACTTTGTTATGCACCCTTTGTTGGCAATAACAGAGGCCAAGCGTTTTCCGCCACCCTTCACAAGCTTTTCACACACCGTTGCTGGTATTTTGTCTCATTCCTCCATGCGGATCTCCTCTAGAGCAGTGATGTTTTGGGGCTGTCGTTGGGCAACGCGGACTTTCAACTCCCTTCACAGATTTTCAATGGGGTTGAGATCTGGAGACCGGCTAGGCCACTCCGGGACCTTGAAATGCTTCTTACGAAGCCACTCCTTTGTTGCTCCGGCTGCGTGTTTGGGATCATTGTAATGCCGAGTGACCCGGCCGCGTCTCATCTTCGATGCGCTTGCTGATGGAAGGAGATTTTCACTCCAAATCCCTCGATACATGGCCCCATTCATCCTTCCCTTTACACAGATCAGGCGTCCCGGTCCCTTTGCAGAAAAACAGCCCCAAAGCATGATGTTTCCACCCCCACGCTTCACAGTGGGTATGGGGTTCTTCGGATGCAATTCAGTATTCTCTCTACTCCGAACACGAGAACCTGTGTTTCTACCAAAAAGTTCTATTTTGGTTTCATCTGACCAGAACACATTCTCCCAGTCCTCTTCTGGAGCATCCAAATGCTCTCGAGCGAACCGCAGACGGGCCTGGACGTGTACTGGCTTCAGCAGGGGGACACGTCTGGCAATGCAGGATTTGAGTCCCCGGCGGCGCATTGCGTTACTGATTGTAGCCTTTGTTACCGTGGTCCCAGCTCTCTGTAGGTCATTTACTAGGTCCCCCTCGCGTGGTTCTGGGATTTTTGCTCACCGTTCTTGTTACGGGGTGAGATCTCGCGTGGAGCCCCAGATCGAAGGAGATTATCAGTGGTCTTGTATGTCTTCCATTTTCTAATAATGGCTCCCACAGTTGATTTCTTTACACCAAGCGTTTTACCTATTGCAGATTCAGTCGTCCCGGCCTGGTGCAGGTCTACAATTTTGTCTCTGGTGTCCTTCCACAGGTCTTTGGTCTTGGCCATAGTGGAGTTTGGAGCGTGACTGATTGAGGTTGTAGACGGGTGTCTTTTACACCAATAATGAGTTAAAACAGGCGCCATTAATACAGGTAACGAGTGGAGCCTCGTTAGAACTCATTAGAAGTTAGACAGACCTCTTTGACAGCCAGAAATCTTGCTTCTTTGTAGCTGACCAAATACTTATTTTCCACTCTAATTTGCAAATACATTCTTTAAAAATCAAAAAAGTTTATTTCCCCACATTCTGTCTCTCGTGGTTGAGCTTTACCCATGTTGACAATTACAGGCCTCTCTAATCTTTTCAAGTAGGAGAACTTGCACAATTGGCGGTTGACTAAATACTTCTTTGCCCCACTGTACCTTAGTAATTTTTCATGAAAAAGTGTAAGATTATAATTGCCTTTAAATGGAAAGCCAAAAATGTTCTTTACAATAATGTGAGGTAGTCTAAGCACAGTGTTCTGATTAATATTGTGTTTGTGGAATATCTAAACTCACCTCAACTCAGCTCAGCTGTATTTACAGAGCACTTTAGAACAACCACCGTTGTATACAAAGTTCTGCACATGGAGCAAAAATAATTCATTCAACAACAAACAATACATTTATAACAAAGACAGTAAAAAGCACAAAAACAGTAACACTAAAAATCAAGTCTCATGCCAAGTCAAAAGCCAAAGAATAAAAATTAGTTTTAAGATGACTTTTAAAGATCGGCGGTGAGCTGACATAACAATATCAATTAAGCAGAAAAATCCACTGGTCTTTATCGATCTCACTTATCCTGTACAGCATCTTGCAGTCGACTGAAAATAACATCACGGTGCTAAGGTAACGACTGGCACATGGCCAAAGCCAACAAGAGGTCAGCTTTGACAGTCATGGCTTCATTTGAATACCGTGTTTAGACAAGTGGGTGCACATAAAACGTATTTGTAATTCAACGTACCACTGCGCATTAATAAAATTACATGGCATATGATGACCTTTTGGTTGACATGACCATTCACTGGCTCCCTATACATTTTAGAGTTCTTTTTAAGATCCTATTATTTGTTTTCAAATCTCTGTATAATCTCGCGCCACCTTACCTCTCTGAGCTCATCCGCCCCAACGCACCTGCCCGGTGCCACAGGTCTGCGCACCAGACTTTATTAGCAGTACCAAGAACTAAACGGAGGCTCAGAGGGGATGGAGCCTTTTCCGTTGCCGGTCCCTCTCTCTGGAATGAGCTCCCACTGTACATTCGGCAAGCCCCCTCGCTGCCCATCTTTAAAACCCGCCTCAAAACTCACTTGTATTCTTTGGCATTTGACTCAGCATGACTCGTACTTGATCTTACTTTTACTGTTTGGTGCTTTCTACCGTCTTTGTTATTGATGTATTGCTTTATTGTTGTACATATAATTGTTGCTGCATGTATAGCACTTTTTAGCAGCGATGGCTGTTTGAAAGTGCTCTATAAATACAGTTGAGTTATTGAGGTTTTTGTTTTTTTTAATGGAAAAGGCCGTTAGCGCAAGTACCGTAGACATCCATTGTGTCGTCTTAAATGGTTAACCACCCATATTTGGTATTTAAAATTCCACGTGCAGGAAAAAATAACCCCATAATAAATGGTTTATATGGCTCTAATATTGGATTTTATTAGATTGTGCAAATGCACTAGATGTCTGGTTATGTGTTACCCAAAAACCTGCCTTGCTCCTCCCAAAAGAAAGAAAGAACGAACTACCCAATTGCTTTTTTTTCCATCCATCCATCTTCTACCGCTTATCCCCGGGTCGCGGGGGTAGCAGCTGAGCAGGGAAGCCCAGACTTCCCTCTCCCAAGCTACTTCTTCCAGCTCTCCCCGGGGGATACCGAGGCATTCCCAGGCCAGCTGGGTGACATAGTCTCTCCGGCTTGTCCTGGGTTGACCTCGGGGTCTCCTCCCGGTGGGACATGCTCGGCACACCTCACCGGGGAGGCGTTCAGGAGGCATCCGAATCAGATGCCCGCGCCACCTCATCTGGCTCCTCTCGATGTGGAGGAGAAGCGGCTCGACTCTGAGCCCCTCCCGGATGACCGAGCTTCTCACCTCATCTCTAAGGGAGAGCCCGGACACCCTGCGGAGAAAGCTCATTTCGGCCGTTTTTTATCCGGGATCTGGTTCTTTCGGTCACGACCCATAGCTCGTGACCATAGATGAGGGTTGGAACGTAGATCGACCGGTAAATTGAGAGCTTCGCCCTTTGGCTCAGCTCCTTCTTCACCACGACAGACCGATACAAAGTCCGCATCACAGCAGACGCTGCACCGATCCGCCTGTCGATCTCTCGCTCCCTCCTGCCCTGACTCGTGAACAAGACCCCAAGATACTTAAACTCCTCCACTTGGGGCAAGATCTCCTTCCCGACCCGGAGGGGGCACTCCACCCTTTTCCGACTGAGGACCATGGTTTCAGATTTGGAGGTGCTGATTTTCATCCCAACCGCTTCCCACTCGGCTGCGAAACGCTCCAGTGAGAGTTGGAGAGCCCTGCTTGAAGGAGCCAACAGTACCACATAATCTGCAAAAAGCAGAGGTGCAATACTGAGGCCATCAAAACGGACTCCCTCAACGCTTCGGCTGCGCCTAGAAATTCTGTCCATAAAGGTTATGAACAGAATCGGCGACAAAGGGCAGCCTTGGCGGAGTCCTACCCTCACTGGAAACGATTCAGACTTACTGCCGGCAATGCCAACCAAACTCTGACATGAGTGGGATGGTGACCGAACAGCCCGTATCAGGGGGTTCAGTACCCCATACTCACGAAGCACCCCACCACAGACCTCCCCGAGGGACAAGGTCAAACGCCTTCTCCAAGTCCACAAAACACATGTAGACTGGTTGGGCGAATTCCCACATACCCTCGAGGACCCTGCTAAGGGTGTAGAGCTGGTCCACTGTTCCACGGCCGGGACGAAAACCACACTGCTCCTCCTCAATCTGAGGCTGGACTTCCTGACGGACCCTCCTCTCCAACACCCCTGAATAGACCTTACCAGTGAGGCTGAGGAGTGTGATCCCTCTGTAGTTGGAACACACCCTCCGGTCCCCCTTTTTAAAAAGAGGGACTACCACCCCGGTCTGCCAATCCAGAGGCACTCTCCCTGTTGACCACGCGATGTTGCAGAGGCGTGTCAACCAGGACAGCCCCACAACATCCAGAGCCTTGAGGAACTCCGGGCGGATCTCATCCACCCCCGGGGCCTTGCCACCGAGGAGCTTTTTAACCACATCGGTGACTTCAACCACAGAGATAGGAGAGCCCACCTCAGAGTCCCCAGGCTCTGCTTCCTCCAAGGAAGGCGTGTTGGTGGAGTTGAGGAGGTCTTCGAAGTACTCTGCCCACCGATTCACAACGTCCCGTCCCGAGTCGAAGTCAGCAGCGCCCCATCCCCACTGTACACAGTGTTAGTGGTGCACTGCTTCCCCCTCCTGAGACGTCGGATGGTGGACCAGAATTTCCTCGAAGCCGTCCGGAAGTCGGCGTCCATGGCCTCACCGAACTCTTCCCACGCTGGGGTTTTTGCCTCGGCGACCACCGAAGCTGCCTTCCGCTTGGCCAGTCGATACCTGTCAGCTGCCTCTGGGGTCCCACAGGCCATAAAGGCTCGATAGGACTCCTTCTTCAGCTTGACGGCATCCCTTACTGCTGGTGTCCACCAGCGAGTACGGGGGTTGCCGACACGACAGGCACCAACCACCTTACGGCCACAACTCAGATTGGCCGCCTCAACAATAGAGGCACGGAACATGGTCCACTCGGGCTCAATGTCCCCCGCCTCCCCCGGAACATGGGAAAAGCTCTGTCGGAGGTGGGAGTTGAAACTCCTTCTGACAGGGGATTCCGCCAGACGCTCCCAACAAACCCTCACAATACGTTTGGGTCTGCCAGGACGGACCGGCATCTTCCCCCACCATCGGAGCCTACTCACCACCAGGTGGTGATCAGTTGACAGCTCCGCCCCTCTCTTCACCCAAGTGTCCAAAACATGCGGCCGCAAATCCGATGATACAACCACAAAGTCAAGGCCGTTCCTCCGAATTACGCCCCTCCAGGTCTCACTGTGTTGCCCACGTGAGCATTGAAGTCCCCCAGCAGAACAAGGGAGTCCCCAGCAGGAGTACTCTCCAGCACACCTTCCAAGGACTCCAAAAAGGGTGGGTACCCTGAACTGCTGTTGGGTGCGTATGCACAAACAACGGTCAGGAACCGTCCCCCCCACCCGAAGGCGGAAGGAGGCAACCCTCTCGTCTACCGGTGTGAACCCCAATGTACAGGCACTGAGCCGGGGGGTAAAATGAGTATGCCCACACCTGCTCTGCGCCTCTCACCGTGGGCAACTCTAGAGTGAAATAGAGTCCAACCCCTCTCGAGAGAACTCGTACCAGAACCCAGGCTGTGTGTGGAGGTAAGTCCGACTATATCCAGTCGGAACTTTTCTACCTTGCACACCAGCTCGGGCTCCTTTCCTGCAAGAGAGGTGACATTCCATGTCCCTAGAGCTAGCTTCTGCAGCCGAGGATCGGATCCGCCAGGGTCCCCGCCTTTGGCTGCCGCCCAGCTCACACTGCACCCGACCCCTTTGGCCCCTCCCATGGGTGGTGAGCCCATGAGAAGGGGGACCCACGTTGCCTCTTCGGGCTGAACCCGGCCGGGCCCCATGGGTGCAGGCCTGGCCACCGGGCGCTCGCCAACGAGCCCCAATCCCAGGCCTGGCTCCAGAGGGGGGCCCCGGTGACCCACGTCAGGGCAAGGGAAACTGGGTTCCATTTATTTTGTTCATCATATGGGGTTTTATGAGCCGTGCTTTGTCTGGTCCCTCACTTAGGACCTGTTTGCCATGGGTGACCCTGCCAGGGGCATAAAGCCCCAGGCAACTTAGCTCCTAGGATCATTGGGACACACAAACCCCTCCACCACGATGACGGCTCATGGAGGTGGCTTTTTTTTCCAAGCAGATAAAAAGTGTAACCTCTCTTTGCAGGTGCGACAAGCGGAAGAAGCTGTTGTGGTTGCAGGTGCAATGACCTTGGGTGTTCTTGGCATTGCAGCTCTGATGACAACTCTGCTCGGAGACAAGAACAAGTGCAAACAGTAATACAAAACAGGACACTGGCCCTTGAATTCAGTGATTCACCAGCAAAGCTTCACGCATACTGTAAGCAGTCTCATAAAAAAGGATTGACATAACCTCAATAATGTCATACGTTTATCATTGTATCACCTCATAAATAGGAGTGATTGCAATTGAAACAATTTAGATTTGTACTGTTTTTGAATTTAAATCGAGTTTGACAAGAATTTGAAACCTTTTTATCCGTTTGTAAGTCTAAATAAAAATCAATAAAAACAATTTTTTCTTTGCATGATTTGTATGTATGGTCTCTTCTTTTAAGTGTCTAAATTTGGCAAAATTAATTTTCTAAACTAACTCAACTGCAATTTGCCTCAACAAGAACACTGACGTATTCAAAGACGCATTGATATGTTTATTTCAGAAGAGCTCACATGCATGCTACATAATTTGCAGTCTCTTTTTAGAGGCTTCATTTGTTTCTGCTTGCTAAAGTGTCAACTCTTTACATCCACGATTGATGGTCCCTGCAGCAATATCATCCTGAAGCCAAACCATCCAACAGACACATGATTTTTACATATTTTACTGGGAACATGGAATGTGTTCCATACCATTCAAAACTGGGAAGCGAGCCGAGTCTTGGCCAGCAAAGTAAATGAAGGCACATAAATAAAAAGTGAAAGACAGAAGTGGATTTCCTTCGCTCAGAACCACAGTCAGCAGGTTTTTTTAAAAAAAAGCAGCTGAAAGTAATTCTTTTATGTAAAAAAAACATTTGTGTGAAAATTTATGGAACACGCTGGGTGCACTGGATATACAAGAATACAGCTTTTTAAAAGGAAAGGAAAAATGTCAAATCCACATTCATGGAAAATGTAAGCCAAATTGATAAAAAACATTTCCAAACCGTTTGTATGCTGCCGCTACTGTTGTTGAACTGTGCAATCAATCGAGTGTTTGGCGTTCCTCAAGCGTATTCTTGTACTGAACCTATCAAACGACTGGTTCAAATGTAACTGGTCATTCAGTTTCTTGATTGGCCTCTAAAAGTGCATGCACGGACTGATAAAGCCAGGAACAACAGTGTTTGTGAGCTTCCTGGAAATGATGAAACTCATTTATATATATTTTGACTACATGAAAAAGTATTTTTTCTCAGACCAAGAGGCTCCATTTTATGTACATTTACTTTACAACAGCGGCCCTTTGATCAGGAGGAAACGGACATATTGTGTCATCAACTCCCAATTGCTTTTTGCTTCTTCTCTTCCCATTCACAACAATACAACGCGAGACAAACTAGTGATTGCTGCGCTGTCAACCACCTCATCAAGTTTCTGTGATGATCATCGCAGGATCCAAAGGTATGTTGTCCAAGTGAGCGACGGTTCAAAAAGAAGTTTCCACTCTCGTTGGATCTTTACTCGGAATGTGGAGCCTCCAACTCAAGGGCCTTGTTCAGTCCAAGGCGCTCACGGCTGTACCTCATTAAACGGCGCCTCAGTCTAGTTTGCGTGCACCCAGCTTGAGGGGACCTTTTGCAGCTTTGCGCTCTGCCCGTTTGGCCTCCAGCTCTTTCCTCCTCTCCTCACGTTTCTTCTTGGACAGCTCGGCCTTGCTCAGACCTGCTGGGCGATACGCAAACCCATCTGTATGAAATACGGGAAGTGACGCAAGCTCATTTTAAATCACTACTGCACACATCAAGACTAAGGGTAGGTCCTAACCCTTCACTGATGTATCAACTTTACCGCTGCAAAATGACGATGATAAGAGGTTGAAGTCGGTTCATCTGCAATCATGTGTTTGGGGCATTAACAACATGGATGCCTCACTGAAACTAAAAGCAAGCTAGCGGCAGTGCTTGACGTGTTTGGAAACATATGACAAAGCAATTTTGAAAATGATCTAATTGTGATACAGTACTCCCACCCCACGCCCCTCGGTAATGTCATTGTGATTTAATATGTGGTTATATTTCCCCAGTCTTCTTCCCATGTAGTTTTTTAACCAACATAAGTAAGAAATTCATATGAGACAATACACCATATCAGATAAATTATACATTCATGTTTTGATCTTAAAGCTTAGGGTTATGCTAAAATAAAGACAAACCATTAGTTTAGATGAATGACAGTTTTTATGTACTTCAATTAGCATTATTAACTTGCTAAAAAAACTGACTTACAGTCAACAACGACATTTTACCAAACAAGTGTGGCATAAACATAAATCAGATGACAACAATAATGGAAACACATTTTGGGAGTTTACTCACTTCAGTTTTTCATCTTTCATGAAACAATGATATGTACACATGCGGATTACAGTTCTTAGGCACTGAACTTATCGAGACACTAAATAAAATACCGTATTTTCACGACTATAAGGCGCCATTAAAAGTCTTAAATTTTCTCCAAAATGGACAGGACGCCTTATGATGCGGAGCGTCTTGTCTATGCGCCGAGTTCCAAAACCTGACTGAGAGCCGACACGCTGTTTATATAGAGCAAAGGCGGAAGTGACTGTGGACAAGCATGCGGCAAAGAAGTCGGCCAATGAGTGAAGGGTGGGCGTGTAAGTGGACGCTAAAGGGACGTCCCAAGCAGGTACCGACACCTGTATAGAGTGTGGCTATGTGCATTGTTGCAAAACAACTTCGGTTTTGGTTTCTAAGAACCCCCGAAAATAAATTCTAAAAAGAGACACGCCTACGAAGCTCAGTTCAAACTTCAAGCCATCGGTTATGCTTTTGGCATGCGTGCCCATCTCACAGCGGCGGTGAAAAACCGAGTCAAGCAAATGAACTCTGAGCTTGCCGTTCTTCCCGGAGGCTTGACTAAAGAACTCCAACCGCCGGACATCGGCATCAACCGGGCGTTCAAAGTAAAGTTGCGAACGGCGTGGGAACAATGGATGATCGATGGCAAACACAACTTTACAAAGAGTGAGAGGCAGCGCCGGGCGAGTTACGCCACAATTTGCGAATGGATTGTGGCCGCTTGGACGAACGTGTCTGCTTGCACGAGTTTTGGGCAAAGCCGGCATCATTTCTGTGGAGCCGCATGGCAATGAGACTGACTGACAACGAGAGGGAACACGGCGTTTTTGATGGATTACCGGTACTTGCACAATTGTTCAATTCTGATACAGAGGATGAGGACTTTGATGGATTTCTGGGTGACGATTGATCGAAAAACGCGAGTACATTGTACGATGGCTAGATAAAATACAACGGAACTCCGTTTTGCTTCCGTTGCCTTTTTAAAAACGTGTTTTTAGCTTGTATCTGTATGTCTTGGCATGCTACCGTATGCTTCAAGCTAACGTGTTTTTAGCGTGCGCGCATGCATGCCGTATGTTTAAGCTGGCGTATGTTTTACCACTTTAAAATTGCGCCCAATAATACAGTGCGTTTTGTCTATGTGTAAAATACAGAAATAGCACCCATTAATGAGACTGCGCCGAATGGTCGTGAAAATACGGTATAGATGTATCTAGAAAAGAAGGCCGACCCCGCAACAGAGGACCGTGGAAAAATTGAGTGCTAAGCTGGTATTTGGAGGTGAAAGCCAGTACAGCGAGTTGCCAGCTGGTTAAAGTATTGATGACGCTATCAATTAATGGACGTTGACTCCAAGAAAGTTTAACCCGAATTGAATTGGAGACCGTAGAAAAACAAAACACACACTTCAAGTCTCACCTTGATTTCCATCCAATGCCTCCCAACTTTCTTCAGTGCCCCAGTCTCCCGTTGAGTCTGTACCCCAGCCAGCTCCAGGCTAAAAACAAGAAAACACCACATTAATCAAAAACAGTAACTGATTTACCATAATAGCCTGTAAATAACATGTACCAGTAAACAAAACTTCTCCCTAAAAACCCCCTTACAACGCCTTTTTTTTCTCTCTGTACTCGTGTCGAATACAGTCCCACGATTTCCTGGTATCTTTTATTATCAGAGTGAATAATATGAATGAATAAAAATTGAAAACATACTGATAGAGTGTAAATGCGTTTAAAACCTGGTTTAGCTATGCGCTTGCCCCCATACCTAAAATTAAGGTCTTTCAAAAAAAAAAACGAAAATCTCGTTGCATTGTACGCTATTTTACTAATTCGAGTAAGCTTTTTTTATTCCCTTAGTTTGCTTTTAAATCTGTTCAATTCTGTTTTTAACTACCTGTAATTACAGTATGCGAAGCATATTGAGTTCTATTGTGCGCGATATATATATATTTTTTTTAAACAGCTCCCAGGTACAGCTGAGGTGCTGGTAGACACTGAAACAATGACATTTTTTTGTTTCTTATTAAGACCCGTGTGTAATATACCCCCTAGAATTGTAATTTGGAGTGAAATGGGACTAACTGCTACCCGTCGTCATGGTCCACGCGGCTCTACTGATACTAGAGATGCATTTCATCTTCAACCATCCAGCCAAAAGTGACAGCAAGCACACTACAACTCTCTGTCACCCAACAGAGGCGACAGATAGAGGGAGAAAAATTTCACACTCGCTATACAGCACAACATCACCACTCCTTACTTGATCTGAAAAATCAGTAAATCTAGCAACAAAGTCAAATGCAAACACGGAGCAGCAGTACTGTTCTAAGAGATTTTGGTTGTCAGTTAGAAGCAGAAAACTAACAAGTGTTTTTAGTGCAAAGTGTGGTCAGGGAACGAATTCAATTTGTATCTCGGGACACCACTGTATTTAAAGCATTTGATGATTCCACAATGTAAAAAAAAAAAGTTTTTATATGATTCTACATGCTTACCGTGGGGCCCGTGGCGTTTCTCTGTGCCACACAGGCGAACAGGTCGTTCCGATTGGCTCCTTTGCTCATACTGCCACCGTCCCAGTTGTACTCGCTGGCCAAGCGGACCCCCTCGGGCAGGGCGGCACCGCCGACATCCGTCTCCTCCTCGGTCCATTCGTTGCCCCAGCCCTCCTCGCCGGCGGAACTCTGACCCTGGCCCTCTTTCTCGTTGGACCAGCTGTCGTCCGCGTCCCAGCCTGAGCTGCTCCAGTCCGAGCTTTGCTTTTTCACCGTCGTGGTGGACAACGACCTGCTCGCCTACATGTGTTGCACCGTGGTGGTCGCAGTATCAGCGAGTGAGTTTAAATAATTTTTTTTTTAAAAACTAACAAAGAAGGCAAGCTAAAACGAAACCTACTTCGTGTCCACCAGTGTTTTTTTTGGATGACGCCATTCCTGACCAGTCAGTATTCCAGTCATCCTTCTCAGCTCGACCTTTATCTGAATCCTTGTAGGGGGGAAACAGCTCCAAGTGTCAAAATTCTAACACTGCGAACAAATTATACAAATTGAAAATAGGCCCAACCTCTAAACTCCCCCAATCCTCCTCGTCATCCCAGCGCTCTCCTGGCTCCTCATCATTTTCCATCCTTTCAAGAGTTTGTGATCTGTCCACGAGGCTTGAAGCAGAAGGACTGAGGGCCTGGGATGTATGTGGACCTTTCTCTACAGAATCTAAGTTGAGGAGAGAGGAGAGAAAATCATGAAATGGACACGTGTGACAATCATATTTAGGTTCTGCATTTGCATGCTGCATGAAAGTGGGCGGGGACAGTGGGGGGATTCTCCCTCTTGGTCTTCTTACTTTTCAGCAACAATGTCCTATTCCTGACCGACTTTCGCTTTTTTTTGCTACTCACAAATCCACCTCATCCCCTTTTTTTATGTGGAACCTAAGTCAGCTATTTGCTGAAAAACTCACTAATATTGGGGGGGGGATCATAACGGGAACATGACATTCAACGTTGAAATCTCTTGCATTTGGCGAAACACGTGCATTCAAATACAGTTGGACATTTTAAACGGAAACAGAAAAAAGTCCCTTGATGCAGTAAATGTCAATAGCTACAAATCTCTAAATAATGTGGTCTTTCTATCAATTTATAATCGTTGACTTATCTAGAAGGATGATGGGTGTGAAATCACTATGATTTTACTTAATTCCTACCAATGGTCCATCTCGTCACTTACACCTGGCCTCTATCTTTCAGTTTAGCGGTTGGAATGTCAAATAATTATTCAATGAGATTTTATATTTCCCAAAGGCTTAATTAATAAACAGCAAATATTTTGGAGGCCTAAGACATTTGTGAAGTCCTGTATATAAATACAAATATCAGTAGTACACACAAAAATGTTAGTTTCTTTGTGTTCAATTGCTCAAAAGTATTTGAAATGGTCCAAAACGTATTTTTGAATTTTATCAAAGGTATGCTTATCAATATCCTTGTAGTATTTTGAATGAACACAAATAAATCAAAATTGAAGTTGCTCAGCTGTCAGCTATTTTTTCACCGCTTTGTGCTGATGTTTTACGTTTTTGCTGCGGTATTATTTCCTTTTTTGTCTTCGTAAAAGTTATATAAAATAATTCAACAGTTTTGTCAGGCTATGCTTGTTGCAGATAAAGTTGTGGCTTGAGCAAAGTCCATCCATCCATTTTCCGAACCGCTTGATCCTCAGTAGGGTCGCGGGGGGTGCTGGAGCCCATCCCAGCTGTCTTCGGGCAGTGGGCGGGGGACACCCTGAATCGGTTGCCAGCCAATCGCAGGGCACACAGAGACGAACAACCATCCACGCTCACATTCACACCTAGGGACAATTTAGAGCGTCCAATCAGCCTGACATGCACGTTTTTGGAATGTGGGAGGAAACCGGAGCACCCGGAGAAAACCCACGCAGACCCGGGGAGAACATGCAAACTCCACACAGGGAGGCCGGAGCTGGAATTGAACCCGGTACCTCTGCACTGTGAAGTCAACGTGCTAACCACTGGACTACCGGGCCGCCTTGGCTTGAGCAAAGTATTTTGCAAATATATATATATAATAATATATATAATAATATATATATATAATATTTACATCATACAAAACTACGATATACCAAGTGAGACAACAACACATCGGCAAATATGGACATGCTGTACCGCTCCAAAAAAGGTGCCACCAAATCCTGTGCCGGTTAGGCGACCAAGTGAAAAAGTCTGTTACCAATGCTTAAGTTCGTGTAAATCCCTGAATAATTAATGTCAAGATGCTTTACCGGGAATATTATTATTTTAATCAAATCATCTTTAAACCATTTATTTTTAAAGGTAATGTTGCAAAGTGGGTTTGAAATGATCCTGAAGTGTTTCGGGATTATAGTCTGATATATTGATGTTTCACAGTCATCTGCGCCTTACCAGGGCTTCCACCTGTGCTGCCGGGAGTCACGCTGGTGGCGTTTGAAGCCACGCCACCCTCAGGCGCCACGCCTCCCACTGTCCCTGGTGCGTTGCGTATCAATTTGGATGTCAGCGAGGACATGCCAGTCACAGCCCAGCCAGTCCAACCGGAAGAGGCACCAGGTGGCTGAGCACACGACCCAACATCCTTTTCTGTTAAACACAAGGAATTGTGAGTTCATCATCTTTTTTTGCCTATTTTAGAATTGAACTCAGCCGTATTCATGACTAAGTCCAATTTCTTTTTTCAACCGCATATTGTTGAAATAAATTGACAATAAGACCATTTCATTCTTGCAACTAAGACAAAATCTTTATCATTTCTGGGTCGGCATTACCTCATCCATAAAGACTTGGGCTTTGGAGATGGAGGGCATCGGTTTCAAACGCTAACACAGATTTTAAAAACTGGTAACTTGTTGGAGAAACTACTCTGTTTCCGAGTTACAGTCGTGGTGCCCTTGAGCAAGGCACCATGCCTTCTCCTGATTCTGTGCCCCTTTCACTCTGACATCTCATTTCTTTGCATGCCTGCATGTCTGTGTTGAACTTCCCCTTAGAGATAATGAGTCAAATAAAGTAAATTAACAAAAGCATAATTCTTGGTATATCTGGTGAAACAAAATTATTCTGCGTTGACAAATATGAATTCATATTCATCCATCCATCCATCTTCTACCGCTTATCCGGGGCCGGGTCGCGGGGGTAGCAGCTGAGCAGGGAAGCCCAGACTTCCCTCTCCCTAGCTACTTCTTCCAGCTCTCCCCGGGGGATCCCGAGGCATTCCCAGGCCAGCTGGGTGACATAGTCTCTCCAGCGTGTCCTGGGTCTTCCTCTGGGTCTCCTCCCGGTGGGACATGCCCGGCACACCTCACCAGGGAGGCGTTCAGGAGGCATCCGAATCAGATGCCCGCGCCACCTCATCTGGCTCCTCTCGATGTGGAGGAGAAGCGGCTCGACTCTGAGGCCCTCCCGGATGATCGAGCTTCTCACCTCATCTCTAAGGGAGAGCCCGGACACCCTGCGGAGAAAACTCATTTCGGCCGTTTGTAACCGGGATCTCGTTCTTTCGGTCACGACCCATAGCTCGTGACCATAGATGAGGGTTGGAACGTAGATCGACCGGTAAATTGAGAGCTTCGCCCTTTGGCTCAGCTCCTTCTTCACCACGACAGACCGATACAAAGTCCGCATCACAGCAGACGCTGCACCGATCCGCCTGCCGATCTCTCGCTCCCTCCTGCCCTCACTCGTGAACAAGACCCCAAGATACTTAAACTCCTCCACTTGGGGCAAGATCTCCTTCCCGACCCGGAGGGGGCACTCCACCCTTTTCCGACTGAGGACCATGGTTTCAGATTTGGAGGTGCTGATCTTCATCCCAACCGCTTCCCACTCGGCTGCGAAACGCTCCAGTGAGAGTTGGAGAGCCCTGCTTGAAGGAGCCAACAGTACCACATCATCTGCAAAAAGCAGGGATGCAATACTGAGGCCACCAAAACGGACGCCCTCAACGCTTCGGCTGCGCCTAGAAATTCTGTCCATAAAGATTATGAACAGAATCGGCGACAAAGGGCAGCCTTGGCGGAGTCCTACCCCCACTGGAAACGATTCCGACTTACTGCCGGCAATGCCAACCAAACTCTGACATCGGTGGTATAGTGACCGAATAGCCCGTATCAGGGGGTTCGGTACCCCATACCCACGAAGCACCCCCCACAGAACTGCCCGAGGGACACGGTCAAACGCCTTCTCCAAGTCCACAAAACACATGTAGACTGGTTGGGCGAATTCCCACATACCCTCGAGGACCCTGCTAAGGGTGTAGAGCTGGTCCACTGTTCCACGGCCGGGACGAAAACCACACTGCTCCTCCTCAATCTGAGGCTGGACTTCCTGACGGACCCTCCTCTCCAGCACCCCTGAATAGACCTTACCAGGGAGGCTGAGGAGTGTGATCCCTCTGTAGTTGGAACACACCCTCCGGTCCCCCTTTTTAAAAAGAGGGACCACCACCTGCCAACCCAGAGGCACTCTCCCCGCTGACCATGCGATGTTGCAGGGCAACAGGACAGCCCCACAACATCCAGAGCCTTGAGGAACTCCGGGCGGATCTCATCCACCTTGCCACCGAGGAGCTTTTTAACCACATCGATGACTTCGACCACAGAGATAGGAGAGCCCACCTCAGAGTCCCCAGACTCTGCTTCCTATTCATTTCAAATGTGATCATTATTGATTGGCTCTAATATAACTGTAATGTATGTTTAATTGGTGGAGATTACTTTTAGTTGGTGGAGATTGCTATTGCATCAGAATGATAAATTCTAAACAGCTGCAAGAAAAACCATGTGAACCCTTTGGAATTCCCCGGATTTCTGCACAAATTGGTCATAAAATGTATTCTGATCTTCCTCTGAGTCACAACAATACATAAACAGTCCGCTTGAACTAATGCCACACAGACAATAGGTTCTCCTGTATTTTTATTGAACACACATGTAAACATGAAGATCAGAACACATTTCCTGATCAATTTATTCAGAAATTCAGGTAATTCCAAAGGGTTCACAGACTTTTTCTCGCAACTGCAGTCAATTACAAACGCATCCGATATCTGGTCACAAGTGTAATATCAAAAAAACAAAAGACAACTGTTTTGTACCAATCTCAGCAAGCTTGGTGGGATCTTCTGACACAGTTTCCAGCTTGGAGATAAAACTCTTGATGGCTTTGAAAGACTGACAGAGATCAAAGTAAGCAGAAAATCACATGACAAGGGAAAGCAACAGAAATGACTAAATCATGCATGAAGCTCCAAATGTGTGTACTTAAGAGTGAAAAAGTACCTGCTCTCTGACGCTCTTGTCAGGGTCGACAGTAACAGAACAGAGTGTGGGCAAAATTCGGGCAGCAACCTCGGTTAGGCTGTAATAGTTGTGTGTGGCAGCGAAGCCGAGCACACCAGCAGAACGCGAGGCTGCGAATGGGTCTTTCGTTGCTCGCGAGAAGGCAGAAATCAGAACTCTCTGTCGCGTCTGTGAAGATAAGGACCGGTTGCTTGGTATTATCATTTATTTGTATTGTTTTGTGTTTTTTGTTATTGTAAAGTGTCCTTGGGTGTCTTGAAAGGCGCTTATAAATAAAATGTATTATTATTAATTATTATTATTATTTTTTTTTTGAGTGTCTTGAATGTGCCTGAAAAAAACCATGACATACAATTGTCTAAATTGCTTACGTTCTCTATTTTATTGGTAGACACTATTTTCTTTCTTTCTTCAACTCAACTGTATTTATCAAACAGCCATCGCTGCACACAAAGTGCCGTACATGGAGCAACTAACGTATACAACGGTAAAGCAACAAATCAGTAACAAAGACGGTAGGAAGCACCGAACAGCAAAACCAAGATCAAATCTGAGTCATGCTGAGTCAAATGCCAAAGAATACAAGTGAGTTCTGAGGCGGGTTTTAAAGATGGGCAGCGAGGAGGCTTGCCGAATGTTCAGTGGGAGCTCATTCCAGAGAGAGGGACCGGCATCGGGAAAGGCTCGATCCCCTCTGGGCCTCCATTTAGTTCATAGTTCTTCACATCTTTAACAGAGTTGGAAAATGTTTGTGTAATGCAATGACAATACAAAACAATTACATTTTCTCCAAAAGAATAACTGAAATTGAATTTATGCATTCCAGGCCTCGACCTTTCACCTCACCATCTGAAACTTTAAAATACTGAATGGTTCGTTTTAAGTGTCGAAGTAAAAAGTGTGTCTAGTTAACTCATTCACTCCCAAAGACGTATTGAGGTGTCTTTTCAGATGCCACACATTTAAACCCAGCTCCTCATGTTATATTGACTGTACTTAAAAAGGGTCTGAAAATGGCCAGTACAGTCAATATAACATGAGGAGCTGGGATTAAAGGTGTGGCGTCTGAAAAGACATCTAAATACGTCTTTGGGAGTGAATGAGTTAATTGTTTCCTAAGTGCAAAAACAAGATGCAAACATAAAACTGTTTCGAGATGTGAGGCACGCTTTACCTCACTCACAAGTAAACCGATGGAAAACAAACAGATCAGTTGTCTCTCATCTAGTCCCGTTTTCAAATTCTTGATTATTTTTCAATTCAGGACTTCACCCCGAGATATCATTTCGAATTCCAATGTATTTGACCGCCAAATGTTTTGAGCTCTGAGTGTTGACTCTTCTATTGTTTTGCAATCTTTGCGATTGTGACTTACACCGGCATTGAGGTAGGAGGCGATCTTTCCCAGGCAGACAGTGGTGTTGCATCGGATCGGGCCCTGCTCATCCCGAGCCTGGAGCCTTGCAAAATGGCGCATGAGCTCCTGGTTCAAGTTGCTTTCGTTCAGTTTGGGAGCCAACAGCAACATGGACTGAGCAGAGCAGGAGGGAGAGGGAGGGAGATGCTGCATCAGACAAACGTATGTAGACCTCAAAGAAAAAATGGGGTTGCATTTGGAGTGAGCACATACCTTAACCGTTTGCTCCCTGATGGCAGGGTTGGTGTCAGTAAAGCCGTGAACAACATGAGGGAAAATTTGGGAATTCACAGCTGCCTCGTTAAGATATTGAATAAACTGCTCCATCTAGAGGCAGAGAGAAGAGAAAAAAAGTCCAGTCGTGCCTTGAGATAGGAGTGACCGACTTAAGCATTTTTTGAAATACAAGCCGACGCGCGGCTAACTTTTTGGTGCCTTCAAGCTCAGACTTGGAATACGAGCACTGTATGGTAGCAGTGAACTCAACTCCCTTCACAACAATGACAACTGTGGCAAATAATGAACAGCTGTTTATGCTGTTTAATGCCACCCCCGGTTGAAGTTCACTGTCAAACTAAAGATAAAACAAGAGAATTACACGTTGTGTGTTGAAAACAACCACACATCTTAAGAGTTCACTTCACCCGCTTAATGCTAATAGCAAATAGCATCTTTGTTGTTGAGCAATAATCGAAAGGTACTAGGTCAAGTCATAAAATCTTTATCCTCTGTGAAGAACTAATAATGGTGCCGTAACGGTGAGGTGACAGGAATTGATATATCTCAACGAGCAGCACATCAGTCTATTTTGTCTTGTACTAGCCACAAGTGGCCAAGACAAACACTTCAGAGAAAAACGCACAATGGCCCGTCAGTCGACGCAATGTGACAAAAACAGTTTCATTCTTTTTAATCAAATCATTACTGTATGTTTTTAGAAAGTACAAACCCAACGCCAATGAAGTTGGGACATTGTGCTAAACATAAATAATAACGGAATAATGACTTGCAAATCGTGTTCAATCGAATACACGACACAGACTAGATATTCAATATTCCAACTGATAAACTATCGTTTTTAGCAAATAATCATCAACTTTGAATTTTATGTCCCAAAAAGCCGCGACAGGTGAAAAAAAGATTGAGAAAATTGCGGAAGGATCGTAAAACACTCGTTTGCAACATCCCACGGCTGAACTGGCAACACGTGGGTGGCATGACTGCATAGAAAAAGAGTTTCCCTGACTCGCTCAGTCATTCACAAGCAGAGATGGGGCGAGGTTCACTTCTTTGTGAAGAACTATGTGAGAAAACTGTCAACCAGTTGAAGGACAGCATCCCTATTGTACAATTGCACGGAATTCAGAGATTTCATCACCTGAGGTTATTAAAAGAAAAGGTATTATAACACAGTGGTAAACGTGACCCTGTTTTTTGGAACATGTTGCATCCATATAAATCTAAGTTAATTATTTGCCAAAACCGGAGATGATCAGTTTGAACATGAAATATCTTGTCTTTGTAGAGTATTCGATTAAATGTACGCAGCACATGATTTGCAGATCAATGTATTCAGGTTTTATTTATATTCAACCCAACATCGCAACTTCATTGGAATTGGGTTTGTAGAATGATACGGGGAGTGTCTATTACCGTTGGTACTCTGAAATTACTCCGACAGCACTAGTCTTATTGGATGCGCCTGCTGACATCACTGTGACGCCTTGAGAAGTGTTAAATTTGAGAGCACGTCGTACCGCGGCAATCGACCGCGCAATGAACGGGTTTGTTGACAACGCATTATGCATTACTAGGTTCACTATGAAAAGGCCATTAATTACGGTATTCGTTTTCAGATGTTTCCCATAAACATGGAATCATCTTAAGAAAAGTCTCTGTCCGTGTGTAAAGGTTGACATTTACCCAGGACTTTCTCCCGGTTGCCCTTCTGATTGTTCCGAACGATGGACTTTACGTGATATTTCTTGTTCTTGTTCTCAATCTGCACTTGTTGCCGACAGTGGTGTTAGAGGAGCAGAAGATTTTGCAGTAAAAGCAGTTTGATGCGCAAGAGCTTCCGCGGCACAAAAATTGCACAGATAATGCAAATGTTATCGTTGTTTGTTCACCGTCGCGCGAGAACCGTGGCAACTACATCATCGGCAATAGAAAAAGACCCGCATTGCACCGAATGGAGTCAGGGCACCATGTAGTAACAAACGGCATAAGAACATCATTTTGCACAACTCCGACACGTAACAGAATTTACTACTTCATGAGTTAGAATTTGGTGTTTAATGGGCAAAACTTTGGCATGTATGGATTCTTTTTAAAAGGGCTAAAATTGCATGAGAAAAATCAGCTGAGCAATTCCTCGGTTGCACCTTAATTCTACTAAAGAGTACATTAGCCCATGGGACTCGGCCGTCCGCACGAGGGAGAGATTTTGCTACTGTGAACATGCATTAAGTACCTGCTGAAGCAGTCGTATTCTCATGGCCCTGTCTGTGGAGGAAAACATCTTCACAATGACGGGGATGATCTTCTGTTGGTATTCTTCAGCAGAGAGGAACTTCCCCACCTGGTTGACATTTTTGAAGACACTTGAGCTGAAACGCTCCTTCTAAATGAGTTCTATGTTGGAAATACATTTGTAAGTACGGCGTTTGCTATTGTTGATTATCCTGGCGGCGGTAATGCTCAATGTAAATTTCATCACAGGGCATAGCTCTGTGTTGTAGCAAAGAAATCTGCAATACACATCACCACGTATCTTGCTTCTGTCATTGAAAAAGGTATTTACAGAAAGCTGCGATGTTTTGTTTTTTCTCACGAGGGAAGAAAAGGAGGCGTCAGCCAGCCACAACGTATTTCAGAGGACGCCTGTATTTGACAAAACGAGGCATTTAACTTGCTAAGCTGTTTGAGCCACTCTGGCATGAACAAGTATTCAAAAGAGATATAGGACTGACCTTGAAAAGTGGCGTGAGGACTATGGCGCCGGCGTTTCCAAACTCGAAGGCAGTGAGCAGTTGAGGCAGGACTTTGTGTTTACAGAAGTCCTCTGGGAAAGAGTCCAGGTTGTCACTCAGGTCCTGGAAGAACTGCCGCTTCTCCGCCGGCTCCTTAATCTGAGAAAGAGTTATAATCCAATGTTATTTGTCAATTCATATAATCAACGAGTGAAAGCATAAAGATGACGTGATGAGTATCACTGAAGAGTGATGTGACTTTGTGGAGCTGGAACAAATATAGATGGAATTTATGTCAAAACAAATCACTGTTCTAGGTGAGTGGCTGTTTTTTATGTGAGAATGTGCACCTGGATCTCCTCCAGGAAGAGGTTGCTCTCCACAAAGCTGTTACCGAGGAACCCTCCGGGGCTTCTGCAGTTTTGGAGGAAGCGGGCCGGATTGGGCCGAGCCCGTGGATTGGCACCCACTAGCTCACAGTAGTGAGGAACCAGAGCCTTAGGGATCTGCGAGTACAGAGCATGACCATGGAGCAAACTGAAGCACACTCGTAACATAGCAATTAACCGGGCTGTCACTTATGTCGCGCTTTTCTATCTTTGCTACTAAAAGCGCTTTACACGGACGGTGTCCTCGTTTACCTACTGATGGTGCAGCATAGGAGATAGTGAGGATAAACTATCTTGCTCAGGGACACGTTGACAAGGTTACAATGGCCGGGGATTGAACCCCCAACCTTTGGGTTGGGAAACGACCACTCCATCACTGAGCCATGCCGCCCCCCCAATCACAAATTTGCAGCAACACTTTGACATCAAGGCTATAAAAATGAACTCAAGTCATTTCATTTCTTGTTTTAAACAATGTATAATAGCTGAAACACCAAACACTGAATCAATAAAACCTATGAAAATAATTCTAAACAGTGATGAAAAGAACAGTCTCCTCCTCCAAGAAAAACCACCACAAGAATTACTGAAATGAAAAGAAATCTTCAAATGTATATATATATATATATATATATATATATATATATATATATATATATATATATTCAAGTGACTAACCTTCCCGAGTGAACGAAGTGAGGACGTGCGGGAAAGTGGCCCATTAAATACTTCCCAGATCAGACAGCCTAACCGCCACACTTCCCTCGCCCTGCAAAAGAAACACCTTTTTAAAAAAGGGGAATTGCATTTGCCAGTACTTGATCTATTTCGTACGCTGTCTGCTGCAGTCATGACAAGACCTGAAAACATGCTCTCTCCTGGAATTTCTCACCATTTTTCTCCACTGCAATTGGGTGTCTCAGGTGGGTCATACTTCTCCATGTCCGGGTAAATGGACTTTGGATCAGGAAGTGAGGCCCCGCTTGGATCACATTGTTCCGGGGCAACATGATCGAGTGCCCCCAGCTTCCACTCTCCTGCTCGGTCGACAAAGATGGCCCACAAGCCCAAGTTGTTATGGAGCAGGTGGCAATCATTCACCAGGAAACTCAGAGCTTTCTGATGGAAATACAAACAAATAAATTGAGTCCAAGTTAAAGGACACTTGAAGAGGGATGCCAGGGGAAAGAAAAAAAAAGCTCAATTGACATGACCTAAACCATAAAAAAAGTGACTCACTATTATCTGATGCAGACCCCAGGAGACCTCCAGTTCACTAGGAGCACCCTTCAGGTGAACGACTAGTGGCGTCACTGGTTCAGTAACCAGGTACAAACTCTTGTCCGTCTGGAATGAGATTTGAAATAAGACAAAGGGGACAAATGTCACAAATCTCAATAAAAGCACTGAAAAAAAACTAATCAAAAATGATGATGCGTGATGTATTGCCTAAAGTAGCAAATGCATTGAAAAGGTTTTATGGCTCTTTCAGGGCACGGTTTCATGACTACATTACTGTAGATGAGTGGCTCCCCAACCACTGGTCCTGTGGTACCAGGCCACACATACGTAATTATTTGGAGAAAAAAAAATCATATCAGCAGCCGCCGCCTCTCCCCGTTACAGGAGCACCAAGACAGGCAACCCATCAAAGTACTTTGTATTTCATTTTTGTCCCAGTTGCCCCCATTGTTGGAAGTCCTCTTTGCCAACTGCCAACCCCTGAGGTCATGACTGTGGGTGTGCAATTCCAGGGTTCCCACTCTTCCACTTGCTTTTTATTTACGGAACTTTTAAGGACTTTTGAGGGCTAAATTAGCAATTTTAAAGACTTTTTCTCCATTCGGCAGGGTTTCACGGTGTATTTAATGAACAGAAAGCCCCATATCACCGAGCGGGTGTTCAAATCATTGCTGCCAAAGGAAGGGCACGTGTTTATTTTCAGGGGCAATCAGCTAACCCTTTATTTGACATACTGTAGGTCAAATTGTCCCGAAATGACCCGAAGTGATCACGTGATCATCATCGGAACTGATCGGAGACGGCGGGAAAAACAGAGCGGGAACTAGGAAGGCATGTGGCGTTAATTTTTAAGGATTTTTATTGATTTTAGAAGCTTTCCTTGAAAAGTAAGGACAATTAAGAACATAATTTTTACAACTTCTTTTTTTATGGATTTCTATGAACTTTAAGGACCCGTGGGAACCATGTTGACCCTCACATGGCAGAGTAAACACGCACCTCCAAGCCGTCAACGTAGGCCAGGATGTTGGGGTGGCGAAGGGTCTTCATCCGCTTGAAGGCTGCCTTTGCCAGCTGCGCCTGTTGTTCTGACCCCTGAGCCACCTCGTGCATGAACACAGACACCGGCTCTCCATTGGACTGAGAAGAGAAATGTGTGAAATCGAGTACTCGTACACATGGTTAACTTTTTAGAATATATTTCAATTCAGTTGCTGCTAGTTTTCTGTTAAATGTACCAGTACCTGTTAAAAAAAATGTACCATATTTAAATTATGTTGACTTGATTACTATTAAATCTCTCTCTCAATTTCGATCATCACTTGAAAACTGGTTGTACAACCAGATTTCCAATGGTATTTGTCCACTGAAATTTTGTTTCTACTTTTGTTTCCAAATAACATGCCTTTTATAAATAAATGGAAGACGAGAGTAAGCTGGCATTCAATACTACATTGGGATTTATCATCGGGAACGTTTAAAATTTGATATGATGACAACTGGTCAGTGAGGATGACACTGACAGCTTAACGATTACGGTACAGTTGGATTTATCAAGATCGACGTGCGGACACACACACAAAATATAATAATAGAAACATCAAGTCATCAAAGTGTATCAGTCGTGGCTTTTGATGCGGCTAACACTGGGTGACGTGGCGACAAATACGTGACCGGAGTAAGATGCCGTTTCTTAAAGCGCTTTTGGTACGACGTTTACAATTACATTTAGAAACGACCCACCGCAATAACAAGAGAATGGGCAGCATTTAAAAGTAAACTGGTATATCGAACAAGTGTTGTGATTTTAGTGGGCTTCAACAGGCCGAAACTAGCTAAGTGTTGGCTAAGGATCGGGAGAGCTATGTATCTTTTTACCTTTCGCTTGCCACGATGTAATGACCATATTCCAGACTTTTCTTGGCTGTCTGGAAGAATTTCATAAGCGAAGTCTTTGACGGGATCCCTGGCAAAAAAGGACCACATCTCCTCTTTCGAACACACACCTCATCAAACAAACATACTCGATACCAAGTGGAGAAGAACTGCGAGCTCGTAAACGGAAACCGCTGGAAAAGCTTCTGAGGAAACACGGGCTCGGCATAAGGTTCCGTTGTCATGCTTTAAAATAATAAAAATAAAATACACACACACACAAGATTTTTGGCCCACTCTTCTTAACAGAATTGCTTATAAAAAAAAAATCCTCGTCTCACCCCCCCCCTCGGGTGGTGTCCGTCCCTCATTCAGCTCGGGTCCTCTACCAGAGGCCAGGAAGCTTGAGGGTTCTGCGCAGTATCCTCGCTGTTCCCAGCACTGCGCTTTTCTGGACCGAGATGTCCGATGTTGTTCCCGGGATCTGTTGCAACCGCTCATCTAGTTTGGGGGTCACTGCCCCGAGTGCTCCGACCACCGCAGGCACGACTGTCACCTTTACCTTGCAGGCTCTCTCCGGCTCCTCTCTGAGCCCTTGGTATTTCTCCAGTTTCTCGCGTTCCTTCTTTCTGATGTTTCCATCACTTGGGACCGCGGCATCCACTACAACGGCTTTCCTCTGCCCTTTATCTATGATCACGATATCCGGTTGGTTCGCCATTACCATCTTGTCAGTCTGGATCTGGAAGTCCCACAGGATCTTCGCTCCTGGTGGTGGATCATTCTCCACCACCTTCGGAGGTGTTTCCCATTTTGACCTTGGGGTTTCCAGTCCATACTGCGCACAGATGTTTCGCTGGACTATGCCAGCCGCCTGGTTATGGCGTTCCATGTAGGCTTTCCCTGCCGGCATCTTACACCCTGCAGTTATGTGTTGGATCGTCTCAGGTGCCTCTTTGCACAACCTACACCTTGGGTCTTGTCTGGTGTGGTACATCTGGGCCTCGATGGCTCTGGTGCTCAGGGCCTGCTCCTGAGCAGCCAGGATGAGTGCCTCTGTGCTGTCCTTCAGGCCGGCCCTCTCTAGCCACTGATCGGACTTCTTAAGATCACTTCAGTTATGGTCCGGTGGTACATCCCGTGTAGGGGCTTGTCCTCCCATGATGGTCCCTCTTCCAGCGCCTCATCCTCTCTTCCCCATTGTCTGAGACATTCTCCGAGTACGTCATCCGTTGGAGCCTTCTCCTTGATGTATTCATGGAGCTTGGATGTTTCATCCTGGACTGTGGCTCTCACACTCACTAGTCCCCGGCCTCCTTCCTTTCGGCTTGCGTACAGTCTCAGGGTGCTGGATTTGGGATGGAACCCTCCGTGCATGGTTAGGAGCTTTCGGGTCTTAACGTCCGTGGTCTGAATCTCTTCCTTTGGCCACCTTATTATTCCTGCAGGGTATCTGATCACTGGCAGGGCATAGCTGTTTATTGCCCGGGTCTTATTCTTGCCATTAACGTCAAGTGTGTTAGTTACTTTTTAATCCATACTCGGGAATAGCAGGATTTGAACCACCGTCTCCCGTACGCCAAACCGATGCCTTACCAACTGAGCTATCCAGCCGTTAAATATATATATATATATATATACACACACACATACACATTCTTACTATCGATAGATTAGATGTAGTTCGTCGTTTGATCGATAGATAGGATGGGGCGATTTCAGCTCCGGCCTTCGTGAGTGGAGTTTGCATGTTCTCCCCGCGACTGTGTGGGTTTTCTCCGGATACTCGTTTCCTCCCACATTCCAACATCATGCATGGCATGGCAGGTTAAAAATTAAAATGAACTTCCTAATTTCTGTGTTCTTTTAAATGAATTAAATTGGCATTTAGAAACTGCATTTTTTATTTCCTTGGGTTGTCTCTGTGATATTAAATCTTTGTGTGATCAATATGCAAAGAACACAGAAATCATACTTTATACGTCCATTACTCACAAAAAGGGATATTTGGCTTTCAGATAAAATTTAAATATTTCATTACTTTTTGCACAAGATGCTGTTCTCTAACAAGGAGCTTCACCGGGGATAGGAATCATTGTCTTGCATGCACCAGGGAGCATTTTCGCTGGAGGGACCAGTGGGCCTTTGTGCCGATCTCTGATGAAAGTCGATTCACGTTGAGCATAAATGATGGCCGCCAATGATGTTGGAGACATCATGGAGAGCGCTATGCATCAGCCACTGTTGTCACCAGACGACCTTTTGGTGGTGGCGGCGGAGTTCCGGTGTCGGCGGGTGTGTCCAGTCAGTATAGAACTGCCCTACACTTTGTGAATGGTACAGTGACAAGTCATCCTATCTAAATAACATTATTAAAGATGTAGACATTTTTTGTCATGGTGCGTCCTTTAACTTTATTCAATGAATTTTTTGAGATGAGCAAATCACCATTGCATCCTTTATTTAAATGTCCTACTTTCATGACATATCACTAAAATTCCATAAATTTCACCTTGAAGCTAAATCTCACACTCTCACGGGTGGCCCGGTGGTTCGCGCATCGACCTCACAGTGCAGAGGTACCGGGTTCAATTCCAGTTCTGGCCTCCCTGTGTGGAGTATGCATGCTCTCCCGGGCCTTCGTGGATTTTCTCTGGGTACTCCGGTTTCCTCCCATGTTCCAAAAACATGCGTGGCAGGCAGATTGATCACGCCAAAACTGGAGCGATTGGCTGGCTACCAGTTCAGGGTGTCCCCACCTACTTGCCCAAGACGGCTGGGATAGGCTCCAGCGACCCTTGCGAGGATAAGCGGATCAGAAAATGAATGAATATATATCACAGAATCGTTAGGGCGGAAAAGAGGAAAATAAATAGCACTGCATCAGCCCCAAACACGTAAAACACTTTACTAACCTCTCCAAAAAAATCTTGAGAATACGCAAATCCATGGGTGTCAAACCGCATAAAGTTATAATTTTACCATTTACAACTGGATGGCAGGGATGTTTTAACTCAGGAGTGTCAAACTCTTGACATTATGACGGTGACGCCAAATAAACGCTTCATCATGTCAATACTTGTACACTACAAATTGTTGGATTACTAGTTTTGAAATCAAGTCAATATTTCGTTCAATTATTGTAAACAGTGACAATTATGCAAAATCTCAACCTTTTATTACTCAAGACAAAACTTTGGTAGATTTTAGCAAGAATCATGCAAGTCGACACACAATCTGCTTTCTCGGGCCACATAAAATGACATGGCGGACCAGATCTGGCCCCCGGGCCTTCAAGTTTCACACATGGTTTAGTTGCACTAAGACTAGGGTCTTTGGACTTACACAAGTCAGCCCTCGTTTGCAGATTTGGACTGATATGCATGACATTGGAACCTCAAATTTTTGAGTGGTGCTACTTGAGGGGCGAGTAAGAAAAAAAATGCAGAGAATTTATTCTTGCGCTTCATGTTAGTTTTTGAATGGTAATTTTTATGCAGGATACTATTGGAAAATTACAGTATATGCTTTAGTTGCTTGCTTCAAATCCTTTGTTGCTGGGTTAGGATAGTAGATCTTTTATACATGCAGTGAGAAATGTATAACAAAACGTTATAACATTGAGAGAGCACATATCATATCAGCTTTCTGCAAACGCGAGTGGAATCAACAGGAAAAATCATTGAGGTACATTATCCAAATCCGCTATTGACTTGCACACAAACATCCTGGCAAACAAGGTACGCAACACCCCCCCCCCCCCCCCCAACATCCTTCACGGCATTAGGCAACATCAAATACAGATTGTAGAAATTTAGCCACAGTACACCGATAAAAGCAAGACACCGCAGGGAATTGAACCCCGTCCTGACAAAGTCAGGAGTGCCACCACCGGAGTCTTTTGCTTTTTGTTGTTACTGTATTGCGGGCAAAAGCAAAACCTGGAGGAACAAAGCCAGAAGCTTGTTCCTCCAGGAAAAGAAAACCCATGACGACCCGGCTGCTATGTGATCTCATCACCGCATGGGTTAAGTCTGGACACGAGGCTGAAACTAGAAGACAACTGGTTGCCCCTGGACCCCGGCATTTCCCACACAATGTATGGTTGCTGTTTCGACAGTATCCTTTCATTAAACACGATACCGGCATCTTAGGTGGGACCGAAATCCATTTTTCACCATGAACGATACCGGACAGGCCGCTCAGGTGAAAGCTGTAGTAAGGGGTAAAAAGACAGGACAATTTGAGGCTCCCCAGCCCCTCCCCTCCCATGTCCCAAAATATGCCAACGGTTATACAATGCAAGATAAATGTGGTTGTCGTTTACCGCCAAAAGACGAAACCGCATTAATCACCAGCTACTCTTCCTCAGTGAAGCACAATTCTTCCAAGAAATTTAACAAGGCAGGCAGAATCAAGGCATCCAACGAATTGGCGTCGTGGTTTAAGTTGCGAGTCGGAAGGGATTTATGCTGGAAAAAATATTCTGAAAAGACAAGACTGTTGTGCCCCCGCCCCAGAAAAAGCTTGCATTGCAACTAATCATTGTTACGCACAAAGTACAAACATGTTATGCAGAGCTGATGTACATGCAGCAAAAATAGTTCTTTAAAGCCATGGCATGAAGATTAAGGGAACTGAAATTACTTAACTTCGAACCCACGACAAGTGATGTGCGTTGGGGGGGGGGGGGGGGGGGACAAACTTGCAGCTGTTGATCTAAGTGACAGGATTCTCCGTTCCATCACAGGTTAGCCCGTCCCAGGCGCCATTTATAAAATTTGTATGGAAATTTGACCTGGGAAACCAAATGGAAAGAGGCACACACACACGGAGAGAAAAGAGCAGGGCTTCTGCGGAGGACGTCTTGCTTTAAGCTCAAGCGCACAAAGGGTCGATACGTCATTCGGGGACTACACAATCGTGGACGTCGTCCACAGATGGCTTTGCATTCAGAGGCGGGCGAGGTCGGAGTGGACAGATGAAAACGATCTGAAACAGAGTGATCTACACAACACCCAGCACAGAGAACAAAAATTTCTACTCATCTTAAGGTTTAAGATGCAAAGCAAGGGCGCCCATTAGCCAAAGAGGAATTCTCTAGTAAAGCATTTATTGATTTGAGGTTAACATTAAGCCAGTTCCAAGATATCTTATCGTCTACGACTGTTCGTTATAACAAGTCCAAGTCTTACTAGTCTCCTGGTTAGATGACATCACTCCTGCACCAAACTGAGCTCTGTAAAACAAGTGCAGGGATACCAACAACCATAAACCTGTACTAATTAACCGCAACACATTTGCGTTGCATTTCTAGTTTAAGCTGCACAATGCACAGCTTTCCTCAGCTACAAAATTGTCTAACTTCACACAGTTGCGTGATTGCGGACACGAAGACATACAGATCTGCCACTGGCACAGTTGCGCAAGGGCATGTAGCTGAGGGCTACCGTTTGCAAGGCAATTAAAACCTGACAATATGACGGTTGATGGGGCAGCGAGATTCTCATGTCACGGGCAGTACACATTTCCTCCTTTGTAGACTTCTCTGTAGAAAGAGATGGACAAAACAACCCCCACAACCCCCCCCCAATCATAGAACTGACTATTGTTATCCTTACGCGAATGCTTTACTGCAGATATGACAATCACAGCCCATCAAATGTGTTTCTCTGCACACGACAAAGCAATGCTATGTATTCAAGGTATGTATAGCAAGTTGCTTTTTTGAGATGAGGGCAGCTGAGCCCATTCAACACAGAACCCATCAGTGGGTTTTAGATATTTAGCTGCTTTCCAACATCAAGATTTGATGGATTCCACTTATCTGCCTTCAATTTCCACTTTGAAAGGGAGCATTCAAGCCCTGGTCACATCCGTGCTCTACAAAGCTCCAAGCTTAAATACCTGAAAAGCACAAGAAGAGCTCCCCCAAAAGCCCCCCCCCCCCCCAAAGAACAAATGCATACCAAAACTGTAGTCAATCACAACAAGCTATGCATTTATTACGCAGGTAGATAAATCCTTTACAAATAGTTCACTCATTGTATTATCAATACAAAGGATGGTAACTAATTGCAAAGGAATTGCAATGGAGCAATTTTACTAGACGATGAACGTTAAAAATAATGAATACATTTAATGACCTTACGTGATGCTCGAAGCGCAAGGAACGTGTACATACAATGAGTTAGGAGACTTCCAGGTGGTCTCGGGTATTGGAAAAGCACAGGACACGGCACACTGAAAAATGCAAAGGAAAAAGCCTCTCCCCGACAGCACCAAACCCCCAAAATACAGAGCAGTGCAAACTACAAGTGTTACAACATGCTAGGTTATGATTTACGATTTTTCTCCCCCCCAAATAGTAATTAAATACCGCAGCTGTGAAGGCCTTCCACCTTATGCATAGATGTGGAGAGGTAGGCTTGGATGTAGCTTACCGAAGGGCCGGTAAAACTGATCTGCAAAAGTAACAAAGACATAGCCCCATCCCCCAACCCACAGCAGCATGCCTTTACAGAATTGCAATGACTTAGTAGAGAGACTTTTACCACATTCCAAATGTGCTCTGGCTACACCAGCTGACTACTTTAGGGGCCGTTATCCTGCGAGGAAAATTGTCCACTTGAATGACGTTTGCTTGGCACACCGAGTTGATTCTTATTCAAGCCATTTGCGAAGGGTAACTTGAAAGCTGTGAAGTCTAGGAAGAGACTGGTTAACACGACCCCGCCCCACCCCCCCCCAAAACCCAAATGTGTAGAAGAAACCCAAATGTAGACAAACTTCTCAAGTAGGGCTAGTGAACAAAGGACTGGCTCTCCCCCGCCGGCTGGGGAACTACTTGTGATCGCAGAGGGGGGTAGAGAATTCCGATAAGGCGCCGTTCTCGCCACCACACTACCACGGCATTCGTCCCAGTGGACAGCACCACGCAAATCAGCACACAACAGGAATGGTGATCAAGGTACGAAAGACTGTTTAGATAGCCTGAAAAAGGGAAGAGAGATCTATGCGAGACAGTGGTCCTACAAAAGCTGTAAAATTTAGTAAACAGGGTCTGTTACAGATACCTCTACCGTCATACAAACCAAAGCCTTTGTGATTAACTCTGAAGCATGAAGACATCTGCGCCCTGCCCAACTCTCTTGGCTGGCTCGCTCTGGATTGGCAGAACCGCTTCAACGATGAACCTCTTTGGCGACACTACCCTGCCTCTGGCGCCATCTGGTGACCGCTGCCGCCTGCTCTTTTGGGGCCCTCTGGTCGCCTTCAGCACTCTGGTCCTGTCCTGTCTGGTTCGCCCTCTGGTCCCAAGACACGCTCTGGTCCTGTCCTGCCTGGTTTGCCCTCTGGTCCCACCACGCTCCCGCTCATCATCCCCGCGTCGGCACTCGTCGCTGATCCCTTGATCTTCTAAAGACTAAGTCCATTCTTCCTCTCAACAACTACGTCCATTCCTCCCAATAAACTCAGTCCACAGCCAATAGGGCAATGAAAAAAAAAAAGAAGTAAAAAGTTAAAAAAAAAAAAAAAAAAGAATTTAACTGTTGCGCTTGATGCAAGCAACAACTTGGTTTCTACAAATATAAAAAATATTGACGTTATAAAAACGAGTGTGCTTGATCCAAGCAACTTAATTTCTGACGAAATAAGTCGCAAAAAAAAATTGAAAAAAAAAAAAACGCTGCGTGGCAATTTACAGTAGCTACAAGCAGGTTGCAAATGAGCTTGCCCACGTTTTTTCCTCATTGGTAGGATGACTCATCCCGTGTATTTGCCTTTAAAATGGGTAATAACTTGGAAGCATCTATTACCGTTTTACTACCGGCTGCCATTGTACGATTGGATATCGACTAAGTACCGTTGGCTAAAGAAGGCCAGCGTGACAAAAAGACCACCTAGCGACCATACGTTATATTCTCAACTGTACCAGCTGTTCTTGCCGCTGATCAATAACATTGCAATTTTGTGGGGAAGCAAAAAAAAAATCTGCGCCCACATTCGTCATTTGTGACGTCAGTCAACGGAAGAGGAGAAAACGTCCAGAGTACAAACCAATCTATGACAAACCGTCAGAGGCCTTACGTCACGGCGGCCATTTTGTTCAAAGAAGGTTACAAAGAAGCGAAAGCTAATGCGTCCTCAGACCATTTAAAATAAACGGATTAACCGCAAACAAGAACAAAAATGCATACGCACCGTTTTGTTAGTAACACGGTGATCAAAAGGATGGTTCGCCAACATTTCGACCGTAAAACAAGAAGTAGGTCATTTCTACTCGGAAGAGTCAAAAATAGCGACCATAGGTATTTAGAAAATTAATCTTTAGGCTGACGTTTAGCGTGTCGTAATAGCTAATAAACGTACAGGAGACAAACATCTACCGTTCTTTCCCCGCTTTAACAGACACAGGTTCTACATGACAATGCACGCAATTCAAAGCCAAATTCCGCATCTTTTCACAAAGGCAAGCCTGAGACTCAAACACTTCAACTGATTTAAAAAAAACCCACTAAACCCGATTTCACCTGAGACGTGAACGAATAAGCAGGCGTCGATTCGAAGCAATGTGACGCAGAAAGGAAATGGCGTTCTTTTATACGCTTCGAGTCGTTCAGTCACGGGTAGGACTATGTATTCATTCGACACGAAAACTAGTCCCTCTCTGCAGCAACAACAAAACGGTCAATAATTGCTATTTAGGTTAAAAAAACATTCGTGATGTCGGATCAACATGTAAATGCATCAGTACATAAACAGAATTGTAAACGCAGGTTATGTACATAAAGTGCGACGGGTGGGGTTGTTAAATGAAGGGGCTCGTGCGTGTTTCGAATGGTACGTCAGTGTTTATAATACAACAATTAAATGTTATTTTGTATAATTCATATATTTTATAAAGCTCGTGGTTCCAGGCCTTTCATACACATTTTGAAACAAAACAGCTGACGTCATGTTCAACGGTCGTGCGGATTGATTACTGAAGTTTCTGGGCTCCAAAACTGGATGAAACTAGAATGTGGCCGGATCTACTTCTTATTTACTGCAGTCAGACTGATACGCCTTCGCCGTTGAAATATATATACAAAAAACAGCTCACAAAATGTTAATGTGACAAAGACGAGCTGGATAAATCGTACGCTTTTCGACGTACAACGACGCTCAAAAGCACGTTTGCCGCACCGTATTACATACACATTTAATTGTAGTCCCCGGATATATTAGCAACAGTAGTTGTCAGTATTGTTATGACAAATATGGGAATTCACGTCCTATTCTTATTTGGATTATACACTGGAATAAGCGACATATTTCTAGAAACATCAGAATGCACTGGAACTTCAGAGTGGAAAATTACCAGCGCTGTGGGAAGGGGAGGGGAGCAACGGTGCCATATTCAGCTGCTCGTGTCCAGAAAAAAACCACCGTGAACTCCGTGACAAATGTTCAACCAACCAATATATGTACCTAATACGTCGATCTACGTTAAACGGTTCATTTCATTCTCTTTGAGCTTTTCTTTGATGAAGTCTTGTCACAAAGCTTCTGATATGTATTCGTACGTTAACCCCATTGAGTTTATCTTTAGTATTAACGTAATGTATTTACGCACGCGCAAACACAGGGTGTTGTGTCCTAAAAATCTGGGACGCGTGGTGTTTACCGGTGTTGATAGAGAAGCGCAAAAATAAATGACCGAATGTGGAAACCATGTCAAGGGAGTTGCCTCTGTTGACCAACAGGGGGAGTAGCGTGACTTCATGACTCCAGTCACGTCTGTCACGCACACGTTTGCTCAGTAGCCCATCCCCTAATATGACACTCCCACCGACTACAGTACAGCATCCCGAATTTGTCTGGGCAAAACTCTCATTTACGTACCGGCCCTCTTGTTTCACGGCCCAGGATCAAACATATCCTGAATTTCAGTCTGACCACAGCAACCGAATTGATGAGTTGGCCGTAAAACAGGTTGGAGTCGATCCACACATTCACGTGACAACCGAGCACAACAAAGGTCTTATTCAGATTGACTTGCTCATGGAATGCGATGTATTTATGAAGGGGACAACAAGTTGGCAGTGCAATCTTAAAAACACAATTGTACAATTATTACTTTAATCCATTTTGGTCATTCTGTCCTCATTGCTAAATTACAAAATAATTTAAGATTCTGGGTCCTTTTCTGCCCTCATGAAATTTCAAACAATCCATGCACAACACACAGAAACATGCAGGTGTTTAAATGACACCGAAACCACCCGAATGGCTACAATCAAAATACCTACCCATAAATGTTTAGCCTGATAACATGCCCACGTGTGTCAATGGTTGTAAGGGGTCATTTGTTTGTAATGAGTGCCTACACATAACTAGTCAGTTTCATTTCATCCAGGGTTCCACTGACTGCTGGGTACCGAGTCATGGGGAAAGCAAAATAACTCAAAGGCCCCATGAGTGTCAGGTTCACACTGAACCAAATAATGTTTTAGAATCCCTGATATGCTAGTTCGGACAAAGTGCTATTACAAAAATGTTTATAAAAGAAAAATCGCACCAACAAAGCATAAACTGAAATCACTGGTCACAAGGAGCCAGAAGGCGATTCTACGCCCCCCCCCCACCATCACTTTGCGTCTGGTTACGTCACCACGCTGTGATCGCGTCGATGATAGTGCGACCGATTTCTTGGTGGTAAACAAAGCAACATGGACGCGAGTGTTCTTTTTTTTTTAATCAGGCTTTTTACTGTCCTCAAAATGGTCGAAAAGCAGCGGCGGATCAACTCTTTGCTACTGCCGAGACAACAGCTTAATGGGCCATCTCCTAGCTTTGTTGCGGGGGCGTGCTATATACCAGGCGGATGGCGCGCCATGTTATGACTCATCGCGTACCACCCTACGTCATCACGTAATTAATGGGAAGTCCCGTGTTAGGCTTTCACACTGTGAGCGGAGGCGATCCGAGGCGATCGCGACCCGCCTCCAACGCCGCGCCGGTGGACGCGGATCGGCACGGATCGCCGTTGGCCGGCGAGCCTTTCCCACTGCCCGAAAAAGCGTGTTTACCCGTGTTTTTGCGGCAGTGGGAAAGGGTTAAGACCAAAACCCAACCTTTTTGGTGACAACCTTAAACACCGTTTTTGGAAAGGAGTCAACGAGGCAAAAGGTACATCCTACCCTCTGTGAAACATGGAGGTGAGGGTGCGGGCTACAACGTCACAGGGAATATCAAAATTGATGGTGAGATGATTGCAGCATCGGAAACTATCGGAGGAGAATTTGAATTTACGTGTCTGGAAGCTGCGCATAGGAAACATTTGGACTTTCCGACATGACGATGATCCAAAGCGCAAAGTCATTGGCTACGGCAGGAAAAGAAAAGTGCAGATTCTGGTGTGGCCATCAAAAATGTCTGACCTCAGTACTGTATTTTAGAGCCACTCTTGGGAGAGCTCAAATGAGCAGTTCATGCCAAACAACTCAAAAACTTTCAGGACCAGGGGGCCCTCGTGGGTGTTGGGGTTAAGAGTGACAATCTCGGTCATTTGGGAGGTGCTCAGAGTACAGTCGCTGCTCCTCTGCATCAAGAGGAGCAAAATGAAGTGGCTCAGGCATCCGTTTGGATGCCTCATGGACCCCTGGTGAGGTGTTCTGGGTTATGTCGAAGATATTTAGAGGCAGCGAAAATGTCAGCAGCATGAATCAGTATATATGACGTCATCCGACTAATTGCTATGAGCATGTACAAACCGAAGTCCTCTTTTTTTTTTTTTTAATTGAAATATTAAAAATGCTTCGTGTCACATACGCACAAAACGCATACTATATGATATGAACAGATCTTTTCAGAAAAATAGATTTATACATTAAAAAAAATGATATAGCTAAGTCGCCATCGTATCTTACAAAGCTAGCATATATTCTTAAGGTAGAACTGGTTTGAGCAACATGAGCATTGATTTGCCTCTCTGTTACTTGCAGCGCTGTTACTGTATTTACAGAAACGTATAATTGTTTTGCAAAAAAATAAAATAAAAACATCTTTATTTAACAGCATTATTTTAGTTGGGATATTTTTGAAGTACAGTACCATTACTCGTTTTTCAGGTGCCCGAGCAGCTGTGCCAAATAACAAAATATATGATAGGGTGAAAAAGCATAGTAGTGAAACAAATGATATGATGGTTGATTTCCTTTTTTTCCTCAAAACTTTGTATACCGTATGTACGGTGCATCATAAATGGTTAATTATTAAAAAATGTCGGCGCCTGAATCGCCCTCGAATTCTGCAATGAATTACATCCGAGGACTGCCAAATATGCCCTGCCACGGGTTACGGCCCAAGGCCATTCCTTCCTCCATGTGATTATGTAGTTCGGCATGGAAACTTGACATTACCGGGGCAGTTTTGAACAATAATTTCAAGAGCGAAAAGAAATGCAACTTTGGCGTCCGTCGTACTAGACGTGTTGGTTAAAACGCAATCTGTTTATTGAACTCCGGTCGCGATCATTTTTCCAAAAGTCCAACTTCGATCACCTCTTCGATTGAGTGCCCTCTTTTAGCCAATCCAATGAGCTTCCGGTTACATCAGGCACGGTGTCAAATCAAGCCACCACGTGTGAAGGGATTCCACTGTGCGTGCTCAAAAGCTGTTATACCATTCCTCTGCAGCCAGCTGATGGAAACCAACCGATCCACAGTCGGTAGACGCACGATCCAACAAATTGGGCCTTTATAGTGAAACAGCGAAAGAACTCGAGAATTAGGGTTGGAACGCTCAAGACTATACCATCCGGTGCGAAGCAAAGACTTACAAACAGGTTGCCGTCTAAACGAGCTAACGGTTACTTGTGAGAAACCGGAGCTTCGGCGCAGCGGAAACACTCATCACCGTCGGTGCCCTCTGTACAGTCAACTTAACCGAGCCGACATCGACGGCTTACCACCCGGAAAGAGACGGGTAATGGAGAAGTTTTTTAGGCCCGTTCGCGGCTCCTCTGAACCGGCGGGGATGAAGCAGCGCCATCATCTCCGTCGCCGAGACCCAGAGTCGCACAGGTAGGACACTTATGAAGACTTTATATTTATGGATATTGTTTGGAGAATAATATAGGAGGTAGTCCTTTGGGGTAGGCGGCAACAAGGGTCCATCAAAACGATTTTTGGAAATTAGCTAAGAATTGGCCTTTCGAAAAAGATTTTTCTCCGCGTTTAGTAAGTCCGCGAGTTTCACTCTGGAATTCAACGTAACGTAATGTTTTGATTTATGAATTGTTCTTGTATAAATGACTACCGGTCCTTGGCGCGCGCCCCAGCTCTTGTCCAAAGTCAGCCGGGATAGGCGCCGGCTCACCCGCAACCCTAATGAGGACAAGAGATATAGAAAAGGGACGATTGGACGGCGAGACGGACGGCAAAGTGTCACGATGTGTTTGCGCCATAGGTTTACACCGTTTGACGATGCCGAAAGAAATTCAGAGGAAAACCGAGAGCGCCGCTACCCTGGGCGCGGTCACTACCGCCACGCCGACCGTCAAGATGACACCCGCCGTCGCCAACAAATACATCAAACTCGGCACGTCGAAGAGGATGAAATACTCGACGACGAGAACACTCCCGTAAGTCTGTCCGGAGCTTCCTGCTCCGGCCTCTCCTCATCCTCCTCTTCCGTCTCCTCGTCATCCTGGTTCACGGAGGCGAGTGCAAACGATCCTTTCTCTCTCCGCCACCTTGAGCGTCCGCGGCATTCCTTGTCCTGCTCCGACATTGCAGAAGTACGCGGGGCTTTTCAAGAAGATGACAGCACCGAGCCTATTGCCTTTGCCAGCGCTACGCACGGCGCCCGCGGGAATGGCGTCGGCGGTCAGAGAGGGAGGGCTGTTTATTCGTCTCTTGACCGAAATCATAGCAGGAGCGAGGAGGGCCTCCCGAAGGGGAACGAAGGCCGAAAACAAGGCGGGGCGCCATATAGCGGGGCTCCGTACGAGACCTCCGGCTTGAATCGAAGTCTCACTTTCAGCGATGAAGATCTTCTGGTGGGAGATTCTAGGGGCCCAAAGAGAGCGGTGTCATCCGGCCAGCTTCCCGGCAAAGGAATCCTGAAGAACAAGAAGCCTCACGCCGACATACGCAAAGCCAAATCGTTGGAGGTGATATCTCCAAGGGTTCCCGAACGACAGGATCCCAGACCCGGTGGCCGGGAGGAGAAAGGGACCGCGCGGGCTGAGATGGAGCAAGCCAGGGCGCATTTTGTGCAGGGAAAGTTGCAATTCTCAGCTTTCCTGGATGAGATAACAAAACAGGTGATAAGTCCGTCATACCTCACGATACTCGGGGTGAACGACGGCAAAGTTACCGACCGGACCGGTGCGCCGCTTCAAACGCTTGACCCCGTCAAACCTGAACTCCCACCTAAGAAGCACAGGAAAAGTTCTGGCGAGGAGAGGGAACACCATCCCCAACAACATAGCGGGCAGGACAAAAGTGCTCGTAGCATCTCACCAAAAGACTCGGACAAATTGATTTCGTACGCGGCTAGAAACCATCAGGGTAGCCCGCCGCCTCATCGCTATGCGTACTCCTCCGGTCGAAACGCTCACCGTGGAAAAAGCCACAAAGACCAGAGGTTGTCACCCATTGGGGGTTCCCTGACAGAGGACGGGTACGGCAGATGCGGTTCTCAACTAAGCGACGGAACCGGCACGAGCCCCGAGCTGAGCCGGCCCGAACCGCGGCACCGCTACGAGCGGCGAATCCGTGCCTTTTATAGTACGCGCGCGCAGAACTTGCCTAAGCCGCGGGCTCGGCGCGCGGGCGTGAGCGCAAGCCAACGAGGGCCAAACACCTCACCGCCATCCTCAGACCGCGGTGCGAGAACGGGCCTCGGATCAGAGTCTTCATCGAGTAGATCCGACTCGACCGGGACCGCGGATGCATCCGCCGCTACTGCGAGTCGTGGCTCGGAGCGGAGCGGGCGACACCGTCCCCAACATTTGGGGAGCGCCAAACAATGCGGAGTGAGTTCATTTAAATTCTTTTGGAAAGGAACATGAGGTTGCGGTCTCACGGCCCGAATGGGACGATTACCTTCACGGTTACATTTCAAAGTTTCATTCAAGTCAGAAAATTCAAGTTAATTTTTGCCAGGTCATCTATTGCGCATAATCTGTTTGTTTGCGTATGTGGAAATGACATTTTAAAAAATAGGGGCAGCCATAAGATAAATGAATTTATTCCCGGTACAGTACTTCACTGAAACATTTGCTTCCAATATAAATTAGTTTGCACCTTGCAAGCCTCAACCGTAGTTTAAACCGGTGGTTCTTAAACTTGTTGGAGGTGCCCAACCCAACCGGTTCATACGCACATTGACGCGACCCTTTGTGAAAAATAAAAATAGGATTGAAGAAGGCGGCCCGGTAGTCCGGCGGTTAGCACGTCGACTTCACAGCGCGGAGGTACCGGGTTCGATTCCAGCTCCGGCCTCCCCGTGCGGAGTTTGCACGCTTCCCCCCGGCCCTGCGCGGGTTTTCTCCGGGTGCTCCGCTTTCCTCCCACGTTCCAAAAACATGCGTGGCAGGCTGATTGAACACTAGAAATTGTCCCTAGGTGTGTGTGTGGGCGCGGATGGTCGTTCGTCTCTGTGTGCCCTGCGATTGGCTGGCAACCGATTCGGGGGGTCCCCCGCCTACTGCCCGAAGACGGCTGGGAGAGGTTCCGTGATGCACGTGAATCCATGTTGTACAGATTCGTCCGACCACTTTCTTCTTTTTGCCCGACGTAGCACGTATTACATTTTTAATTTACTTTTTAATCACACGACGTACTCTCATGACGGCCGCACGTTTCCGCAGCCAGTGACGGCCGCGCGGACGCGTCATAACTAATTGACACGTTGAGTCGGCCGTGTCTTAATCTCCATCCGTGGCGGGGGCTCCGTCGAAACCCTCGGACCGATGATTCATCCCGGGGTTGGATTGAACCCGGCTTAAGAACCACCGGTTTAAACAATGATGCCATTCTCCTGCATTCCGGATGCCTCGCGAGTCCTACTTCTCCGGAAGAAAAATGGCAAGCCTATTAAATGATTACAAAGACTACGGAAAGCTTTTAAGTTCATTCGGGCCTCCTAGGAAACCGGGGAGTGTCATACGCACTGCAAATGGAGTTGCCGGTCTCCTGTGTAGAGGGAGTGCAGCCGAGTCATTCCGAGGGAGGGAGGTGTCAAATACCACATGCGCCGAGTCATACCACAGCAATGCAGCAAAGCGCGGTGCATCGAAGGGAAATTTCGTTCACAATGTAAGCAAAAGGAGTAGCCGGCTACAAATGACTATCGTTCCAACCAGTAGATTTGAGAAATCGCTAAGCGAGGTGCATCACGAATTAGAAGGTAGCGGCTCCAAGTGTTTGAGTTGTGCGGGCTGACTGTCATTTAACAATTCATGCGTGGCGTTACATAATCAGGAGATTGTCTTTCCCGGTTTGTCGAAACATTCCGGTCGGCAAAAAAAAGAACTCATCGACTTGTAAAGACTCAATTACCAGCAGCAGCTCTGCCGCGATCGATGGTAAATCTGTCACGTCCCTTGCGATGAAGCGGTGACCCATTCCGGGTGCGCATCGACTTGAACGCAAAACGCGCAAGGCTCCCGCCGTCGCCCGAATGAGGTTATGCCAGAAGCCGGATGGTTTTCACGTTTCACGTTTTACCCTTTTGTTCATTTGTTCAGTTTCTTTGAAGCAGCCATGGCTGCGAACGCGGGGTGACCATTTCATCAGAGTCCGATATCCGATAATGCGTCGAGGGTGAAACTATTTGAATGAAGTACAGTAAATCACTATTCGCGTTGCCTCATATAACTTGATATTTTCTTCATCGTCACATTTCCATAGGACAGACTGTGTGACGCCGAGCGGCTTCGGTAAGTATTTCTATTCTATTTTTAAGTTGTAACCCACCGGTGGCTATAATGTAGTGGTCAGAAATCGGCATCATCCTATAAAGAGCCTTCATAAAAGTGCTGACAATGACATCTAATGGCAGACGTGCAATCAGTGCCTCTTTACAAACGCAGCTCCCCCCCCCGCATTCGTTCTTTCAAATAACCGTTCCCGGCAAACAGAAAGCTACAATCCCAAATCAAATTTGCAACCCCCCCAAAAAAAAGCCCTCCAAAAGACTCCATCTTCCTTTTGCGTTCAGGGCGCTACAGGAGGAGAATACCGATCTTCAACAGAACTTGCTGCAGACGGTAGTCTGCATTGAAAGCCTGGAATCGGAGCTGCAGAGGACACGGGATGAGCTCGGCAATGTCAAAGACAAATATAAAAGGTTTGGAATAAGGACCCGACAAAGGCTTTGAACGCGGAGGATGATTATCATCGTCCTTAAAGCATGTACCGCGGGCGTACTTGGCGAAGTGTCCGGCGAGTGCAAATCTCTTACGTCACGTGTGATGCGACGTGAGCCTCGCCCCGCTTCGGGCTCACACGTCGATCACCGGGGGACACGAGCCGGACGCGTGTCCCCCGGTGATCGATCGAGCACGTGTCATTCTGCGGATAGACAGAACAGTTGCTATAGATGTATCGATCCGCGGAACACGCGGAATAATCGCACAAAAGGTTGCGGTACATTTGCCCAAGTGCATTTTGGTTTACGTTGGGATCCCTTTTCCCTTGGCCAGTGGTCGCAAGTAGCGGCATACAAATACTTTGCTTCTGTACTTTCGGTAGATTTTTCAGGTATACGCTGCATGTTTTTTAACTTTTGTTTGCCGGTAAATAACAACATCTGTAATGTGTTACTTCTATGTACGCCGAGGAGTCGAATCGATACGTCGTTCGCTTGTTTTTACACGAGTATCTGTATTTCTATTTGAGTCCAAGTCGACAGCGAAGCGCGAGCACCTGTGGCGTCGGCCCTGCCCTCGGCTAACGCCGCGCATCTGTTATGTCGCTCGGCACCGACGAGCGAGTGTCTTACCGGTGACCCCCGGCCAGACGGGCCCGGTCCGGTATTTATCACCAAACGACCGCACCCGCCAACGCGGCGCATGCTCGACCGACAGCCCGCAGCAAAAGGCCGCCGGCTCACACTGAGCAAACGCTCTTTGGTATTCTCAACATTCGTCTTTGACACACTTGGAGTATTGTGAATTTGGGACCGACCCAACGTCCGCGCTCGTGCGCAAAATGTACGGTGGGGTACGGGAGTGGAAAATAAAGCCCGTCTCTTGATTCTTTCTGACTTAACAGCCTACTGGAGACACATGCTGGAACCGGGCGGGCTAGTGAGCTGCTGGGGGAGCGTTTACACATTGCGGTGAGAAAACCCGCGAGGCAAGAATAACGCAAGGGAGCCTTTTCTTGCTTTTTCAAAGACAGCTTTGTCAACCGAACCGGCTGCTCCCTACTGAACGCGTTCTCTCTCGCTCTCTCCCTCTATGTGCGTATGTGACGTGCGCAGTCGGAAAGCAGAAGCGGCGAAAGGAAGTACCTTCTCGATCGCGTGTCCCAGCTGAGCTCAGAGCTGGAGGGCGCCCACGGGACCGTTGCGGCGCTGGAGAACATCATCGTGAGCATGCCGCCGTTTAGTGGACATTAAGGCAAGATGCACGCGCGAATCCGTCACAAGGCTTCGCAAGTTCCGCCGTTACAAAGATAATAATGCTATGTATCTACCCCGGTCAAGGATGACGCCTCGTACCGATGTCCAAAAACGTTTACTCGTGGAACACCGTGAAAACTAAAACATATTTCACACAACAATCAAAATTAAATATCTTGAACAGGACATTAAATAAATAAACACAAAATGACATACCGTGTGCACCTTGGTAAACCGAAAGTAGATCAATTTACAGTAAATCACATAGACCACACGGTATCGTAGTTCTGTCTCTCTCTTTTTCTCTCTCTCTCTCAAGTTGTCTTCTCGATCTTTCTCTCATTCCTCGCTATCCACGGCACGTGACCCGGAAGTGATTCTTATCAAAACATTCCAAATAACCTATTCAGAGGATTCAAAGAAAAAACATGTATGAAAGTTCACATAGAAATACAAAATACTTTGCAAAACAACAAGCCTAAAATAAATTGTATTTTCGTTGTCATGGCAACCAACAACTCAGTCTTGGCGACAGTTACATGCTATATTACTCCCAAAAAGTCGAACCCATTTGATAGAAATTGAGAATAATAAAGCATTTTTTTGTTTGCCGCACACTATTTGTTGACAGAGACGAGAGCGCGAGCAAGGAACGTTTCCTCACGCTTAGCCAGCGTTGTACGTTGCGTGTGGGAACCCGGTACGCCACAGTACTGTTCTGAATACAAATCCATGTTTATCGATTTATTTTTAACCAGCTGTCCGCAACCCACATTTAATGGGTCGACGACCCAATTTTGGGGCCGGACCCACAAGACGAGAATCGGCGCGGTCACCGAAATACAGTGGAGGAATCACTTCACGGTGTGGCGAAGAGCATTTCTACCCTACTAAAAACTAGAACACAATATTAAACATATTGTCGAGTTGATACTTAACAGTAGATGTAAGTTTCAGTAATATTAACCTCGCGGCAGCAAAATATTGCGATGTAATGATCATCATCATCGTATTCATCAAACTGAATAGATAATTCTGCGTCCCGGTCGACAAAATAGTTACGGTCCCGATTCCAAGTGACAGCGCTTCACAAATAAGCGCTTTTTGCTTTGCTGAAAAGAAACCAAGGTGAGCCACAATAGAACATGGCCGCAGGATTGTACATTTTGCTCCCGATTATTCACATTGACTCTGCTTACATATACTTTACGTGAAAAGAGGATTATAGACTGGCATTTCCTTAAAAATATATATTTTATTTAAGAAGAGGGGCTTTTAAATGAATGTGACATGTCGGGACATATTTTACATGAAGTCGAAGTCACTGAAACTACTGGACTCCCGGGGAAAAAAAATGCATCAAATGACATTTCCTTATCTTTGAATGTGCGGTTTGAAACCATCTTCACTGCATGTCTCACTCTCGGCTGCCGCGCCCGATAAAGGATCTACCGGAGAAGCACTTCAAGTCAGCTGAGGCCGCGCGGAAGATTCAATTACCCGCCGCTATCGGCAGCCACTCCGCCATCTCTCCGTCTGCCCTCAAGCCACCTCAGCCTCCTAAATCGGAGGAGACGGCACGCGACCGGCGGACGGAAACGGAGACCGCTACAGCCTTTGTTCCCTTCGAACGGGAAGTGCCCAAAACAGTAGGTCAAATCTCCCTCCGAGGCCCGCTCGAGTCCAGCAACGGCCCTCCTCTTTCAGCGGAGGACATCGGCGCCGCCATCTATCGGAAAATAAGAGCCAATTACACCGCTAAACCACAAACTAATCTTCAGCGGCCTTCCCTGGGTGAAAAATACCCCGACCGCCCTCTTAAACCTCAGCAACTCCACCGCGCCGACCGCTCGGGTGAAAAGGGAGAGGTATCGGTGACCCTTTTGGAGCGGGACGCTGCGGATGCGACGGCCGCGTCTGCCCAGCGGATCCTAGATGAGTTCACGCGGCAGCTGCGCACCCGTGAGGGGGGCGGGTGAAGTGAAGGGGCGGGAGTCGTAGGCGGTGGGAGCGGAGCAACAGCAATACAGGGGATGATGAAAACCGAAGGGCACTGCGGGAAACAACAGAGGCGCGCCTTTGCCTTTGCTCGATTCACCTTGAAAAAGTCCGCGGGCTTTATTGCAAGGTCGTTTGTATTCGATCGCACGACTTTGACAACGTGTGATTTATTGGTTGTTATAACTGAATCGGACAGGGTTTGCCTCGCAACCCAATCATCACACTGCACGGTGTGATCCGCTTTCGCTTCAAGCAACTTTTTACTAACAAAAATATGGAATGGCATTTGCAAATAATGGATTGTGTAAATGATGTAATGCATATTTATCGAGCTGCTCAGAATAAGAATAATACCGGTAATTAAAATGAGTAATATTTAGAGTTAAGTGTAGTTATCTCTTGTTATTGCGGTGTAGAGTCTTGAAAAATGACAGCGATAGTAAATGAATTGGACATTTAATATCGATTGCATTTTTTTTCTCTTTATGTCAATTATCATGAGTTGTTAGGAAAAATGGAGACAATGTTTTTGAAAAGAGATGACTTTTTGTCAAACTGTCGGTATGATCTGACTGTACTACGTGACGAAAACGATCTGTGCGCTGATCTGGTACCTTGAACTTTAGAAGCTTGGCTAAAATGGGCAGAATACCCACCTCTGCAAAATGAAAAATATGTCTATGTTTGTGTTCGTGGAACACTTCATCACAAATAGGCACTTTGCTGGCGTAACAAGATAAGTGCGAGGTCACGGTCTCTCTCTCTCTCTCTCTCTATATATATACATACATACATATATATATATATATATGTGTATATATATATACTGTATATATCTGTGCACAGATTTGCAATTTTGGTCTTATGAAGATTGTTTCAGTTCACGACTTGACTGGGTAGGATATTGAATTGAAGGTTCCCTACTTTCTGATTAATATTTCACGTCAATAAAAGTGTACGATGTCATTTTTGGAGTCACCTGTTTCCTGATTGGTCATTTATAAGACGTGCGTTTGGCAACAACCGGACTCCATCCTTGCATTTGCAACTGTCTTTAACCTGCGCGGTGTCACAATGAGTGCGCTTGAGGCCGTTCCAAAATCATGCCAGGCCCCATGATTTCCAGAGGGGCCTGACCGATACATAGGAGGGGCGGAGAAAATAATCCATCCATCCATTTTCCGAACCGCTTGATCCTCACTAGGGTCGCGGGGGGTGCTGGAGCCTATCCCAGCCGTCTTCGGGCAGTAGGCGGGGACACCCTGAATCAGTTGCCAGCCAATCGCAGGGCACACAGAGACGAACAACCATCCACGCCCACACTCACACCTAGGGACAATTTAGAGCATCCAATCAGCCTGCCATGCATGTTTTTGGAATGTGGGAGGAAACCGGAGCACCCGGAGAAAACCCACGCAGGCCCGGGGAGAACATGCAAACTCCACACAGGGAGGCCGGAGCTGGAATCGAACCCGGTACCTCTGCACTGTGAAGCCGACGTGCTAACCACTGGACTACCGGGCCGCCCGGAGAAAATAATTTAGGGATGTATTCTAGAATGTCAAATCAAATACCAGAGGGGCTTACCTGCAGCTACACGGATTTTTGATGAGGCTACAGGACCCCGAGTCCTCGTGCCGCTCCACCCTCGTCCAGAATTTCGATTTCGCCAAACTCGCAGCGTGCGCGAAGGCCTGCGTTTCCTATGCTGTCTCACACTAACCGAAGTCGTCATCGATGCTTCTCACAACAATCGAATCCAATTGATCATCCTCCACTCTGTCGGCACGCCGAAACGCGCATTATTATGCGGTCTGCTCGAACATGAAAATCTGCCCGTGCAGAGATACATATGAGGAAGTACGCTCATATGCAAAGTGTGCTGCCTCGGATGACATAATTCACAAGATACGTTGACGATATTAAGAGTAGGCTTTTGTTCTTTTCCCAAATGAAGAGGCTATGACTATCACGCATTGCCAGTTTGTAGCATTGCATAATATCATTGTGTAATTTGACAAAACAACATTTTTATACGGCACCCGCGAGAATGCTCGGAAATAATACAGGACTGTAATTTCATACCGCTTGTCCCCATTAGGGTTGCACGTCGGCCGGGGCTTATTCTTGGCTGACTTTGATCGAGAGGGGGGTTACGCTCCCAACTGGTCGGCAACCGATCGCAGGATTAACATTGAGAAAAAAACATTCACCGGTACATTCACACCTACGTCCGCTTTAGAGTTTCCACTTAGGATAACGAAGGAAGAACGGGCAAATACTACAGAGGAGAGTCTAAGATTTGCAATGTAAATCCAGAACCTTAGACCGCGCTCGGCTTGTCCACCACTTCTCCGATGTGTTGCCCGAAAAAAAAAAAAAAAAATCGCAATATACTTTATATCTGTACAGACTTCATTTTGAAATGATCTAAACCCACACGTTTCCCCAGACTACTCGAACGGGGGCATTGTAAAGGGGAAAAAAGTGATTATTTTTAAGGGCCCACGACTGACGGGGGGGGGGGCCCTTGAAATCAAGCACTAAAGTGGCGGGACCCGACAGGACATATTTCCAGGTGCCCTCCCTGCACATTACACGCCTCCAATGACCTACGGTCAGGTTTCTCCGGGTTGCTTGAGCACCCGCGGTCCATGACATAAATGTCAGGTGACTAAAGCTGTCATACGATATCAATCGGCCCTCCCTTTCCAAGCGTCCATCAGAACAAGTTTGCTGATCAGACACTGGCCTGCTTTCCTATTGGCCCCCGGTTCCTAATAGGATCCCAGGGACTCTGATGAGGGGGGTGGGGGGGGATTAGGGTTCCAAACTCTCCACTTTGCCCAGTCTCTGTGTCCTCCAACCATGGGTTTGGCGGTTTAGGGGGGGCACCGCATATGCACAAACCCACCAAGGCGCTGATTAACGACAAGATCACATCAAGAGAAGGAAATCTTTGATTCCGCTTTGGGTGGGTCGGGGGTCGACCGCAGATTGATTAGTTACCCAGGTGGAAAAGGTGTCATCTCCAGGGAAAAAAAAGGACTCTTTTCTCAATTGTCAATTTCTGTAAAATCTCAGATTATACATCAATCGCTTTATTCCCCCCCCCCCCCCCCCAAATTCTTTATCAAACTGAATTTGCGCTTTTGGATTATGGACTCAGATTGACCGTCCTCCGCTTATCCTTTCCACCCGGAACAACTTGGATGAGCTCAACCCGCTAATAACTCGCCAGCGTCGGCCCGCTTTGACCACTGGATTCCAACACAACTTGTGAGGGTCTTCCTTTTTCATGCGGCCGGCCACCTCTGGATTCACGGAACGTCGTAGAGCTCCATTCTCCTCACCCTTACCTTTTATCTCCTTTCTCATCTTTTCTTTTGCGATCGGAGTCGAGCCATGGCGCTGCTGAAGATGAAGTTCACCCAGCAGAGGCGAGTGCGACTGGCCCAGGGCCTGTGGCTCTTGTCGTGGATGGCCGCGTCGTGCGGCTCCTTCGTCTTTTCCTTGGGGGTCTACCTGAAGATAGAGCTGCTCCGTCGGGCTGAGGTAAAGCTTGAATGAAAAAATAATACATTTGCGTGAGGGGTTGACAAAGTGCTGACCTTCACACACAACCCGCTTTGTTCTTTAATCTGGCCCATTGGGTATTTACATTATGGAGAGCCCCGTCTTTTTTGTTGCAATCTGATAGTCTTTCCGCTTACTGTGAATAGTAAAACTAATATTGCGAAGGCGGCGACCTTTCAAACTCAATGTGAACTCACCGATGTCCTTTGGACCCATATTGATTGCCAACATTAACAAGTAGCTGACGGCGCAGGACATCAATGCGCGGCTTGCGGCTTCTTCTACGTCATCGATCGCCAGTATGAGCAAGGCCGCCGTCCTCTCCAAGTCACGAAGCAAAGTATTGTTGATTTGCTTGAGAAGGAGCGTTGACTGAAGCACAAAAAAAAAAGGCATGAGAACAACCCTCGCTTCCAAAGTCTAAAGCTTTGGCGCCTATAACCTTTCAGTGTGTTCTTTCCTTGCGGAGGTGATGGAGAACACGGAGATCCACGCGGTGCCCAACATCCTGATGCTGGTGGGCCTAGCCTCCATCGGCACCAACTGGATGGCAGGCCGAGTATGCCAGGACTCTTTGGACCCCGGCCGCTTCCCTCGCTGGAAGGTTTTCCTGCCGGGCTGGTACGCTGCGGCCGCACTCATCTGTTGCCTGCTCGTCGCCGTGGTGGTGCTCAGCTACGCCCTGCGGGGGCGCTTGGAAGAGTCTCTGAAGGTTGGCTCACATAATAGAGTACTGTTTTTTTTTTTTAATAGAGCATAGGATCTCATTTTTTAATCCTGTAGTTTCATGGCTCAAACCAGCCCACTTTAGTTCATAACCTTTTAATGAGGCTATACAATTTCAAGGTTATTAGCGTAGCAATCCAAAATAGTTGACCATTCCCTCCACTGATATTTCATGTAGCATTTAATCAAAAATCACAATGACAATTAAATGCGCTCACAAGAGCACGATCGGCGCTTATTTGAACATCAACTGTGCAAATGGATAAAAAGTCACCAAAGGACCAATATGCAATGCTACATGACGCGGGTTGAAAAATGTTACACTTAAAAATGCACATTTATCAAATGCTCTCTAGCCGGATTTAGGCAGCGGACACGGCGCTTCCGGTTATCGCTGTTATTCGAAACATATTCATAACCACTTCCAGGGCACATCTTAGTGTATTGACGCCAACTTTCAAGCAACAGATCCCGTATGAGAGGAATGCAGGATTTCCCGTGCTTCGTTGCCATTATAAGTAACAATTGTGACTGCGTTACGCCTCTTTCATTTGTTTCCCTACAGACAAGGCGTAATACGGTTACGGTGGCGTTGTTTCTAGTTGTGTATTAAATGATCAATAACTTCCGGTCTTAAATTCTTGCGACTTAGTAACACCCTTAAGAACAAAGGTAGCGCAGACAGCGTTACACATAGTAAAATGGACCACCAGAAGCAAGCGGTACATTTATATGAAAAGGCGACAGTACATGTCACAAACTCACTTTATTTGCAGAGTTCAAACATAACGCGGCCCAGTCGACGGGGATCTCGCCCAAGTTTCCCAATTGCCCACTCCGGGCCTGATGCTGAGGACCTAAAAGTCGATATGCACTCAATGGGCATCACCTTAAAATCAATTTGCGTAAGCTAATGCGATGTAAATATGATCAGGAAAACTGCCTTTAATTGGCACTTTCAGAGAAATATTACACGTGATGTAGTGTAGCACTGGATTGTATTTTAAGAGGTGTGACAATTAATTGACCATTCATCGATTATCAAATGAATCAATAATTCTTTTTAATAATGGATGAACTGTTAAGATACGTTTTTTGATTTAAGATCGTCCAAATACTCAACGTTTCAGCTACTCAACGGTAAATATGGTCTTATTTCTTTCGTTCTCATTGAAAATGGACAGATTTTCGTTGTGTTGAATCCAAATCATTTGCATTTACTTTGGAAAACAACGATGAACATTTTTGCGTGTTTTTTGACATGCAAGATCAAACCGGGAACGTTATCTTAATCGATTTGTTTCAGCATTTTCTGCGCTGTCAATTTGATTTAAACAATACTCGTGTTCTTTGAATAAAGTGATTCATTGACAAAATGATCAACAGATAAATCGATTACGAAAACAATTGTTAGGTGCAGCCCCACGTATTGTATAAAAAAAAACACGAGATTACATTAACGCCGTGAAATACGTTTATGTCACGTCACAATAAAACGAAGGCCGCGGGAAATTTTTAGCAGGTGGGCTTGACTTTTTATTTGAATTTTTTGCGGTCGTTGTTCCTTTTTGGCAAGTCGCGACATAGAAAGAAAAGCAGCCGTCCTTTATGAATCCGTCTCTTTCAACTCAGGTCGGTTTGAGGAACGGGATCCGTTTCTACAAGGACACTGACGTCCCGGGCCGCTGTTTCCAGAAAGAAACCATAGATCGTCTGCAGATGGAGTTTGGCTGCTGTGGAAACACCAACTTCAGGGATTGGTTTGAGGTGCAGTGGGTCAGCAACAGATACCTGGACTACACCTCCAAGGATATCAAGGAGTAAGTGCATGATAATACAGCCGTGAGCTCAGTGAACAAAGAAAAGTCAAAAAGATAAGATCCTTACATGCAAGAGTGGAGTTCAAAAGCTATGAAGACAAAACACAAAACAGCGACTTACTGATAAAGGAAAGGATTCATCATGTTAGTGTACAGCGCTCCGCTAACTACAGTGCGCGTCATAGCGGTTAAAGTGGAAGACAAGTAAAAAATATTCTTAACAATATGTTCCGCGCGCCCCTACTAGTCTATACACGGAATTAGGATGAATATCGCACGTGTAGAATATGAGTTGAGCATAAAAAAAAAAAAACGACTGGTTTTTATTCTACTCAGGGGGCGGCCATTTTGCCGTCGACTGAAAATGACAGTCGGCTAAGAGCTCAGGTAACAACCGTCACGGCTCACCCGGGTTTGGTCACGCGACGTTCGCAGGCTGAGCCCTTAGGTACTATGATGTCATTTTCAGTCGAGAGCAAGCGGCAGTACAAGGCAAAATGGCCGCCCCCGGCTGCCATGGATGAAAATAGGTTGATTTTTCTGGTTAAATCATATTCCGCACATGCAATATTAATCAGAATACCGTGTTTAGATAAGTAGGGGCACATAAAATACCGTACGTTTTTTGACCTGACTTCATCTTTAATTAAATGAAACTGCTGTCCGCCCCGTCATTATGAGGTAACTGCCCCTTTAATAAGCCCTTTGGTGTTTTAAGCGACATTACTACCAGCGGCTTGTCTTCAAAACGGTGGACAGTTACATAATAAATATTTTACATTTTCATAATTATCATCATTTTATGTCCACCACCCGCTCGTAAAATTCAAACATGAGCCAAAAATTGCCACCATGTTATCATCTCCCCTGTCAGCAGGTTCGCATACTTTGCATTACGTTGCTTGCAGAAATGTTATTTAAAAAAGAGTATGAGAATGTGCATTTCAAACAGCATAACATCCACTCAGCACATGGAATGTGAAGTTCAATAGAACATCTCAGCCTCAAAGCACCTTGTGGCGATGTTGACTCTGAAAAGCTTTCAGCTTGTTTTTGTGACTTTTACTTTCCTATATATATATACTGTATACTATATATATGCACACACGTGTCTTCTTGTTTCATTCCATTTTTTATTCTCCCTCTCTCCCCTCAATCTCTAGTCGCATCCGTAGCAACATCGATGGGCGCTACTTGTTGGATGGCGTCCCGTTCAGTTGCTGTAACCCCGCATCCCCTCGGCCCTGCCTGCAGTCCCACCTGACAGACAACGACGCCCACTACAACTACGAGTTCCAGAATGAGGAGCTCAACCTTTACAATCGCGGCTGCAGGGAGGCTCTGATCGATTACTACATGGGCCTGATGGATTCAACCGGTCCCGGTGTACTATCAGTCATCTTGATACAGGTGGATCACACTGTCACGACATTGTCGACAATAGCCGCAGACGGTAGCATTGGATGGCAAAATCACAAAAATCATGCAGAAACTTTGATGGCTCAAGATTTGAGGCGCATCTTAAGTAACTTCAATGCGGTGCATATTGTGATAAAATATGCAATACAAATGTGATCGTGTTGATTTTTATATGGTTCGTCGACAATTAATGGCAATCGATTTTTTTTACTGGGAGATTTATCTTGAAATAATGAAAGTTCCCACACAAATGCCGGAAGAACACACAGACATGTAAATAATCATATTTACCAGCCTATATTCCTCTTGTCGGTCAGTGGAAATCGAGTTCTATGAATAAAGGTCCCCGCGTTCTCCTTCTACTCGATTAATCTCCATGTAAGTGTATCTCCATCCGTGCACCACACCGCCCCGGAGAGGACACGGCATGCACAGCAGACATTTCTTCCTAATTTTTCAAATATGTGATTATTTTAACGAATACAAAATTATTTTCCGGTTGTTGTTTTAAGATAGATTTAAAGTTACATTTTGGTAATTGAATAAATGCTGAATTTGCAACGGAGTCAAAATGATCATGATTATTGTCGTTTCTAAAACTAAAATCTTATTTGCTTAGTTAGTGTCACATACCTCACTGACCGCCGCTCGTGTCCTTTTTGCCTTGCCACGTGCAGATGTCAGTCCTGTTGAGCCTGCGCTACCTGCAGACCTCGGCGGAAGGGGCCGCGGCTCAAGGGCAGCCGGAAGGGGACGGCGAGGGTTTTCTTCTGGAGAAGGGAGTGAAGGAGACCTTGGAGGAAGCCAAAGTAAAAATCCTGCTCCTGCTAAAGTTTGGCCAGGTTGACCCCGGTGCAGCCGATGGCTCTCCCGATGCAGAAAAGGCCCCGCCATCTTCCGGCCAAAAGATGAGTGAATAAAATCAGACGCAGAATAATCCTGGAGGTTGTGAAGTCACATCGAAATTTTCTCGGTTGAGTACGTTGTGGCCGGTGGCGGGTAGAACACCTCCCGGTTTCGAAACATTAGGCTTTATTCGTGCTCCGCCAATATGCGGCAGCCAAAATGTGAACCTGTGACCATCCGTCAGAGCTTCTCTTCAGCGGATGGGTAGTAAGTTTCGTTGGAACAGTATTAACAGGTTTAGTTGACATTTTGACCTTGATTCGATACTTTTAAGCTGATGTCATAGATCATCCCGTGCGCACTGTATTAATCATCTCACAGCATTCGAGTTTTTCTCAACTGCAATTAAATGCTTTGGAAAATGTTTAAAAGTGGCAATGCGCATGCAGCCTATTAAAGGTAGACATTTTTAACCGCTTTGTAGCGTCTGCTTCTATTTTTACAAGGAACAAGAGGAAAGAAACGAACTGTATGGGCCAATTTGTCTTTGTGTCTCCGTACGTGCGTGCGTGTGCACGTGCGCTTGCACGTGTGTGTGTGTGTGCGCGCGTGTGTGTTACTTCTAGATGAAGCTGTCATCTTGTCTAGGCGGCTCAGAAACAATCGGATAATCCCGAGTGTACATTATCCTAGAAAGGCTGCGTAGGCACTATCTGCACGCATGGCAACACACTCTGCCATCGAGCAACTACAAGTTTTTTATGGTTTTGTTCCCCGATTACATGAAGCAAAACAGATTAAAACGCCATTAAAAAATCATAGCGGGCAATCATATAACCTATGATGTTTCAAATGTGTGTTGCTTTCTTTTAAAATAAAAAGGCTTACAACACAATGTTTTGTTTTATTCGTGCGGTGGCTATAGAGCTGATTGATCACAGCTTCTGGAAGGAGCAAAATTTAGTCATCATGCTGATATACCGTCATATTGATGCAAAATTACTGATGTTATTGCGTGGGGGACAGTAATGTCGTTGTTAATATTTAAACTAGTCCAAGTTCAGGTTCACACCGAGGTCAGAAATTAGACCCGTCCTCCAAAACGAGCAAAATAATTCTATAGGTAGCATGGAAACTTCATGAGGGAAGCCCAAGACAAGAGAAAAAAAATGTCTTTGCAGTGTGGGTCATAATCCGGCAGGATACTTCTAGACAAAAACACGTGTGCCTGAAAAAGGAATTTGAATGAAAGATGACAAACTTAAAATCCGATATCCCTAAAATGCAAAAGGCCCACCGGATTAAAAGGTGCAATGTCAGCTTTTGAGAAAATCGCAGGATTTGAATTGCGCCTTATGGCTTGAAAAATACGATATATTTGTGAATTGTGGACCGGTCTCTGGGGGTAAACCGGAGCGAAATAATAACTTCGACTAAGCATTGTATCGGCCCCGAAAGATGCCGATGCACCAAAACTACTGATCTGCCCTGAAAGTCGAATGGCCAGTCCGGCCGGCAGTAAGTCACGTTCGGTAGTAAATGCAAACGTCATCAATTAAATCACTTTCCTTGTTTATGAAGATACATAAAGGGCGTTATTATTAATATTGCTCCACTTGATGCTATGCAGATCGTAACGCACATCAGAAAGCGCAAGCAATAGTGAGCATTTAAAAGGGAGCATATTTGACGCATTCTCTTGTTTTCAAATAAAAACAATAATAATAATAATATGATATGTAAAATAAAACTAGGGTTAGGTTCAGCAACAGGTGGATTTTTTCTTCCAAAAAGGTGTAAGTTACAACGCATGGTACAACCCGTAGCGCGCATGCTTTTACAGGTCAAACTTAAAGACACCAAAACATTATCTCAAAAACCTGACGTGCTGCAAATCAAAAGTAAATAATGAAAGCAATCTCTGATTAAAATTTGCTGTTGACCAATGTGCTCGAAATTGATGCGAATGGAACCTCTGATTGTTTACCACTAGAGAGCGCCAACACACAGTGTGCAAAAACAGCAATGAAGTAACAGAGTGGAAATACCGATTCGTTCAGTCCGTACTGACGTCGGGTCCCTTCAATTCTAAATCGCTTTAATAATCTTTTGTTTTTGCCCTTAATGTCCACGTTATGTCCGACCGCATGTAAAGCAACCTTGGCCCATTTTACATCCGGAGAATCAAATAAAAAAAAGGTGAGCTGGATTTTGCTCTTCTGCGCACGCACGAGGTTATGAGGCCTCATCATGGGATCTCAGCACATGATTTGTCAAATCACCGTATGACATACGTTACGATCCATTCGAATAATAGGAAACATGATCGCGTGGAAAGAAGACTGCCTAACGAATGCAACGTGAGCCTTTTGACAATTCCGGTGTGGTTTTGCAATGCAACTGGGCGCCACAGTCAGAGAGGAAGAGGAAGGGGGTGGAGGAGAGAGGAAGGGAGGAGAAGAGCCTCACAAATGTCAAACTACTTCACTCGACAGAAGATGGACTCTGTGAGAGTCACTCTGGTAGAGAACTGATATTGTTTGTTAATCATCTGCCCGACTGCAGTCGTGCCTCTCATCTATTGTGGCACTACAATGGACTCAAGTGTGATGGAGATAATAGAAGAATTCACGGAGAGTGCATTGGTGCGCTGGGTATGTCATTTAACATTTCTCACTCTCGCCCAGAGGAAAAGGTCATCTTTTTTTTTTTTTTTTCGAACAATGATGTGCAGAAAGTAGAAGAATCTTACACGGCTTCGGTGTATGATTTCCACGGGTCAATTACATTCACCTTTCCATTTGAGCAAATTAAAATACGATATTTATGGTTGTTAAATACATCGGTTCATTGCGTGCAGCGAAACAAACCTACTTCTCCTTTTCAGAATTGTCCTTTGCCTCTTCATAATAGTTTTTTTTTTTTTTCCATTTCAGCCCCGACACTTCCGTGTCCTTGGTTGGCTTCTGTTTTTTGTTTTCTTACAATAAGCCAGTTCCTGTGTAGTCAACTTGCTTCAAAAGCAATGTGGATTTGAACCATATTCTTTAAAAAAAAAAGCAAGAAAAGACTGTATGACGTAAAGGGGCATTATTCGTGGTGCGCAGACATTTGCGGAAGCAGTTGCTCAAAGCCAAACAAACAAACAAACAAACAAAAAAAAAAAGGCAATGACAAAATTATTAATAAATTAAGAAAAAAAAAATAGAACAATCAAAATGGGACCCGCGGGGCCCAGTGGCCCGTTCCTTTTCTTTCGGCTCCAGTCGCCTTACCTTTCTTGGCTTTATGCCGCAGTGGTTTTAAATGATTGAAATGAATGTTGTGCACGATAATTAGGAGCAACTGATTTTATTTTTCTGACTGAGTTAAGAATGACTCTCGACCATGATTAATGTACCTCACCGGATGTTTTCGGCGTTACGAAAAATGTTACGTATTGTGGGTAAATTTGCAGCAAACACTCAGGGGTTGCGCAGACACCGTCATTATCTTGACCGCCCGATGCCGATGAGACCCGCAGGCGCAGCAATTTGGCCGGTGGTCTGTATGAGACGAGAGCCGAGAAGACAAGGAGGGAGGGCCTTGTGTGCCGCGGCACAATTCTCACAAGAAAACGAATACGCGGTGTCCTCAAAACTCGGCGGGACATTGTTGAAATGACCTCGAGTTTTTACAGAATGTATCGAAATAGATCGAGATTCTATATTTGTATTGTGTCTCTGTTTACCAACGGTGCAGGTAGAAAAAAAAAAAACAATCATTATACTGCCATTTGCATTGGCGGCTCTTCTTAGCAGAGCTTGAAATATCGGCTGCGGCCCCATTTGGCTGCCTGTCACCGTAAAACGCTTTCTAAGCGTGAGCGCGCTCATCCCACCTGCCCGCACGGGTGGAAGAGACTTCAGTGCCCGTTTCCAATTTCCTTTACTGGTCGCCCACTGAGGTCCATCAGGACCAAAACCTCATGCTTCAAGAACCGCTTTTTCCTCTCTGCAGTTGGCCAAGGAGCAAAGTTCCCCAGTGACAGTCAGATGCCCACGGTGTTATGAATCTATAACTGACGGGAGATAGGTGCAAAAATCTGTTTGAAAAAGGGAGTTCTGTGTTGAGGGGGAGAAGGCGGACAGGCTAACTTTATTCATGTGCTGCATATCATATCTCTACGACTGGATATGATGAGTTTTACTCTGTACTGACAAAATATACCCCCCCCCCCCCAAAAAAAAACTAAACAGCCTACTAAACAATAAGCAGCAGTGTGCATCGAGTGTTAGCAGAGACGGGGGACTCGGGTCAGAACACTTTAAGACTTTGTCTTTGACCTTGACTTGAACTGCATTACTTGAGACTTGAGTCATCTTGTTTATGGATGGAAATCTGAATTGATCACACTTTCCATTTTTAGAAAGGCAAGAAACAAAAAAAGTTTTGGTTTTTGTCTTTATTTCATTCGGGCCAACCTAAACAACGTCACTTATTGGCATTAAGTTGCGGCCCAAACACAAGGGCGATGGTGAGGGTCAAAAGTTTGACTTAATGGATTACTTTGTCGATGGTGTTGGCCATCGCAAAACACATGATTTGCAACTCTCAGATTACCAACAAAACAATGAGGTCAAACTTCATTTGTAACTTCAAAACTCACGGACAATACGAACATTTACAGCTAAATAACATCATGATAATTGTCTGAGCTGTTCATTTCAACTGTTGAAGTTCGTTGTGGGTTTACATTGTCACGCGAACATGTCAAGCTATGTGCACTTTAAAAGTAACACTTATGCATCTAAAACATAGACGTGAACCGCTTAATGCAAAAGAAGCCGAGTGGCGTTGCTAGCAGTCAGTTGCCGAGAGAACCCCCCCCAAAAAAACGTGTAGAGACGTTTGCCTGCATAACGAGGGCAAAAAAGTTGGTGCTTGAAAATGCGCCGGCATAAAGACTACAAATGCGAATTAGCTGTACGCTAACTTATCTGCAGCATTGTACCGGTGTTCATCAATATCCACCGTCCCTTTCAAATAAATAATAAAATGTCATTAAAATTCAGTCAACGCTTCTTTAAAAAATTGGCCCTCTTTGTTGTGTAGATACATATGTAGAGGGATGCCCATAATGTTTCAAATCTTAAACTTGCATATACAATCCCACCTTGTTCACAGTTTCGTTCTTAGAATTCTGATTTGCTCTTAGGTTCATCTCTTTGAGAAGACGGTGGCGATGGAGAACGGTGTCCCGCTCTCCAGCCAGTACATTGACGAGGACTCCGTTTCCCAGAATTCTCGGCACCGCTACCTCAGACTGACCAATGGGATTTTCCTCAACGATGTCATGAGGATCATGTAAGGCTCATTTCCAAGCATTACACGCCGGGAAGCGGTCGGGCAGCATGGTATACGAGCGATTATCACCTTTGTCTCATAGTTCAGGTTTGGGATTCGAATCTGCGCTCTGGCGGAATAACTACTTTCTACCACTTTCCAAAAACGTTCCGAAAACTAAAGTGTCTATTGGTGTGAATGTGAACGATTGTTTGTCTATTATGCGCCGTCTGATTAGCTGATGACTAGTCTAGCTAGGGGTGGACTATGCCAGCTCGAGTTCACCTGTGATAATGATGTGAAAAAAAAAAAGCTCTAAAATTGGATGGATGAATAGTGTACAATTATGTGCGCCGATTGGATATTAAAACGCATACAAGCCTAAAAGGTAAACCGGAGTAAAATTGCAATCGGGTAAAAAAAAAAAAAAAAATGCAGCACAAATGTAATATGCACACATTCGAAGTTTATTCTATGAAACATTATTCTAATTAAAAAGACTTTTTATTGTCTTGCATAAACTTAATATAACATTTATCACACTCATATTTGTAATGCTTGCATTGTTCTACAGTCACGTTGATAAATGGCATTAATTCGCGTCGCATTCATATTTGCCACAAATATCCGATGAAACATGAAATGAGTTCTGCATACATGGCACCCTGTTAGTCATCTCTACTGAATTCCTCATCAGCGTGTTCATTTTTAGCCACATTGAAGCCATAGCTTTGCGATTGACAGGAAAGGATGTTCTGTCAGTCGTCGGCCAAAGGCAGATTAATTTGGCCCGACTTGACCTCGGTTATTTCAACAGTTAATTGCGTGAGGATTCTCGCCGGCGGTGTGTCACGCACATTAAAATTGTATTCACCGACTGCAGAGTTCCACCACGTTTTTCTTCATCTGGGGCTGAAAAATGGCAACTAGCTGTTTGATCACGCCGCAGTAAATATACGGTACTTTCATGTCTACGTGACACCTGTGATTGTGTGTCCCAGAGACCCCAACCCAAGAGTGGAGAGGTTGTACGACAGCGACACGGATGACTACATGCAGAAAATACAGAACTTCTCCATCTTAAATCGACACCTCAGAGCATTCTACCAGGTAGGGGAGAGGTTGCCACGAGAGGTCAAGATGCAACGGCGATCCCTCGCTATTTCACAGTTCAATTATCGCGGCCTCTGTGCGTCGCGTTTTTCTTTTTCCGAAGTACTGTCTTCAGAAAAAAATGCCAAACGACTCAAAGGTTTGGTACGCGGCTGTAGCTTGATCGGTTCCCGGTGCGACGTCGCACCGATGACGGCATGAGTGCATCTATCCCGTGATGCGCAGCCATGTTGATTGGCTGTGCACCTTCGCAGCCCCGCCCGGCAACCTCCCTTGTGTCTTATCACGTACGCGGGCTACTCTTTGATCGGCGTCGCATCGCGTGGCTGCCTAGAGCGGCGCGTTAGTGCGCGGTGATACTAACTTGCAAACTGACTGGATGCCCATTACCATTGAAACTTTTATTGTGAGCGCGCAAGTGTCTCTGAGTACATTTTAATGAGCAGTAAAATCAGAAACTCGCAACGCCTCTCGACGAGTGCCCCTCCTACGTGCTCTGGCGCCGCAACTCACCACCCAAAGACTTCTGATCCTAGAATCGCCCCTGGCTGAAACAAGGGCTTTCTATTTCACAATTTGAGAGCATCATTTTATATACGGTACTTGGCAATTTTATTTGTAATCATTCAACTATGGCACGACACTCTTCTCTGTGATGTCAAAGATTCAGCAGACATTTATTTTCACTTTATTGGGACTTTTACATGAGGGTTACATGTGAGTAATTAATGGAGAATTAGTTAACGAGACTTGTTAATGAGTTTTGCTTTACCCAAAACGCATGCGACGTAAAAGCATTTCCAGATGAAAAAGGCTGAAACAACTTCCGCCTCATTATTAATGGAAAAGCCACTTAAAAGGCAGAACCGTTCTTCTACTAAAACATAACTCGAGGCTAGAAGGAAGAAGGAAGGACGGAGGAGAGTGTTTCGAGATGTAAGGTTGCGAAAACAGAGAACAAAATGGAAAAGTGAAGCAACTATTAGTCTCACGACAAGAGCATTCCTCGGAGGGATTTTGTAAATAGTTGGAAGTGCACTCAGGGGATGGCGGAGCATTTGCACGAACGAGAAGATGAAACGGAACATTTCCTTCCTCCATTATGAAGCAAATCGGGCGACTTCATTTTTGCTGTCATCGCGGTTGGCGGTAAGGCTAGTGTTGAGGACGGGAACAGACAATACGCCGCGGCATCATTTTTGTGCAGTACGCATGTGTCATTTGAGGAAATTTCTCTCGAGGAGGACTGACGAGACAAAGAAATTCTCCCTGAGCACCAGTCAGGTGGAGCTGCCATAGTCACAAAACATAGCAACCGCAGTTTTTACGGTTTCACTTCCTTATTTTTGGTGAGTCGCTCGTGTTCTTGAAAGCTCAGAGCGACGCAAGTCAACACCGGTGATAACCCTTTCCCCAGTCAACGTAACGCAACGTTAATATGTCTTTCGAGACGGCAATGTTTTTCTTACTTAGGATATGTGTTTGGGACGAGCAGTCTTTTACGGCCCCAATAGTTGGGGATTCATTATGGAAGCTCACGACGGACATCAAGTTTTAACTGTGGCGTAGCTGGGCTGCCGGTGCTCCAGGAATGTCAACTATTTGTATTTTAATCCAGTGGACCTACTGCACAGCCTCCCACGGGTCCCCGAGTGCAATACTAAACCTTTTGGAACTCAAACGAGATAGCCAGAGTATGTAATGCTGAACCATATTTGTTTATTAACAGACAAATAGATAAACAGATAGACGGGAACGATGGAAAAAGGACTCCAGCTTTCTTCTGTGGTTACTCTGACTCATTTGTACTGCGCCTCTCGGTTGAAATTCTTGGTCTGGCACAAGGCGGATGAATGAATTTCCTCATTAATCAGCAATGAGAGTCGGAACCTTGAAAACTGTCGTGCGCTTTTTAGAATTTAACCCTGATGACATGATCGGCCGCCCGCCGCAATAAGCGCTCTCTCCGTGAAAGGGTTAATGTGGCTAAACACGTGAAGCCTCAAAGAAATGATTAGCTTTTTGTTCATTCAGGCTGCGCTTCGGCGGAAAAGTGAATTGTCTGGGTTAACGGGGAGTTGGAACGAGCAAGATTTGAATGCGGCCTCACTTCACTAATCTTAAACCTCTCCATTCCCAAGTGTCATGCCAACATGAAACTGCGCAGTTGTGGTAGTAACAGAGAACGCTGTCCGTCTTTAAAAGATATCATCATCACAAATCCTAAAATCACTGTAACACTGTATACAAGTCGGTGTTAGCCATGACGGCTTCATTTTTAGCGTATTCATAATCCAGTGTTACGACGTCATTTATCAGTTTGAGGTTTCATAGTTTGGAACACAGTATGTAGTGAATTTAAAAAAATCAAAAAAGGGGGGATTGATGTACCTGTCGAGCAGAGATGTTACATAGACTTAAAAACACTTTTTGATGTGTCATTTTTTTTAAATTGTGCACAAAATGAACCAGCCAGCGACGGGCAAGCGGGCATGTCCTAACTAATTGACATGTTGAGTTAGGTGTGTCTTAACCTCCATGGCGGAGGCTCTGTCGAACCCCCGAGACCGATTCACCCAACCCCGAGGGTTCGATCGAAGCCGGGTTAGGAACCACTGCTCTAGATCATAAAATAGTCTTGGAAGATTTTGAGAGATACCGTGTCAGAGGTTTGGCATACAAATGGATAAGAAGCTACCTGGAGGATGGAAATCACTATGTACAGTTAAACTCACAGAGTTCCCCAAGGATCCGTGCTTGGTCCTAAATTATTTATACTACAATATATGGCAATGATAAGTGAGCTGGGATAGGCTCCAGCACGCCAGCGACCCTAAATGGGGATAAGTGGATCAGAACGTGGATGGAAACGAAAAGGTGACCATCACTTGCTGTGTTCAAAAGGAAGTAAACAAATATCGTGTTACAAAAATATAAATCGGGCATAAATATGAATAGTATATGCATATTTACACAATCATGCTGTTGTATGATTGTCGATCATTGTTAAGATGATTAGTACATGAATACAAAGGCTTTTGTTTGTTTGTTTGTTTTCATATATGTCGCTTATATAGCCTTGTGGCTGGCCGATATAAACGAGAGGCGGGGTACTGGTCGCCAGCCAATCGCAGGGTTCTTTTCGATAGAAGATACAATAAAAATCTGGATGTACAAAGCTAATGAGCAACCCAAAGTGACTTTTCAATTAAGGTGGATAAAAAAAACAGTCCACCGTTTATCCAATTTGTTGTGTAAAAATGCATCAAGCTCAACCAAGTCCAATCAGCAGCGGGCCAAACAGAAGAGGGACTCCGCGATATGAAGAACATGATGTCGCAGATGGTGGAAATGTTGATTTCTGAATGCAGAATTTAAAAGCAGTTGACTGATTGTTTTCGGAGGCAGACTTGTAGGGAGGGATCAGAACTAACTCCTCGCCTAGTACGCCTACTCATGTGGGATGAAAGACTGCACTTCCACTAGCAACGCAGGCCGGCAGATGCTGCCATGTAGCGTAGCGGCAGATAATTGCACGTGTGTCGGCCACGTCGTTAAAGCGCGGAATAAACGGCGGGCCGATGATGGCGCCAAACGGTGATGCACACACTACGCCAGACTGCATTTTTGACCGTCACGCCGCAGAAGGAATTGCCCTTGTGCATGACGACAGCAACAGCAATTTTCAACATTTTGTTTGGCCGCACCATTACGAGCGCAGAGCTGCGCTGCCTCGCGTCGCACGTCCTAAGGAAGCGGTAAGCTCAGGTGGGCTGCGGGGAAAATGATCTCGACCCGCTATACGTTGCCTCTCGAACAGCGTGCACTTGAAACATAGAGGATAGCGCAGAGCGAGCCGTCATTGGGACGCTCCCCCTACGCACCCCCCTGCACTCTGCTCATCGTGTGTCCATGGATACAGCAGGAAAATTCGAACAGGTGCTAGAGCGGCAAGCCACAGTCGGTCTGCGGCTCCGTGACAATAAGCGTTTTTTAATTAACGGCAAAATAGTTTGGTCGTCACCGCCGAAGCCCGTGCTCCACACATGGCAAATTACCGTAGCAGCTTGGAAGGAAGCACAGTTTGTCTGTCTTCAGCGAGAAAACCCCCCCAGAAAACAAAGACTTAAAGCTATTCATGCCAGAAACGGCAGGTTTCCGGACAGGCAATGTATGACACTGTCCAGTTAGATTGAATATTTCTCCGAATTTGCCAGAGGATTTGTTGAAGTTGAGTTGGCAACCACGCTACCTCACTGTCTGTCTCGTGATCAAACTGTAACTGACAAAATGGCTTGAACACAATTCACAAGATTCTTGATATTCATGACAGACATCTCAATAATGATCCGATAGCACTATAAGCTCATTGAAAACTGAGTACCTTTCAAAAAAGTAAAAACGTCATAATCCAGATGGATGTGGAAAGTGCAATTTTATCGCTCGGAACTCACCGGACGTCTTCAACGTGAACCCTTTCGGGGACAGCGGTTACTACAGTGGACAGCTTATCATATTATCAGGTTACACAGGGTATCATTATTGGTGCATGAAAGGGTTAACATAAAGTCACTAGCAAACCAAGAAGAAATCTCATCTTTGAATTCCGGTCTGATTCTGTCGCTCCTTCCTGCCTCCGGCTGTCAAAGCGTACAACTGGAACATTGGATACGTCGGATATACGGTAGTTTATGCAGGGACATTAGTTACGTTTCGATTTTGTGCAATGTGCTTCTTGGACGTTTATTCTCGCATGTTATTTTTTCATTTCCAGTTTCCACTAATGCTACCGAAACAACGCAAATTTCCACATTGTGGGAACTAATAAAAGTTACCGCATACTATCTTAACTTTAACAATAAGTAACAAATAAATTATGCTGTCGGAATGTGACAAAACCGTGCAATATCCTTTAGTCTCTAAAGGACAACATAACTGTTTGCAATAAATGAATTACATACGGAGTGAGTGTGCGTGAGTGTGTTGCACCGTATCAACGTAAGTGCATGCACGTGGCTCATCGCATTAGCATTGCAGTGTAACTTTTACCGATTTTTGGCCAGGGACGCAAGCTTGTTAACCATGCCCGGCTTAAGACGAGGCCTCACACATCTTTCGATGTTGTGCCCGATGTGTTGAAAGCCGGTGGCCGGCATTTGTAGGTCATTTCCTTCCCTGTTTCTGAGCCGGGTAAAGTTGATTCATTGCAATTTTTTCCCCCCTTTTAATCCAAAATACCTCCCAAAAATGCAGGATGACTTTTCTTATCTGACTAAAACCGTGGATTGTACAGATTCTGTATCAGCTGTTTAAGGCGCCAATATTTCTTTTTCCTCACGTCCCCACTGTGCATCTAGTGTGTGCGTGTGTGTTTCTCTCCCTTTCGCCCGCTCTCGGGTGCTTCTGATGGCTCCCTTTAGCTAGCTAGCGTCAGCTAGCAACTTCACTATCGACCTACTATGAGACGAGTGACAGTGGAAAACATTATTTCGATTTCGATTATTTCCCATGGAAGTTGAACAGAAGCAGTGTTTTTCGTTCGAGTGCTTTACTTGTCTACCCGTGGGAGTGAATGCTGAAAATTTTCCACATGCTGGTTCATCCTGCATGCTGGTCTCAGTGAACTGGCATGACGGTCATCAAAACTTTCCACCAGTCTGTTTGTGTTGGAAACAAAGTGAGGAACTTTTGCTTCTCTAGTAGTTTTCTAAGTGTTTTTTTTTTTTTTTTTTCATTCGAACAGATTGTTAATCGACGCAAGTGAAGCACATTCTGTTGCAAGAGAGAAACTCCAGATGTCGTTAAAGTAGAATGACCTCACAAAGGTGCTACTTTGTGGCCATAACATAGGAAGAATTTGTGTCAAGGCAGTGGCAGCAGCTGAATATTGCTGCTGTACATCTTGTGTCAAGCTCCATTGGCATTGTGTGCCGTACATCCGAGACGTGAACTAACAGTGCTGACGAGGGTGTAAAACAAAGCCAATGCTTCCACTCCCAGCCAAAGGTTTGCTACATCAAAATTATATTTTTACACAGTATTTGGGAGATGGAAAACAAAGTGCACGTACACCGCATTCTTATATTTCCTCTTAAAATGCTTTGAATTGAAATATTCAGAAACATACACGCACAAACCAGATACACAGTGGGGACATTAGTAAAAAGAAATACTGTATGTATATATATATATTTTCAATTTTCACTGTCAGAACGGTCAAATGATTTTGTATCGGCTCTTTTGTGTGTTCAATAACATCTGAAATGAATAGAGAATGTTCAATCGTGAATGAGCCTTGTTCAAAAATATATGAACTTGGGCTATTATATTGATTTAAAAACGTTCAAATTCAACCATGAAGTGTGTGTAGAGCCATTATCCTTTTCTCCACGCTGATCACTTGTAATGGATTTTGTATAGGAGGACCTGCAGCAGTTGATATTAATGCCTCTCCCAAACGTTGCCATCTTGGGCCGGGACCCCTTCACAGGTACGAGATAATCATGTCACCCCATCTGTGCCGTAGTGTAGTCATTCTTCTTCATTCGTTAGTCCTCATCAGTGCAAAGCATTATTAGTAATGACAGCGAGGCCATGACGGTGACGGTAATGACAATGATCATACTTAGTGTATCTGTGTTCAGAGGCAGCTGTGGAAGAACTGAGGCGCTTGCTGCTGCTCCTGCTCGGATGTGCTGTGCAGGTGAGACAATTGCTTTTGTGTCGCCACGTGAGGTCGTCGTTGTTTGATTTGACTTTTGATTCGGTCTCACATAGTCGAAACTTGTCTCGGAGGACATGCCCTCCTTGCCGCTAGATGCATTGAACAACACAAACGCATATGCTACACCACATACGTCGGACGATGCATACGGCGCCGGACGATATATACTTTACACACAATGGACGGTACATTGTAACAAGTATTGTCGCCCGAAGAGAACGGTTGGACCGCCTGGCTCGCAATTTTACTTGAATATAGCCCAAAAAAAAAGACTTGTGAGAACATGCCATAGCCTGTTCGAAAGTGTCGGACCTACGGCGAAGACACGTAGATTTAACTGAATTACACGATGGTGATTTTGGTCAAGCCCATCGTCAAGTCATCCAGAACGTGTGTCGGTATCATGGTAGAATGTCATCATGCAGACGGCGTCATTCACCGCACAACCGATTCAGATAATAGTGTATGTGAACTCTATGGGAGGATTAGGCCCCCCCCCAAAAACATGATGTTCTACACTTTGGCTAGAAACTTGAATACAGAGTTCCCTCACCGATTGTGTGTGATACTTTCCATGACCCCCTGTGATTGGTGAATTTCCGCAAAGAGAAGTTTGGGAGGTGGGTTTACAGTATGCCTCTATTAAGCCATTACGACGCCCCGCACCTCACACCTCACATTCATTTCTGAACGCAGTCTATGTTCGGCAGCTTGCGCTTCAAGAGTTTACTTTCCTTGTACTACCCGACACGGTGCGCTGCGCTACTTTATTGGGACACTCCGAATAACCGAACAGCACATTTGTACAACATTCTGAGTCTCTTAACGGTCTAAGTGAAACGGGGCGCTTGGAGCATATTTTTGAATGCATCCACGATGAGGGAGCGGCAATTTTGCGGGCGAGAGCTCTAACGTTAATGATCTTGGTTTTTGTAAAACAGATTTACCTTCAAAAAAGTGACATTTTTGGGGGGAAGGCAGAAAAATACGAACCCACAAATAGTGAGGATAAAAGATGTAATAGATAAAGTTATGGGCACAAATGAAAGCCCCGCAATAGAGTGAAGCCAGAATAACTTAACCATGAAGTAGCAAGGGAACACCGTACTGACATTTTTTTGCTGATAATAGGCTATATGGACAAGTATCGGGGACAGCCCGTCATCCCTGCTCCATGAAGTAAAAAGTGAAAAACATTTAATTTCAATATTCGACAAGATTTATTTGTGTCTCTGCGGGAATGAACGAGTAAAGTTCGACCTCAAAGAAGGCCTCGCAATCTCACAGTTTGACGTCAGTCCAAGGGTGGATACGTTTTATAAGGACAAAGCAAGGATGAAAAGGATGTTAAACCTTCCCAAAAGTACGACGCTCTTGTACTTTTTCAACAGTGTTTTATTAAGTATGACCTTGTGAAGGCGAAAAATGAGGGGGAGCCAAGAGCCCGGGGTGGGCTAAAGCTGATCAGCGAAGCACCGAGGCCTTCGAACCTTTTGTGGCATCTAGAAACTTGGCGTCCAACGCTCGTGAAAAAGATGGTGGATTATTTAAGAGAAAAGAAAACGGGTTGCGGACATACCGAAAGAGCGTGTCAAGCAAAAAAAAAAACAAAGATTGTTGAAGCAATTCATCAAATTCATTTGCAGATTAATAGGCTATTTAGAGTGGCTCCCTTTTTTCGCCGTGGTAAAATCGAGTCATTAGTCATTTATGTCTTATTAAGCTTTATCTGAGACTTTAAGTTGTTTTTTGTTTTTTGTGCAGCTTGGTTTGCTCCATGAATTGCGGGGCTAGTTGCCATCTTGTTGTATGGGCAGACTTAGGTTCAGTACATATTGTATGATAAATGTCTTTGAGAGGATCACATTGTGAAACCGTTAGTGAAATGAGTTTATGAAACTGTAAAACTCTACTTAAGTCTACATTGGACAAAAAAAAAACAAAAACAAATGGCCGTGAGACAACACGCAGGGATAGGATTGATAAATGTGACATGCTGTGATTGCCTTGGATGCCCGGTCAGATGTTTTAATTGTCAAAACATTTGCCGCTTAAACCAACGACAACAACGATGCCTCGAAACTGTGGATATGTGAATAATTGAATCTTTTAAGTATTGTGGTACGAGAGCTGGATCAGCTGATTGGTTTTTGACAGACAACTACTTAACATTTATTGAGTGACGGTATAGTATATGCCCCCCAAGCCCACCCCAACCTCTGTTCAACTGAGCCGGGGCCACAAACGTGCCGCAAAGCTGTCGGGCATCTACGTTTTATGCGTGGCAAGCTTTGACGGAATGTATGAACTACGACGGACCCCATCAGAACGAGGAGGTAACATCCTTGTATTTGTGGTAAAGCATGAGCTGAACCTGGAATACATGTACAACCAGGGTTGCATTAATTAAACACCCATTTTCTAATCCGCTTATCCTCGCAAGGTTCGCGGGCGTGCTAGAGCCTGACACATAATATATAATGTACAGTATATAATGCATTGTATATATTTTTATGGGCCCCAGGCCACGTTGTGTAGCGAGTTGCAACACACCCGATTGAGTTTATTTCTTGCACCCGCAGTGTGAACATAAGGAGACGTTCATTCAGCAGATTCAGGCTTTGGACATCGAGACGCAGGCTGCGCTCGCCATCTGCATTCAACAGGTGCGTGCGTTCAGGTGTCGGCTGAACCTAATCCAGAATGACTTTAATGTTATTCACAGGCTCACCCTCGGTTCCGGCGAGATTTTCAATGGGGATTTTTATTCTTCAATAAAATGAAAGGAATTCATTTTTTTTCTCTTTTTAACTGGAGCGTAAAAAAGAGCCCCTTTTTATTCCAGCAGCGGCAGCCTGAAAGGTCCTCCACCTCTGCCGTATACGAGCTTCTCTCCCTGCTCTTTTCTGTCAATCTGTCCGATTCAATAAAGTATGGATGCCAATTGGACATTTAAACAAAATACACCCCATAAGTAATTGCCCACATTATAGAAACAGCATGATGCAGAGCAGCATGACTGCATTACAGTAACAGCATGTTGCCCTTGAGTGTTTTTCATTCCCTCCCTCTGCGGATAGATGCCACCCCACTTGCTGCCCATAACATGCACCTGAAAGCATTTCAGACGTTTTACACCTTTCCAAGCAATCATTGCTTTTGCATGCATTCGTGGGCAATTTATGGACATGCACTTGTCCATCCATCCATCCATCCATCCATCTATCTATCTAATCTATAAAATGTGTTGTTGTTGTTTTTTTTTTCATACAACCCCCGCTTCTTACTTGGCCTTCACACTGCTGAGTGAAGGATTCGTTAAATTGTGTCCCACCTAGTCACGGCGTCCTCACTTGCAGGTGACTCAGGATCCGCGCTCTGTGCTGCCGCTTCAGTGGGAAGAGCTGCTGGATGTGGAAGGCGCAGACCTAAAGTTGGTGTTTAGTTCCATGGCCAAACAGATCCAGAGTATGCTGGCCCAGAGAGACACACACCTGGAGGTATGCAAACATAATGAAAACACATTATCCTTTTGTGAAGCATAAACTGCTCCATGACATACATTCCGTTGTTCCGAGACACAGTCCAATGCATCTAGTTTGGACAACGCTTGTCACAGATGACTTAACCAATCATAGGGTGTATATCGACCAACAACCATTTGCACTCACATAATTTCTTCGATGAATCTAACGTATGTTTTTGAAATATGGAGATTTTCTTTTTTTTGCAAGGGGGGGGGGGTCTTAGAGTTCATCAGTGCGTGTATTTACTTACCGGTAAATCTTTAATTATAAAACCTGATACATTAACTAACATTCTGTGAGATCTCGGTTTTAAGGAACTATTGTATGTTGAAGCGAGGGGAGGAGATTTATAAAGGCCATCGCACTGTCGTAATGTAAAGTAATGCTTTGTTGTTACTTTGTGGCAGCGCGATAGAAAATGGCTGGATCAATGAAAATCTGTCCATCAATTCTCAGCTCAAATATACAAATAGAGAGAGAGAGAAATAGCATCTACATTTACTCAATATCACATGCGCACATATTGGTCGCTGTAAAGCCCACTGAATTTCCCATTCCTGACACCGTCACTCTTTGGCCGACCCCAACCCAGCGCATGGCGGAGTTGTGTCGGGAGCGGGAGGTCCACGCTGACTCACCATCGGCACCCCTGGGTGGTCACGGTGACCAGCCTCCCCAAGGTCTGGCGCTGCAGCTGGCAGACAGCAAGGCCAAAGTTCGCCGCCTGAAACAACAACTGTGAGTGCGTGCTTATTAACGGGCATCCATTAAACGGGAGCACCTGCGGGCGGTACGTCACTGCCAGAATAAGATTTTAGTTGGAAATCATAATTGAATTACGTTGCTCATCATTCATGCGCCAACTCTACTGTGCTAACCTCCTTAAACGTGAGAAATATATTTTTTCCTCTCCGATTCACCGCAAAACAAAGATTTTTTTATTATTTACGCAGACTTTTGAAGCACATGCAGTCATTGTATCATAAAATCTGACGAAAGTCTCCTGAAAATGGGCGGCGGACCGGCATGGCCACTCTCATTGATCAAAGTTGACTCCGGTTCAAATGAATTACCTCTGGAAAAAGGGTGACGTGTCCATTAGGATGGGGTTATTTATTTATTTACTTACTTCACAAATTCCCAAACTGCCAATTTCACTTGCTGTAATAATTTCTCATGCGGTCTGGCTCTCTCTTCACTCGTCACTTTTATCATTCTGTGGGCAAATGCGATCGCTCCTCTTTGACTGTCTTTTAGGGATGATAAATGCGATCAGTTATTAGACTACAAGCAGGAGATTCAGATGATGGAGGAGCAGCTCAAAAAGCTTCAGAAAAAGGTTTGTGTACTTCACACAACTGAAATGTACAATGTACCGAACAACGGTACATTGTCAATGGTGTTTTCACACTCACCCAATTTGAAGCGCGTTGCACTTAGCCGAGCTGTCAGGAGTGAGTGTGTTTACGGTAACGGTAATTTATGGAAAAATAATTCTTGGGTCATCCAAGTCAAACTTTCTCACCCATTCTGTGTCAGTGCCATTTGTACAGAACAGACAAAAGGAAAAATAGGGCAAAATAACTCCTAATTTGGATGCATCCATTTTTGAATCCACTTTTCCTCACTAGAGTCGCGGGTGTGCTGGAGGCCATCCCAGCTGACTTCGAGTAGTAGGCGGGCGACACCCCGAATTGGTCGCCAGCCAATCGCAGGGCACACAGTGGATTGTTCGTTTCTGTGTGCCCTGCGATTGGCTGGCGACCGGTTCGGGGTGTCCCTCGCCTACTGCCCGAAGACGGCTGGGATAGGCTCCGGCACCCCCCGCGACCCTAGTGAAGATCAAGCGGTTCGGAAAATGAATGAATGAATGAATATATATATATATATATATATATATATATATATATATATACTGTATACACACACATACACACACACACACACTTTACAAACAGGAAACACATGTCAGGCCTCATTCGGTTGCCTCGTCATATCACTTCCTCGTTTTACTGACCTCACCGAAGTACTCTGTGTTCTATATGTTTGCACATATCTGCAGAACTGCTCCCTGCAGAATGAGTCTCGGGGCCTACGTGCTCTTCGGGATGAGCTGGATTGCACCCGTGAGAGAGCCGCGCGCTCCGAGCAGCTTCAGAATGAGCTCCAGAGCTGTAAACACAGACTGCGCAGCCTGGAGGTGACACGCACTCAGCTCAAGGTACGTACACGCACGCACGCACGCACACGCGCACACACACACACACGCGCACACACACACACACTTCTGACTGGACCGTTCACACTACAGAGTGACATCCAAACATTGTTCGGCAGCACAATTTGCATCATGAAGCCGCTTAAGTTAAGGAAGAAAAGCAGTGGAAAATATGTTTGGTCATAAGAGCTTTTAGCCATATGTATGATTTGCTTAGCTTTACTTTGAGTCTAGCACTCACGTCCTTGTGAAACACCACACTGTGTCCCCGCTGTCACCTTCTAACTCTGCTTTCATTCTTTCTGCCTTGGCTCTGAATCCCTGTGGCAACCCAGATTAGCTCAAAGGACGACTTTCCTCCATGTCTCTGTTTAGAGAGTGGAGAGTATAGGCAATCTTGTAAAAGACAAGCATTCAGGATTTATTCAAAAGACAGATATTCATCCATCCATTATCTGGACCACCACTTGATTCTCACGAGGGTCGCAGGCGTGCTGGAGCCTATCCCAGCTATCTGTGGGCAATAGGCGGGGTAACCCCTGAAAAACCTACAGTAATGACAAAATACATACCGGTACTTTTTGCCTCAATTCAATTGAGTCATTAAGCTTCCCGATCTGGTGTGAAGGCCTTGGCCACCTTGGGGCAGTATAAACCAGACATATGGATATGAATGCAGCCAAAATAGATGACACAACTCCTCAGCAGTCACCTCAGTCATTCTTTGCAGAGGACCAAGAATACACGTCTGTGAGAATTGTGTTAGCTGTTCGTGTGTAGCACCACTGTTTGTGTTCAAATAGACGACAACGACGGGGGTCTTCAAACCTGTTCCTCGAAGGTCGCTGTCCTGCCTGTTTTCTATCCCTCCCTGCTGCAACACACCGAAATTCAAATGATCAGGATCGTTATCTAGCTTTTGCAGACCTTGCTGATTACGATGTAGTGTTTTTTTTTTTGCCATAAATGTTCCACAAGAAAGTCCCGAGTCCTAAAACTGGCAATTTAACTCAAATCACGTGACTCGAGTCAAAAGCCTGTCCCTGGTCAAAAGCACCCAAGATTCGTCATAACGTGTGGCTGATAATGTTCCACTCAAGCCCTACAGGTGGCAATAATGCTCTTTAAAAGTGCAACAGCCGCCCAATGCAATTTCTCTTTTTTAATTTGGTTTTATCAAGAGGCGTTGACAAAATGACGAGATTCGCTACAGTTCACGGTTTGAATGTGAAGTAATACTAGCAACATACTGATGGATGACTTAAAAATGTACACATCTCCAGTAGACAAAACAAACTGGCACATCAAACTCTGTACTCGGGTGGCGACTAAAGTTTTTCATTTAATTGTGCATGAAAAATCTCACCGATCGTAAGAACAAGTCTTTGTTTACATATCTTAACGATGAAATGAAAGCCCTCTCTTTGTCCGCGATGCCATCCGCAGGAGCAGCGGCAGCTGTGCGCAGCCCTGCAGGAGACCAAAACTCTTTTGGGAGAACAGCTGGCCGATGCTCGGGCTCGATGCTCCGCGCTGAGGGAGCTGGAGAGGGACAACCTGATGCTGCGGCACCGGATCATAGACGTAGAAGCGGTGGGTGCAACCAAAGACATAAACAGTACGGGTCGTTCCGGAAGTGGAGGATAGTTTAGGCGCAGACATTTTTACAAAACAGACCATTTCTTTTATGTTATGATTTCAAGCAAGCAAACGAAACAAAACACATCGATTATCATTTTATGAGTTTTGTGAATCAAGCACCTGTTGGAGGTCCTTGTTAGAGAACTGAAAAATGTGCCAAACGTTGTAAACAAATACATTGGTTTGGTGTTTCGCTATATCCTAAACCTTTCTAATCACCCGATTGAAAATCACGGGGGCTCACGTTACCTGTCTGGGCCCCGCGGAAACCAAAATAGAATGAAAAAGCGGAGTTAAACAACTTCAACGGAGAAGCTAATTCAGGTCGATTTAGTTCAATAGGAAAGTTTGTTTGGAGGCAGGTTCCACCACAGGAATTCATTCTATTTTGCACATAGGGTATGTGATATAGTGATCGTCATAAAGTCAGAAAATCATCCTCGCACAATAGGGATATGACGGCCAAGCACAATCAAGTCGTATTTGTTCACATCTTTAACAAGAATGCCTTCATACACTTGAACGAAACCCGATGGTTCTCCAAGAAGCAGGCGTAATCATTGCGTTTTAAATGCCACATTTTCCGTCAGCATCAGGAGCGCAGTGCCGCTTGAATGCTGGTCAACAATCACGGCGGAGTCATTACCGCCCGCGTGGACACACTTGCACCGATTGAAGGTCGCCCCCGTGAACGTGTGACCTTTCGCACGCGGAGAACATTAATTACCATTCGATTCCCACTGATCCTGCCTGCGTGTCGCAAGGTCGGAATGTTTCTGTCTTAATGGGATCAGTTCTTTCATAACGGGAAGATGTACTTGTATAGAACTTGCACCGTGAACCAACGAATTGCAGAACTGCCTCACAGTTCAGAGGTTGGGGTTCGAATCTCAGGGAGTTTGCAACTTGAAAACAGTGAGCAAGAAACCAGTATACCTTTACTTGACGCGTCCCTCATTGATATGCAAAGGCACGATCCATTTTCAAACATGGCCACTTATAGTGCTACACAAATACCGCGTACTTGTTGTGATAAATACTCGCAGAGAACGCTGTCCAGCTTCAACAAAATGGCAGCGCTAGCAATAGGAAGCTTGTAAGAACACCGTAAAAAGGTGACATTAGCCACAGCTGCTGCTCAATAGAGGGCATCATTTATTTGTAAGCGAGTGCTACCATAACACGAAATGGGATCGCTTTGATGTTTTATATGAGAGAATGCACAATCAAAAGACAAATTATAAAGAGATAACACCTACCGAGCACAAATATTCACATGGCTTTTGAATGTTCCGCTGCCTACGGTCCCTTTGCTCTGCTTATTTTTGATGGTCTTATGCCTAGTTGTTAGCAAACGAAGGCTGGACACTTTTTGATTTTCCAGAGGTGGATTATGGATATTTAAGCACAATTCAGCAAAGCTCCCGAAGTCCGACCTAACAAAGACGAAAGCTGTGGCATGTGCCTGTGAGTGCACGGCAAATGACTGACACCTCACCGATCACGCCTTCTGTCTCTGATTGTTTTTTTCCTCAGGTGGTGGTGATTTTAATAAGTTCAAATTTGAAAAATGGGTCAAGAAAGGGATATTTTTTTTCATCGATCACTTGACTAATGTCAGGTTCATACTGACTGTTTACAGTATAAGGCAAAAAGATTTTTTTAGGGTGAAGCTACGAACTCCTTCTTTTTAAGTGACTATGTTCCCCTTAATACGTCTTCCCTTGTGTAGGAGCGCGAGACCGAGAGGCAGCGTCTTGACGAGTTACTGGAGCTGAACATGAGCCTCGAGGCGGACCCGCGGCGGTGCGGTGGCAGCAGTAATGCCGGCATTCCTGCGCCGGACTTCCTCCAATCGGAGGAGGATTCTGACAAGGAGCTGAGCGAGCTGATTGGTGAGCGCGCCTGCTTTTCTGCACCTTGTCACTTAAGACATTTTAATTAACTGATAAGAGGATATATGTTATGGAAGACATCGGGCCTGTTGCGATCAATCGCAAAAAAGAAAACGGCATGAGTATCATATAACATTTTTTCCCCTTTCCCCATATCAGCTCTTTGAAAAAATACATTTTTCATCCGACCAATACTCTTGATGTATTCAGACCAGAAACCTTGGAGTGTGGAAGTGGGCGAGGCCTCGACGCTCAGGCTGCTGGGAGCAGAGCAAGAGAATGCGAGGCTGAGAAGACGTTTGGAGGAGCTACAGGCTCAGCAGGAGGTCAGTTGTCGTAAAGGGCAGGGTGGTTGTGATGCGCAGAAATGATTCCTGCCTGGTGAGGTTGGAGGTCCAATTGACACTATCTATCTATCTATATACTGTATATATATATAAAATTCCTGGTCTCACCCCCCCCTCGGGTGGTGTCCGTCCCTCATTCAGCTCGGGTCCTCTACCAGAGGCCAGGAAGCTTGAGGGTTCTGCGCAGTATCCTCGCTGTTCCCAGCACTGCGCTTTTCTGGACCGAGATGTCCGATGTTGTTCCCGGGATCTGTTGCAACCACTCATCTAGTTTGGGGGTCACTGCCCCGAGTGCTCCGACCACCACAGGCACGACTGTCACCTTTACCTTCCAGGCTCTCTCCAGCTCCTCTCTGAGCCCTTGGTATTTCTCGAGTTTTTCGTGTTCCTTCTTTCTGATGTTTCCATCACTTGGGACCGCGGCATCCACTACAACGGCTTTCCTCTGCCCTTTATCTATGATCACGATATCTGGTTGGTTCGCCATTACCATCTTGTCAGTCTGGATCTGGAGGTCCCACAGGATCTTCGCTCTGTCATTCTCCACCACCTTCGGAGGTGTTTCCCATTTTGACCTTGGGGTTTCCAGTCCATACTCCGCACAGATGTTTCGGTAGACTATGCCAGCCGCCTGGTTATGGCGTTCCATGTAGGCTTTCCCTGCCGGCATCTTACACCCTGCAGTTATGTGTTGGATCGTCTCAGGTGCCTCTTTGCACAACCTACACCTTGGGTCTTGTCTGGTGTGGTATATCTGGGCCTCGATGGCTCTGGTGCTCAGGGCCTGCTCCTGAGCAGCCAGGATGAGTGCCTCTGTGCTGTCCTTCAGGCCGGCCCTCTCGAGCCACTGATAGGACTTCTTGAGATCGGCCACTTCAGTTATGGTCCGGTGGGTGGTACATCCCGTGTAGGGGCTTGTCCTCCCATGATGGTCCCTCTTCCAGCGCCTCATCCTCTCTTCCCCATTGTCTGAGACATTCTCCGAGTACGTCATCCGTTGGAGCCTTCTGCTTGATGTATTCATGGAGCTTGGATGTTTCATCCTGGACTGTGGCTCTCACACTCACTAGTCCCCGGCCTCCTTCCTTTCGGCTTGCGTACAGTCTCAGGGTGCTGGATTTGGGATGGAACCCTCCGTGCATGGTTAGGAGCTTTCGGGTCTTAACGTCCGTGGTCTGAATCTCTTCCTTTGGCCACCTTATTATTCCTGCAGGGTATCTGATCACTGGCAGGGCATAGCTGTTTATTGCCCGGGTCTTATTCTTGCCATTGAGCTGGCTTCTTAGGACTTGCCTCACTCGCTGGAGGTATTTGGCCGTAGCCGCTTTCCTTGTTGCCAGTTCGAGGTTGCCGTTGGCTTGTGGTGTACCGAGGTACTTGTAGCTGTCCTCGATGTCTGCTATTGTTCCTTCAGGGAGTGAGACCCCTTCAGTGCGGACTACCTTTCCTCTCTTAGTCACCATCCGACTACATTTCTCAAGCCCGAATGACATCCCGATGTCGCTGCTGTAGATCCTGGTTGTGTGGATCAGGGAGTCTATGTCCCTTTCGCTCTTAGCATACAGCTTTATGTCATCCATGTAGAGGAGGTGACTGATCGTAGCTCCATTTCTGAGGCGGTATCCATAGCCTGTCTTGGTGATTACTTGGCTTAGGGGGTTCAGTCCTATGCAGAACAGCAGTGGGGAGAGTGCATCACCTTGGTATATGCCACATTTGATGGACACTTGGGTAAGTGGCTTGCCATTGGCTTCAAGTGTGGTTTTCTACATCCTCATCGTATATCTATATATCTATATATATGCATATATCTATAAATGAACAAAGTGACAGCTGCTGTTTATGTAAATGCTTTAAATCAAGTGTACATTGCATCAATGATTTCTCTTCTTCATCTTGTAGTTTCTATGGTCACATGAGTATGGAGAGTTCTTTCAAACACTATTTTTATGACCCGCCCAATTTTTTTTCCGGTGATTCTGTCATGGAAGTGTTTTGTAAGTTCTTTCAATTTTAGTTCATAGAAGCAGTAGAAAATGTGAAAGAGGCAAACACAGACAATGAATAGATAATTGGGATCTCTGACAATTCTCTTCCCCTGTGTACCCATTGTACTTTCCAGTTTCACAACCTGAAGAATGAAAATGCCACTTTGAAGCTGCGGCTGGAGGAGCTAACGGCCAACCTGCAGCACACACCGGACAAGCTGGAAGACGCAGGAATGAAGCAGTTGGACGGAGAGGACGGGGATAATGGCGACAGGGCTGAATCCTGCAGGGGAGAGGGGGAAGGGATGGTGAGGTTGATGGAGGAGAAGGAGCGGAGACGGGAACTCATTGTGACGCAAAGGGAAGCAGGGGTCGGGGAAGAGGTTCTCCATGTTGCGGGAGAGACGGCAGAACCGTGTGATGAGGCGGTGCATCCCAAAAGAAGAGAAGAAGCGGAGGGCGACCACACCGACATTCAGGAGGAAAATGAGTTGAAAGCAGAAACGTCCGCATTGGACATCCAAAATGAAGGAACTCGACAAGAAACCGCAACTATAGATCAGATTGCGTGCGGGTTTTCTGGCGCTGATGCTGCTTTGACAAAGTGTCTCCGTGAGGCCCAGGAAGAGGCTGACAGGCAGGCCGTGGTGGCCCAGGACCTGCGGTCCAAGCTGGGCGTGCAGAGCGGGAAGATGCGGGAGGCCGAGCAGAGGCTGACGCTACTGGAGGCCGAGCTGCAACGCCTGAGGAAAACCGCAGAGAATCTCGGGGAGGCCCGAAGGCAGATTGAGGTATGGGTGATGGAACGAGGGGAGCCATGCGGACATGGGAATGCGTTTGAAATGAACGGAAGTAATAATTGTAATTAGGAGATTGCGCGGCTACTCGCAGAGATGATAAATTGGCAGCCAGACAAAAGCGCGCACGCATTCGACACGCAACGGGTTCCTTAAAAGTAGCCGGAAGTCATTGAAGAGGGATATAATAATAATAATAATAATCACAACAAATTCAACTGTGACAAAAGGTATTTATCTTCATATACATATATCAGGGATGGCAATGGCTAGTGATGAAAAAAACGGAAAGGGGCGTGGCCCGGACTGGGCGACCAATCGCAACAAGTAAGACATCATACACGTCCAATCGCGGGGCTGTTTACAATCGGAAGATGAAAAGACTAATCGGGAGAGCTCGTGAAAACTCGACGATAAGGTACCTGACCCCCCCTAAAATTTTCTCAACCGATTTAGACGATTTACAAAAATGATCAATTTAAGAAATAAAACGGCGTATCCGCGGGAAATTGCCATCCCCGATATATACAAAGATGATAATCATTTTGATTACATTTTGTAAATGTATTAGCATTGCTTTTGATAGTGGTGCCGAGTTGCACACTATCTTAGTCTGTATTTTGAATACATTTTCGCCTTCCAAAAATAAGATCGTCAAAATATTAGAAACAAACTACCACCACCCATAAAATGTCACTCAATCAATATTTTGGTTTTGTTCGTCCATCTCTCGGTCAGTTGATAGTGCAGGTGACAGACTCCCTGAATCACAAAGTACGATGGGAGATGTTTTCAATGGAAGGATCATTCTTTTCTCGGCTCGTTTGTGCCATTTACATTATCGTTATTCATAAGGCCAAACATTTCAGTTCCTTGTTTTGCACTCGCGACAGAGTCTGTACCACAATATAATCTATTTTCTTTTGGCCCATACACTCCTCTGTTAAATAACTTGGGCCCATAACGCCGCATACTCACTGTACTGAGACCCAAAACCACATCTTGCGCCACCATTTGCTAAGCGCGCCTAACGTAAATACTCAAGAAGAAGCCTCGAGATTTGGATTTCAGAAGACTTCTGTCGAAGTTGAAGTATCAACTCTACTGATTTAAAAGTGTAAAAGTTTAGGTTTCAAAACTACTTAAAGTATAAAAGTAAAAGTAATGCAAGGGGGGGGGGGGAAATCAATTGCCAAGTTCAAACTGTTATTTGCAACAATATGTACTTTGTACCCACACTAGTCTAAAACACGGTATTCCGATTAATCTTGTGATCATGGAATAATAATTATTCAGATGAATCCACCCCGCACCCAAAAGCTTAACCAGGGATGTGCGAGGGCCGGCTGGCGTTCCTGGCAACCAACCTCTTCACTACTGGTACTTGTTTGGGACACAGACATCTTATAGGCAAGTCTGCACCATCTTTGAGTGTGACGAGGTGTCAATGACGCGTATATTTGTGCCACATGCAGGTGTGATGCATCACCCGCAAGCCAATAGACTCGCGTCATCATGATACTGTATATGTTTATACTTCTCATCCATCTCATCTTTCGATCTATCCTGGCGCGATTTATCCGAATGGATGTTATGAACAATATATGAGCGGGCTTGGTTCAAGGAAAATGACAAAGGGATGAACAATTTCATTTTGACTAAAACCGTCAACATATCCATCAATCCTGGTTTGAATGACACGCTGTGCAAAAACCACCTTTGGCGACCCCAAATTTCGGTCACGCATTTTCCAGTGTAAAAACTCTTCTCAAACGCGTGTGCTAGGTTCTACAGTCTGAGGCCGGGGCTATGGAGGAGGAACTTTGCCGCCTGCGGAGTCAAGCGGAGTTTCACGGCATGCAAACGACAGTCATCGCCAGCCTGGAGGGAGAACGGGCGGCACTGGAGAGAGACAGGGACATGCTACGCGGCACAGCGGATGCCCTCCGCGCTGCCCAGCGCAAGGTTGGAGAGTATACGCACACGCGCGCACATACACGTCTCTCTCTCTCTTTTTTTACTTGAAACGCGGACTTTGGAGCTTCCCCTCTCTTTATTTTATACTCCTGTACCGAACAAATATTGTACATGTGTTAAAGGGTGCATTTATTTATGTGGTGCCAATAACGTTCATACTCACAAAAGGTCACTGCACTGCTTATTACGAGCACTTTAGCTTGAAGGGCCACACATCCCCATTTCTTATGAAGGATGTGAAAAAGAAGACGCTCTCCTCATGGAAAAAAAAAATACAGAGCAACCGCTTGTGGGCTGTTTGCAGGAGAACTGTAGGTCATCAGACTGCAAGCTAAGGAAAAGAACAATGCTCTGTCAGCATGAAGAACATAGAAATGGGCTTTTTCCTCTAATATACAGTAGAGATATTGTGTATATTTTGTCAAGGTAGCTGCAGTTCCTATTATAGGGGGGGGGGGGGGGGGGGACCGATACATCAGACTTTGAAATCGTCAGCATCCACATGTGTTATTTTTACACATCTTAAAATGGATGGACGGATGGATCAAAGTTTTCTGGCATCAAGTTACGTTAAGCTTTTTCATTTGCTTGGCTGTACTGTTCCGATATTGAGTGATGTTAACCTTTTTCATAACAGTGAGTGCTTACGGAGAGGAAAAGATGCATAAATGCCCATAAAAACCCAAATATTGGGGCAATCATTCTAATATTTTCATAGGTCGAAGTGGGCACGAGTAGAGATTGCACATGACTTTTCTTGAGAGAGCATGAGCTCAGTATCAACATGGTTTTATATTTGCAATTCATGTGTCTTGAGGTTGTCTTTCTATTTTGACAGGCCAGGTGAGTTGCAAACACTGGGAATGAATCGTGACTCAAGTGTATACGCTCCGGCCGAAGGAAGTTGAACGCGAATGGGAATTTACAGCAAACCGACCTCCTCTGTTGCTTCTTGCGTTGACTCCAGTCTCCTACTTGGACACATGACAACGCATTTGGTCTTTTGTGGTGATATGATAGAGTCAAGTGATATTCTCACATTACTCCTAAAGGACATTATTAAAAGAAGCCTAATGTGAGATTTCTGACCCAGAATCAAAGTTTGTTTATTGTCGGGGTCTATAAAGAATTTTTACCGAGTGGCCGATAGCGAAGAAATTTTCAATGCTGCTCATTCCATCTCCTCGGGCTCGGCTCGTATTTTCAACATCGGGGCAAGGTGTCATTAACGCTTTATTTGCTCTCATATTCACATACTGCTTAGGTTGTGCCCTTCAGTTGTTATATGATGGCAAGCTATGTGTTTTTATCTTGTGGTGTTGCTTTTATTTGTCGTATAACTACTTTAATCCCCGTAACGTGACAATATAAGTGGATAATAAGTAATCCAGTCTTAGCAAGTGCCCAATAAAAGGCGCGGGCCGATAATCACTCGATACCCGAAAGGCCTTTTCACACTGCGCTTAATAGGGCGCAGCGCACCGTTGACAAATGCATTTATTGTGTGCGCGCTGTGATGCGTAAGGTGGGCCTTCGAGACGGGATGGGGTCGGCGAAGAGAATAGAACAGGCATGTCCAGCTCCAGTCCACAAGGGCCGCTCCCCGACCTGTTTTAGATGTGTCCCTTCTGCACAGTGTTGTTTTTGGCGGCCATTTTAGATTTAGTCTTAGACTTGCTTATGCTTATTAGTTTTAGTCACATTTTAGTCATTCCTATTCCTGATACTTTTAGTCCAGTCTTAGTCGACGGAAACTCAAAAAGCTTTTCTAGTGTAGTAGCGTTAGTTGACAAATACACAAAAAGTTTTTAGTGCAGTTTTAGTTTTAGTTAAAAATAGACGTACAAGGTTTCCACCCAATAATAAAGACTTTCTCTTTCTGATCTGCTAAGGATTGTGTATTACTCACAGATAAAATGGTAATAGTGGAATCAATTCTCATGACTGCAAAATAAGCCAAGAACCAAAACATTTTCTTTGGCAATCGTTTTGGGTAGATTTCCGTGAATTAACCTGCTCAAGTGCAATGAACATCCAAAATATGAGCAAACGATGAGGAACGCTTGTTCCTCATTCTTTCCTCAAAGTATGAAACAAATATGCCACTTTAAGCCAAATAAATAAACAAACAAAATAAAAGCAACAATGTTTTAACAATAATAGACTCGAGGGCACTCCCATCCCGAGTGCAGTTAAATCTATTTCACCAAAAAGCCACATTTGGCTTGTCATCGTCTCGTTATTGTCATGAAAAAAGAGCGTCAATGAAATAATGTTGTCGTCATCGTCAATGACGAAAACAACATTGCTCCTGCAGCACATCTGATTCAAAGGACACCGGATACTCCTGCAATAGACCGAAAACCAGGAAAAGCATCCATGCTAATTCCTGACATGCCGCTAACGGACGAGCATGGATGAAATTGGATGTATTTGTCACGCTTGCAAGGTGGTGGTGGACCCCAAAAAGCAGGCAGGAGGGAGGAGCGGGGTGTACTTGAAAGATTGGATTAAAACTCAGAAAACTAAATCCAAAACAAACAAAGTCCCAAAGTAACAAACAAAAAACCGTGACTGAAACAAAAAGTATCAATAACCAAAACACTACCGCAACAAACATGACAGCAGCAAAGGAACAGCAACAAACACAAACATGACAGTCGCCAACAGCAACAATGACCCGACAATGAGTGTTCGGGCTGGGAGTCCTAAGACCCGACTCTTGCAAGGCATGCATTTTTATTTTCTCTCAGATATTTAGACTAATTGGGTGTAAAAAACAGAGAATTATCTTTTTACTTGATGTAACGTCCTCGTAAGTGGACGCCAGGCCCTTATAGTCCAAAATTTAACATTATAGTCTTGAAAACCAAAGACGTCATGTCCACACATGTGCACGCACGCCAGGTCCCAGCAGGGGACACAATACCTCCTGTCCGTTACATAACGACCAACAGGTGTGCAGCTGCAGGGAGAACCCTACAGTGCCACCTGTTGGTCCCAAACCGAATCATGACAATATTGTTGTCTCGTTTTATTTCCAAGGAACTACTCTATGTTGAAGGAGCCTTATTTAGTCATACCATACTTATGTCTAATAGATGCTTATTACTTTGTTGCCATCATGTGGCATGTATAAGCAATTACATCAAGGCACCATTGCACGTGTATGAAACAGAGATGAAAGTGGACTTTCCCGAAAATACAAACGCAAGCACCGTATATATCCGTAATCCGGAGGACTTTCATCACCGATTTAATTATTCTTACCATGTTCTCTTTACGCAGAGCGAACAACTAGCGTTGACCAGTCAGACGCTCAAGGCCGAGTTGGAACGTCAGGGTCGCGCTTTGGAGACCTCTCGCCGCCGGGAGGAGGAGTTGGAGGCGGAGGTTCGTGACGCCGGTCTGGAGACTCAAACCACGGCCCGGGCCCGGGACCGGGCGCTGCTGGACGTGTCGCGTTTGGAGCAAGAGAAAGAGGCATGCCAGTCGGAGCTGGATGGCCTGCGGAAGGAAGCGAGGCAGCGGGAAAGAGAGACGGCGAGACTCAGACAGCAGCTGGAGAGTACCAATGTGGCGCTGGAACACAGCAACCAGAGGGTGAGAGCCTTGGATGCTGATCACAGGTACACACGCACACACACGGGCACATGTGGACTGAGCGAAAGTATTAAAGGTTCCATTTTACCCCTGGTAGCGGCTCATTATCAATAGAGACTGCAACCGTCGTGAATAATTGAAAACACTTTCAAATGGGTACCGCGAATGTTCCGTTGGCTTTCATAGACATCCGTGTCGACTCTGACCACATTCAATAACCTGTTTGTGGCGCATGTGTGTTAACGTGCGTGTGCACGCAGGGGCGTGTGTCAGGAACTGTCCGAGTCGAAAGAGCTCTGCACTCGCCTGCAGGAGCTGGAGCGAGAGCTCGGCACTCGATTAAGCAGCCTGGAGGAGAGTAAACGGCAGCTCGAGGAGCAGTACATAGACGCACAGGCCAAGAATCGATCACTGTTGCAGGTACGTGTACATATGCGTGTGCGGGCGTGCGTGTTTGCTAGTGTAGAAACTGTTCCAAAAATTGGGAATAGAATCTGTCATTTTAACCACAGCTTCACTGATAACCTGCTAACTCATTTCTTGGTAGCTATAACTCATCACAATGGGTAGTTTTGAACATTTTTGGGATCAAAAGCTTGCCGGGTGTTGCGTTCAATCTTCATCCCAATGCGGGGTATAAATAAGTCATTATACTCCCCCATCCCTTTGGACCCAGCGCTGGGTTTAGCCATTTCGCCCATTATTTGAATCACTTTTAACCCAGCAGCTTAAAAAGTATAAAAGCGCAGCGCTGCTTAATGCTGCGGCTACTGTACTTATATTGGGCAAAAATGAAGATTCCAATGAGAAGGAATTAGCCATATTTTTAAAGTTACAAATTAAACGGTGTTTTAATAGCAATCTAGAAAAGAGGAAAAGTGACGGAATTAACAGTTGCATCATTCTGGCAAGTGCTGGCTTGTTGACGTTAGTTTGACCGTCGTGTCTGTTGGTGCAAAACGGAGGTTAATTCATTTCACTTGTGGCACGGAAAAGTGGATGGCAGGTGCTTTCCGCAGGAGAGGCGTTCGATTACAGAAGTCACCGCTCCTTTATGATGACGACTGGCTCTTTTTTTGTCGCCGTCAGGATCTGTCCAGCGAGCAGACTCGTTCTCACAATCTTACTTCTGAAGTCCAGCACCTGAGCCAGAAGCTCCAAAAAGCTGAAACTCAACTCAAACCGGCAACGGACGCTCTCAACCAATCACGGGACAGAACACGGCCACCCGCCTGCCCTCCGAGCGAATATGAGCCTCATCTCCAGTCGGGGAAGACGGATGAGGATTGTGCACTTCGATCCTCAAGCCAACCTGACGGTTGTCAGACGGACCGGCGGGAGCCATCCGTGCCGGACCGAGACAAAGGTCGCGACCTTTCCGCGTCGCCCCACGATACGACAGGCGAGACGGAGAGGCGGCTCACTCTCAGGTTGTCGGAGCTGGAAAAAGAGGTTTGCGTTTGGATTGCATTGGGCCGCGTGGGCTTCGGATCTTATCAGCAGGATGTCTGCTTTGTTTATGTGAGGGATAATGATCCATATTATGTGGAAACTCTTTTGCCAGAGGGCTTCTTGTCGACGCTCCACTCACAATAGCGTCCACTTCCTGAGCGCGGCACTTTATTCTTAGTAGCTTTATCTCTCTTCATCACTTTGTATAACGTCACCTCAGCGACTCTTCATCTTTCTTATCTCATCTGCTTCTCTCTTCCTTTTTATCCGCCTTCTGCCGTCGACACTTAGTCCTGCGAAAATTATCGCAAACATTGCTTGCGCCGTCTCCAAGGTCAGGAATCTTGTCCGTTTGATTCGCGGGGTTGGAAGGCAGCGAGGCAGTCGTACCCAACGTATGCGGGTACGGGAATGATCGGTGCTACGAGTTGTGGCAAAAGTTGTAATCCCTCAAGCATCAGCATCACTCTTGAAGACTAGCAGACCGTGCGCGCATTTCCCCCGAAATCTTAAAGACGATACAAACGCAAATCGACTCTCGCAAATCCCCAGAGTATTTTGTGTAGTTCGGTTGAATTTGCGCTGTATGTTTTATTCAACATTAACAACTCGGCGCCCGCTTCTACATATGCCGCTCATGCTAGAATTGGATTATTGCGCAGGTGCAAAGATTCCTGTTGCGCAAAGTGCGTGATTTTGAAACGGAGGCAGACTGCGGGAAACCTACGATGCAATTCATTGTAAATGTAAACTAACCAGGAGTGCCGTTTTAAGGCACTCTGAAGGGTCACCCGCATATGTAGCGGAAGCGCAAATAATATTTTTGTAGGAGTGTGACAATAAGGCAGCACCAAGACGAGAAAATGTCGACGTGCTGTAGGAGGATGAAACATTTGCTACCGCCTGCGCCGTCTTTGTTTTCTCACCCTGATCACATCTGCCTCAGAGAGCCGCGGCGCTTGCGGGACAGGAGGCTTTGTCGTCGCGTCTGTCCCAGTCCCGGGAGACGCGTGAGCACCTGAGGGAGCAGCTGGAGGCGCTACGGCGACACTCGCTCAGCCTGCAGGACTCGTGTACCCGACTGCAGACGCTCAACACTCAGCTACAGGTGACTGAACGCACAAAGAAAAAAGACGGAGAGAGCTCGAGCGAGGCAGAAGGGATGCCTCGTATTTCAGTCTAGGTTATACTTTGGCAAATTTTATCCAATTGCAAAAAGGAAGTCATTGTTCTACGTAGAGCCACCTTTTACATTTAAAAATGTACTTTTTAGAGCGTGCCGACCTAGGGACTCCTCCTTAATACAACCAAGTACGTGGAGCAAACTCAAAGCCCTAGCTGTAATCGTACAAACATGGAGCACGTGAGAAGTGAAAGGCACCGTGAAGCAATGGGGGCAGCGTGGTGGCCGGTGGTTCACCTTTCTGGTTCAAAGTTATACGTTTTGGGTTTGAATCTCGCGGGGTTTAGCTTCCCCTGTGCTCGTGTTGCGGGTTTTATTTGCTTCATCGAACTTCCTTCGACTTTCCCAAAACTTACACGTTAGGTTAACCATACCTGTCGACCTCGGTTTATCGCCGCCCTTATGAATGATTACGACTCCCCTTACAAAGCAACAAAAAGCCGTACAACGGGTTGCCGCGCACGCGCACGTCACGCTTTATTAATCCGACCGTACGCAGCGATGAAAAAATACATACGATTGAGGATTACTTTTGCTGGTTTGCCGTGACAATAGTAGCGATCGACGACGGCATTGTCGTTGGCTACCAGCGGGTGAGACGATCTGGATTTGAGCCAAAATGGTCTTTGTGAGTTCGGTTCACAATTGCTTCTCTTTTCCCCGTATAAAAGTTGCAATACGCCGTACATGATTTGAAATGATAAAAAAAAAAATAGGGGGAAAATGTACACGTTGACTGAAGACTCCTAATTGTCCACAGCGCTGTAGAAAATAAATGAATGGATGGACTAACTGTTTACATTTCAAGGCTGCACACTCACAAATTTAAGTCACTTGATTCAATTACTAGGGCTACCGGTATTACTACCAGTACTATCATTAAAAAAAACAAAACAATAGGGGATGCAGCATTGTTGATTGCTCCCTTCAGGGCATGAGCAACTTCCGAGAGGGGAGAAGGAAAAACAAGTTAGTAGCGCACACAAGCACCATTATGGATGTGAACAGATAGACATTGAGAAGATGGTGTGGGAAATCCCTCAGGCAGTCTGGGCCTATGGCAGCATATAACTAAGGCATGATTCAGGACACGGCGGGGTCAGTCGTCACCATGTGCTTAAATAAAACACAAGAGCCCTTTATTAGCCCCCCAGAGGGGAACGTTAACATTGGCACATTTATTGAAGACGCTTCAAACACACAGGCTGTAAGAAGACATATGCACAAACACTATTCTTCTAGCAACTACCCATACACACCGATGCTGAAAATCCTACTTTTCATTCTTTTACTGCACTACCGTCTTAAACAATTCACATTTATACCCACAGACGATTTAGCCTTTAATGAAGTAAACATGCATGTTTTTGGGACGGTAGAAGGCCGGCGGCTAAGATTCAAACCCGGAACCTTAGAACGGCGAGTCAGATGCGCCGACTACTAGTTAGCTTGTCGCTACAAACGGATGCCGTCTTCTGTCATCGGCCCGCAGCAAGTAGCACAGAGTGCATCGGACTTAGTGTACAAACACTTGGTCTCATCAGATGAGCAATTTTAGTTCAAATTTCTCAGCTTAACATCACTTCTAATTAGCTTCGTAGCACTCTGGAAATCCAGGGTCATTGATACCCATTTGCAGTTTGTCATTCTCAGTATATTCTCCATTGACATACGACTACACGGCGGAGAGCCATGTTCCACCTACTTGAACCAGGTTTAATCTGACCGACCGACCGGTGGACGAAAAAATTGCTGACACTATTGTGGGCCAGGTAGCTGCCGAAGTTCAAATCTGATCGGTTGATATACCTGGCATCACATCAGGCAGCGCTATTAATTCTGAAGGCCGGATTAGATAGACATGACGGCACGCAGAGGCTTAAATAAAATGGGAAGAAAACGCTCCGAAATGAAGAGAATAGATTGTTGGGAATAAAACGATTTGGGTAAATGTAGATCAGTGCTTCTGATTTTATGACTACTCCATCTCCCGTATGTTCGCACAAACAGGTGGAACAAGCAACTCTAAACTCCCAGCATGCAGCGGCGCTGGCACGCCACAGCGAAAGCCGTGCCCGGTGCGCGGCACTGGAGGCGGAGTCGCAGGTTTGGGCTCGGGAGCGGGAGGAGTCGGCCGCCGGGGCGGAGACCCTCAGGCGGGACCACGAGCGACTGACGGCGCTGCAGCGACGCCAGGAGACGGAGCTGGAGGAACTTTTAGACAAACACTCGCGCCTGCGGAGTAGCGGCCGCAGTCTGGAGGCACAACACAGGGAGCTGGAGGCCAGGTGCACACAAGCGGACCACGGCGGATAATTGCGGGAGTGCTGAGAGACGAGCACTCGCACTCGCACTCTTGCAATCATCGTATGTGAAAACACCAACTTAATGTATGGAGACGGTCGTTCACACAGCCGCCGTGAATGAATGGCGTGAGCAATTACAGCCGAGCACGCCGATGCCACTGCGTGTCAAAAATAAATGACCGTTTGAGCCAGCGCATGTTTCTGCTATTATTGTGCGCGTAAATGCTGAGAGAATCGTTCACACCGCCGCTATTGCCCATGAACAAATGATTTTGTGAATGCCGAGACACAAACGCCGACACTGCTGCTATTATTGTATTTGTGAATGCTGAGAGACAAATATTCACATCACTGTAATAACGAATCAAAAATATTGATACTGGAACTGTTGAAAGATAAATGCTTCAACTAACGCTGTCACTGCGCGTGCGAATGCCGAGAGATGGACGTGATCACAATTGCTACGATGCATCAAAATCTTCCGGCGTCTATTCTGAGAGACAATCATTCATGCCACTGCCAATTATGCAATAGCCACGTTGCGAGTGCTCACGCCACTGCGCTTGTAAATGCTGAGAGACAGTTATTCGCAACGCACCGCTATGCATCAAAAACTACGACGACATTTTGTTGACTGCTGAAAGACAAGTGCTCACACGATGTGTTGTGTGTGTGCGCGAATGCCGAAAGATGAACATAACTGCTATTTATGCGTCGAAAAACTTACTACGTAAATGTTGAGAGAACCCTTCCCGCCACTACTATTGTGCATAAACAATTAATTTGGTGAACGCTTAAAGACACCTTCGCACTTCCACTTCTGCTATTGTCCATGTAACTGTAAATGCGGAGAGACTACTATTATAAGTTAAGTTCAGCACGCGCGTGCCGAGACCATTATTGTGCATGTACATGCTCGGAGAGAAATCAGTCTTCCCCACTGCTACCGCCCATGAAGATGTACTGTATTCAGTGAATGCCGAGAAATATTCACACATGCGTTTGTGCATTAAAAAGGTTCATTTTGTCCAGCCGAGCACTCGAGGTTTTGCTATTATCGCGCTTAAAAAATAGATATACGGTATATTGCCAAAATACTGAGAGACAAGCAATCGCACCACGTCAAACGTTTCACGCTCGGTTTGGGCTTTGTTTTCCAGTTATTACTTTTCTCATTTTGCACACTTGCCAATTGATGCGGCAATATCATGGCATCACCTCATATCGGCTGTATCCGGTATCCAATCGAGTCGATGTCGTCCCAATGCTTTTGCCATTGCTGCGACATGCTCTGATGCATTAGCCCACGTTCATTTCATTTTTGTTAGCATTTTGGCATTGGGAGGTTTTGTCCGCACGCACGTGCGATTGCTTTTTCTGCCAACCTGTGTTAATGCACGCATATGTGTTGTGTTGCATAGCTACAAAGAGCTGCTGGATGCTAAGAGCCAGCTTGAGGAAAGGGAGCGAGAGATGAAAATGGGGAAAGAGGAGATGGAAGCGGAAGCCCGTAGTCGACTGGAGCAAGAACGAGAGGTGCGGAGGCTTAAAGAAGACGGCGAGAGGTGACGCATTCTTAGACAAAGAGTCGGCATTTAGATCCCCTCCCCGATATGCTCCCACTTTGAAACTCTCGACATTTTTGCTTTACTATGGCTCGGAGGATACAAAACAGGAGGTGGGTTCGGTACAAACGCAATTCCGTGTGGTATTGCTCATTGACGTGGGCGCCGAACGGCGGAAGCAAGGAAAAACAAAGCAGGCAAGATGCGAGAACAGCCAGCAAAGGACAACGGATTAGAAAAAATTGTTTGGACGCTCATCCGCCGTATGCCGTATTTCGATTTGAACAACCGTTTCGTGACATCCCATTGTGAATTGTCACCATCATATTGACAGAAATGATTAATGGCACCTAAGTCATAATGACAGGCTGCCAAACTGGAGAATGATGTCCTTGCGTTGCCGTCGTGAGTGCTGTTTAGCTAATAGCCGGTCTGCTGTTTCAAATGTGCCCCTTGGACTTGTTAATCAGCATCCATTTTCATGATCAATGATAAAGACTTCAGATCTTCCACCCATCCATTTTTCGAAATCAGTAATTCCCAGCCACCGCGCCGGATCGTCGGGTATACTGCTCTGTTAATGTATCTGTGCCGGTGACGTATAACTGACATGCGGAACAATTAAAGTCTGTTCCGCCGCGTGGCAAAAAGAGCCTAATTAACCTTTGTATCCACCCGTTGCCGTGCGTAAAAGAGAATAGTTCATGACATGCGCGCAATGAGTGGGAACTACACGTGTAATGAAAATAATCACGTAACTTTGCCTTTGCCGCCAGCTTTGTGCTAACACATCATGGGAACCGAGCTAAACAAACGTTGCGGCAACACATGTAAACGCAACGCAAAAATATGACTAAAATGACTGCGGTTAGTGAGTCCCATACAGTAACCGCGAGTCTTCTTCATTTGTGTCCGCATGACAATATTACACTGCCCCCTATGGCCAATTTGGTAAAGCAGAAGAAGCGAGACGTGAAGTAATCATCCTTCATAAACTGTTTGAATGCTCTGCATTCAATTTAATTGTCGAGTATGTTTTTCCAACATTATAGAGTGATATTAAAAGTAAATGTAACGTATCATAAGGCACCACTTTATTTATTCACAAAAGGTGTCAAAATATTCATTAAACTGTAACTCGGTGTCCATATTAAAAGGCACGAGAACCGTATTTATAGTTTGTCATAACAATTAAATAGCTTCCACAGATGCATGTATTCCATACTTTGAAGGCATATTGTGAGGATCAAAAAATATTCCATCCATGTTTATTTCGGAAGTTGCAAACCTTCCAACTGTGAACGTTAGATATTATTTCATAGTAGAGACAAACAAAGATAATAGCTCTCTACGATAAACATACTGTTTTTTGCAGGCGATAAATTCAAACTAGAGTGTGATATCAAATCATTTTTGAAGTGATATCAGATGTATTCTAATAATTCTAATCCATAGTTTTATACCTCTGTGTATGACTCATTGTCTTGGGTAATAATATAATAATGGGTTGAATTTAGAGAGCTTCCAGAGCACTCCGCAGGACATGAGCAATGAGTAAAGCCCCTGTGTGTGTGTGTGTGTGTGTGTGTGTGTGTTTAGGCTCCAGGCCCAGCATAAAGAATTGGTCGCGTCCCAAGCAGAGCTGCTGGCTCAGGGCTCCTTGTTGAGGGGGGAGCTGAGCGCCTCCCTACTGGAGAGGACTCGCCTGGAGGGGGAGCTCAACACCGTGAGGGAAGCCAACCAAAGTTTGGACCTCAGCAACGCCCGCCTCACCAGCCAATTTCAGGTATCAAATACCCCAAAACCTGCGTGCATCCTCTCACTGGCCTCTACAATAGCGGTACAGACAAAACTGTAAAAACAGCCCCCCGCCAGAGTTGAACAACGCAAAAAAAAAAAAAAGACCGATGTTCCACTCCAGTACAAAATGGGCGCCTTTGGCAAAACAGCTACATTTTTGCACCGTAGCTTCATCTGTTGGATTTGGTCAGTCACTACTTGGCCCCAATTCATTCCTTTTCTATCCGCACATTTCCACCCAGCGGTCACCTGTTGGAAATGATCACATTTCAGTCAGTTGGGGTGAAAATGATTTATTTACCGGTAGTACAAATAATGTAAGTTTTATCATTTACTTTATATATGACAGGGGTGTCAAACTAATTTTCGCTTCAGGCCCATCATTAGTTTGGTTTCCCTCAAAACCGTTTCGACTGTTGAAACGGTGTGAATGTATAATCGCCCGTTCTCATTGTTACATACAATGTACACAGTTGAATGTGCATTTGATTGTTGTGACTATTTACTGTACAGTGGTGCCTTGAGATAGCAAAATGTAAAAACAAAAATAGCACTCTAAAATAGACTCTATAAAAACATGCAGGGATGTAATTTGATATATACAGTAATATCAGTCATTCTTTGCAGAAGATATATATATGGATGCAAGTATTGTTATATTATCTGTCTACATGTGCTGCTCCACTGTTTGTACTCGAATATACTTTGCTTCCAGGTTGATAACACCATGACACTGATGCTATCCGTTAGCCCATCGATAGCATTTTGCATTGTTTGTTAACACGAAGCGAGAAAGACTTATCTGAAGCAAGGCTTTGTGACTGTTTTGAATACACAATGTACTTTGTTTTATGTTTAGTCCGACCGTAAACTTAAACTACAAGTGGCAATAAACGGTGAGGAGCCTCTTTTTTAAAGAGGTGTTTACTATCTGCCGAACCGCTGCTTGTTATGGTGTAAACTGCGTTCCCGGCCACCATTTCGCGCCGTTACGTCAACGTTTTACTCCCAAAACAAAGCAAAAAATAAATAAATATTCCGGCGGAGGAAATTCCGCTTTGTGAACCACTACACGACCAATAACAATGTACTGTCACAGCAAAAAATAATTTGACCAGTCCCCTCTAGAGTTTTGAAGTTCCACTGAAAACGGGTTATCGGTTTTTACATAATCCCCCACTAACAAACCAATTGACTAATGATGCTCAGCTTTCCGCTGCAAAACACAACCGCCCTAACAAACATATACAGTATATCCGAGAGACTTGTAACTTTGCTATGCAGTGAATTATTCATGCACGAAACACTAATTGTACCCTCTGCGGGGAGTGCCTCGACACAAGCCGGAAAATAATTAAAAGGCATCTTTTTCTTGAGCTGTTCAGTAGCAACCGACGCCGCGATACATAACGCGTCTGCTTGTGAATAAGAAAGATGTTGTGGGACCCACATCCATTTCTATTGACCACTGAGGTAAATTAAACTTCACAACTGTAGGGGGAGCCCTGGAGCAGAACACCCACTTATCCCCCATTGCTACTTCACCCGCTCAATTCCGGTCTTAACTAAAACAACCATTTAATGTGTGAGCTCCGGTATTTGCTCCCCATAAAGCTCACAGAACCCACAAGTGTAGTAAAGGAGGAGCACACCTTCAAACCTGCAGCCGCACTCGGGTGTTTAATATTGCAGTTGCCGACTGATCGTTTGCATGCAAAGAAGGATTTAATGCTTCGCGGTGGAGACAGTTGGAAACGTTACACTCTCGGAATAAGAAAGTTAATTTATTTGAAGCATTATTGGGCAATTAAACCGAACATATTAGAGGTTTATGGCAGGTTTTAGAGGCTGTTTTACATCGCCGCGGTCAGGGTGGAATCGTTAGCATCTCGTCAGAGCAGACTTTGCTCACACCTGATGGAAGCTGACGTCAATTTTGACACTTGAGGAAAAGCGATTTGCCGAGCTAACTTCAAATCAGCTTTAATCTTCTGCGTAAGGCAGTCAAACTGTGGCTAACGGTTGAAAATGCTCATCGGGGCACTCGCGTCTGAAGTCGCTCGTGGGATTACAGACGTGCAAATTGACTTTCCAAAAAGGAGCCAAGTGGGAGATATTTTGAGAGGCTGCCTCAACCTGATCCTCTAATGAAGAACATTTTGTGGGCGAATAGACAAGAAACAGCCAAAAATATGCTAGGATCAGGCATGTTCCTCTGAATTATTCAATCTGACCAATGAGGCGCACTTGGCTTGTCAAATTCGACAAATTAGCTTTGGTATTCATCAATACAAGTTGCCTCCCAGTGCCAGGTAGCAAGCAGCTTGTCATTATCTATACCCGCCGAATTATTCCTTTCAGCTAGCTCTCTTTTCCTTCTTTTCTTCGTTTCCATAATGCGTGACAGAAAAGCCAATAAATAGTGGCAGAATGCGAATGGAGCGGTGCTTTTAACGCAATGTTTGGAACACGTCAAGACTTGCAATCTAACTTCCTGTGAGACAAGTGTGGACGAGAAAATCATCAGCGCCACAAGACAATACGATTGCTTCAAGCAAGGGTAGCTTATTTCATCCCCAAAAAAAAAAAATCATTTTAAGGGGTTTTGTTGGATGCATTAAAAAGTGGCAAAAGCGCAGTTGCAGAAAATGACTGACCTTATATTTTCTATTTCTAGGTTATTGTGTGTACATATACATGGGTGGACCAAAATGTATTCACATCGTGGCCGGTGTTCAGCCACATCTCGTAGTCATTTTTGTTGAACTCATCCATCCATCCATTCATCCAGTAAACTTTACTGTACTTTTCTGGGTCAACAATAACCTAGAAATAAAAAAAGTAAGGCCGCTCGATTTCTGCAACAACTATATCCATTCATCCATTATCTGAACCGCTTTATATGCTCACGAGGGTCGCCGGCATGCTAGAGCCGATGTTGTCCTACATCTGAATTTTATGAGAAAATTTAAATATAGGCGATATTTCAAAAAAGTTCAACAATACAACATATGACTCTTTTTTCCATTAAAAATGAAAAGGTGATGTAACGTTTTCGTTTCAAGAACCTTTAAGAAGAATTACATAAGAATTGTCAATTGTAAGTTTTAATTTATAACTGTCGAAAAAATGCGGCAAGACGTCACACATTTAATATTATTTATTTAATATTGATTTAAGGGGAATGGGACAATATATTGGCTACTTTTGTTCCAAAAAAAAAGAAAACGGTTAAATGACGCAAGCTTTCACGTATTTTTTTCAATTTAAAAATTAAAAAGCACATTTTGAGTGTCACTGCGATTGGCTGGCAACCGATTCAGGGTGGCCCCCGCCTACTGCCCGAAGACGGCTGGGATAGGCTCCAGCGCCCCACTAAGTACTCCCCACCCCCCCTTCCGTCCATGTCCTCAGTGGAAACATTTTGTATGTTCATAATATATTATTCTATCTCCACAATGCATTACGGCAGCCGTCACTCACTGAAGGGTTGATCTAGGTCGCTGTATATTTATTAACTATTTTTTGGGACACTTTTGTGTTCGTCCCGCATCGAATAAATCCACTTTAAAAGCTTTCTGTCCAATACATCTCCCCAACAATGACACGCACTTTATTCCAGTTAGTGTGACTGACCGGCTGAATGCAAACAGCAACGCTTTCCTATCCAAGTCCAAGCTCAGTTTTACAGATGTCAGATCTGCAGTGTATGTTGTGGAATAGATGTCTACTGCAGCACATAGGGGTGTTAGTCATTGAAAAAAAAAAGCCACCAGGCGGCGGGGAAATCATATTATGGGGTTAATTGCAGCAGAGGGCCCTATTTGAGGAAATATGATCTATATTTTTTGAAGGCTCACAGTGTTCTGGTCTTCTTCCTTTGTGTGTGTGTGTGTGTGTGCAGCTACTAACCCAGCTCAAGGGGAACATGGAGGAGGAGAACCACAATTTAGCCGAACAGAACCGCAGTCTGATGATGGAGAACCGGGCGCTACTGGAACAGAGCCTGGAGCGCCGTGACCAGCACTATACGCAGCAGAAAGAATATCAGTAAGTGAACGCGCGCACTCACGCACACACACACACTTATTCGTAGAGCTGACAGGAGAGGATCAAGTGGTTTCAAGAGTAAATCAGGTCTTGTTACTTGGGCTGCAGGGCTTTCTTAACAGGATTGAGGATTGATAGAATTAAAGCTACAAGCGGGAGCAAATAGTACATGATGTGTGCGAGGAGATAAGTGTGTTATGTGTATGCACGTGTGTTTATATGAAGCATGGAAGTCACGCGTGCAGGTCCGCGTGTGTGAGGAAACGTGTGTTTGAAAGCCCCCAGCAGTGGGGCTTTCAAATGTTAAATAAACTGGTTGGAGATTATCCAGAACTAATAGCAATCATACAGGGCTGCTTCACCCTTTAAGACTACGGAGTCACATTGCTCTCAAATGAAACATTATTGCCCTCCCAATTTTTTCCAGCAATGGCTATTTTTTATTCAGACAGATTTTTCTTTTTTTTGCAAAGAAGTACGATTGAAAAGACAACGTTCTGCAGCACACAATTCCAAACTACAATAAAAAAAACACATTGATAAAATGTCGCCAGGACCGTCAATCAAAATTATTTATCGTTTAGTTTTTTGCATTGAGAAAACCCATTTGACACAGCACTAGACCAACGGATGGATGAAGTGACAAACTGTCGTGTTTACTTTAAAAGAGAATCTCTCGCGCAGCCGTGACATCTGCTACGAGAAAAAGCAATTTAATAGCAATCATCCACAGAAATATATTCAGTATTGAACTGCAGAGATGACAAATTAAATAAGAAAATGGCAAAAACAGTTCCATTACCAAAGCGAAATAGCGTGATGATTGGTTTTTTTGTGAAATCACACTTGCCCTGAACCTACCGGAAGAGCAATTTAATTTCTATAATATTTGTGCCGCATATCGAAAACATAAGGGTTTACCTTAAAAAGATGACAGATCTGATTGACAACTTACAAGGTTTATTATGGATAGAGATGTCCGTTTTGCCTTGAGTTACAATACAAACCCACTTTAGGAATTTTACAAGCGTTGTATTGCGGCAATGAAGTCGACTCAACTCGCTTTGCAACCAGCAGCAGCTTGGCGGGTATCGAACAATGATATGAACAGCTAATGGCAACATGTGATGGGAAAGCCTTACATGGGCTGACAAATAGCATCCGCTGTATAAGGCAGGGCCGTTCCGGAGATTGAGTGGTTAGCGCATCGGCCTCGCAGCGCGAAGGCGCAGGGTTCGATTCTGACTCCGGCCATCCTGTGTGGAAGTTGCAAGTTCTCCCCGAGCCTGTGTGGGTTTTCTTTGGTTGCTCCGATTTCCTCCCACATTCCAAAAACATACGTGGCATGGCTGTAGAAATGCACAGTAAGCAGGGCGGCAAATTTCCACTCTATTGAGCGGTGCTTTGGGGACAAAATAGCACCACTCTATCGGTCGGAAAAAGTTATTTTTTTTCCCCATAAAATAGAGTAGCACTTCATCCTCTGGGGAAAAATACGAGTCTATAAATGTGAACTCCCACTTAAGTTCCAAGCGCCCGACATCCCTCAGAACAGAGCCGCACCGCTAGCACGCGAATAAACGGGTCTTGATACTAAACTTGACGTTTTCCAGCGCTGAACTCCGCTGACCTCTCTCAACACGGCCGAACTTCCTCGCCCACAGCCGAGGGTCGACGACGAACGGCCAGCCCAGAGTGTCAGCGACTTTTTGCTTCACTATTTTTTATCCTGAGCCGTTTATCATCCGAGGCAGGTCTGCGGTTGCGGGCTATTTTTCAGCCTTTTTCTCTTCTGCTCTCCGTGTGCCCGAAACCTTGATCGGCAGCAGCGAGCTGACATTTATTGCGTTCTCCTGGCTTAAAAACTGCACAGAGAAAGTCATTTGGTTGATGTTATTGACAGAAACGAAATAAATGTAACGTCAGTAAATGTATGAAATGTCGCGGTGATCTTTGCGTTCTCCTTCAGGGAGAAGCTGAGCGAGCTTCGTCGGGAGAAGCAGAAGTTGGTGGAGAAGATTATGGACCAATACAGAGTTCTGGAGCCCAACGTGCAACCTTCACAGTGGAAGGCCAAGTACCGTTCAATAATACAGTACAGTCGAAGACAATTTTGTCGGTGGCACCGTGCTAGCATCTGCGTGGTTGAAATAAATGATATTGAGTGAGATACTACAGTACAGTATATGTAATCGATATTTGATTAAATGTCTTGTCATAACACTTTTCCCCTTGAACATCAATGGCACCCTTCTATTCGTCTCACAAACAATAAGCCGATGAAAAGCAATTTATGGTGTCAATCCTTTAGTGCGGGGGTGTCAAACTCATTTTTGTCATTGTAGTTACGGTTTCCCTTGGGGGGCCCGATATGAATTTTGGGAAACCATATGTTTAATCACCTCCACATATTACATACGCAGCGCGCAACAAATTGATGGATAACTAAGTTTTAAAATCAGAAGTCAAGAATAATGACTGTTATTGTGGATTACATATGACAATTTGAAATTTTGGTTCAGACTTCAGCAAACATCATCGAATTTGACGTGCTTGATTTGCTTTGGCGGGCCACATAAGATGATGCTGTGGGCCAAATCTGGCCCGTGGGCCTTGACTTTGACACCTGTGCTTTAGTGGCTCATTAAGCTGAAGTCTCACATGAGTTGTTGACGTCTCCTTAACGGAACACATAATTGCTACTGTGGGCTTGGTATTATTTTGGATTCCTTTCAAATTGTACAACCTTTGGGGCGTTTGTCTTTTTAAGTGCCACTAACTACAACGATTCACCAGTAATGCGATTGAAAAAGAGTGTGTGTGTGTGTGTGTGTGTGTGTGTGTATTTATACTATGTAATATGTGTGTGTGTTTATACTACAGAGTAAGGAGCATTTTATTTCTACCCTGAACACATCCTCATACTGCCCACTGAATTGTGTGAATTCTCATATTAGGCCTTCACTGTGCATTCTGTGTCCTCGAAGGAAATCTAACTGGATTGCAGACCAAATGAAGAAGCTCATCAAACCCCGCGGAGGAGGGCGAGAGGGACGCCGCCTCTTCACGGCCGCCGGCAGCGTGGAGAACCTGGCTGACAGAGCCCAATTCACATCAGACACACCTCGGCGCGGTGAGTGCCGCACACCACGGTGCTCTGTCTGGCTTTTGCAAGGATATTCTGACACACTCGCCCCCATCAAGTGATGCCACGGGCATGCATAGACATCACCTCATGACTAGCAAGTGAGCTTGGCACCCTAACCCTTTCTCCTTAAATCTTTTCCTCCTTTTTGCTGCGAACGCCGCAAGCATTCACAGAACCGCACATACTTCTCTTTACGCACTCTGACTGCACAATGCAAAGCCACTATTCTGATGGAAAGGACTAATTCACACCTGATTTCCTCAGCTTAGTATTTGCATTGTAAATGATTACCTGTTCATCAGTTATCATTCGTTTTGTCCGGGGTATTATAAGGCTACTTTTTTATGAAAGACGACGAGGGGAGCAGCTTCATCAAGTAGGCTGTGTTCACTCCCACAACATCGCAACACCCCTTTAAAAATATATCAAAAGAAAGAAAACTTCACCCGTACGCACAGTAGTACTAGTTAATTTACCAACTATTTCTAACGTATTTAGCAGTAGTATAGAAATAATAGGAATAGGGAAGAAATTTCATCTGTGCTGTATGTTACACATACAGTACATTTGACAATAAAGTTTATTCAATCCAAATCCAATTCAATAGGGCAAAGTAATAGGATGGAGCTACGAGGCTGGCGTGTTCTGTCCAATTCATCGATACAGTAGGCTATATATATATATATATATATAGAGAGAGAGAGATAAAGACATATACATACATATATGATTGATCAGGGCGGCCCGGTAGTCCAGTGGTTAGCTCGTCGACTTCACAGTGCAGAGGTTCCGGGTTCGATTCCAGCTCCGGCCTCCCTGTGTGGAGTTTGCATGTTCTCCCCGGGCCTGCGTGGGTTTTCTCCGGGTGCTCCGCTTTCCTCCCACGTTCCAAAAACATGCGTGGCAGGCTGATTGAACACGCTAAATTGTCCCTAGGTGTGAGTGTGAGCGCGCATGGTTGTTCGTCTCTGTGTGCCCTGCGATTGGCTGGCAACCAGTTCAGGGTGTCCCCCGCCTACTGCCCGACGACGGCTGGGATGGGCTCCGTCACTCCCCGCGACCCTGGTGAGGATTCAGCGGTTCGGAAAATGGATGGATGGATGATTGATCAGGTACAACACAGATTCCATGGTGAAGGGCCCCAGGCTGCCAGATCAAAGGAGGAGGTTATACCAATGAATGCAGATGATGAGATTGGGAGGCCAGCCCCAATGAATGAAATGCTGAACGAGGCAGCAAATGACCTAAGAGCTAAGATCATGGTGAAAATGAAGGCTGGGCTCCCTAGAAACCGATTACAACAGCTATGTGAAGTACCACCGGAAAGTCTCCTGGAAACTGTGAATGCAGCTCTGCTGAGCGAGGCAGCAACTGACCTGAAAGCTAAGATCATGGCGAGAATGAAAGCCGGGCAACCTAGAAACCGATTACAACGGCTATGTGAAGTACCACCTGAAAGCCTCACGGAAAGTGTGAATGCAGCACTGAGGGCGATCCCGACCGTAACGATCACGGAAACCAATGAGCTGATAAACGCTTCAGCATCAGTGATCCTTGAGATGCTTGGCTATAAGAGCAACCATGGAAGCCATGAGATACGTTACCCACCATGGAAAAGACGGTTGGAGGCTAAGATCAAGGCGGCTCGGAAAGATGTGAGTCAATTGACGGAGGCCCAGAGAGGTGTGATGAAAAGGCCGATACCCGAGAGGTACATCCAGATGACCATACCTGAAGCCTTGTGCAAAGAGGCACCTGAGACGATCCAACACATAACTGCAGGGTGTAAGATGCCGGCAGGGAAAGCCTACATGGAACGCCATAACCAGGCGGCTGGCATAGTCCAGCGAAACATCTGTGCGCAGTATGGACTGGAAACCCCAAGGTCAAAATGGGAAACACCTCCGAAGGTGGTGGAGAATGATCCACCACCAGGAGCGAAGATCCTGTGGGACTTCCAGATCCAGACTGACAAGATGGTAACGGCGAACCAACCGGATATCGTGATCATGGATAAAGGGCAGAGGAAAGCCCTTGTAGTGGACGTAGCGGTCCCAAGTGATGGAAACATCAGAAAGAAGGAACGCGAGAAACTGGAGAAATACCAAGGGCTCAGAGAGGAGCCGGAGAGAGCCTGCAAGGTAAAGGTGACAGTCGTGCCTGCGGTGGTCGGAGCACTCGGGGCAGTGACCCCCAAACTAGATGAGCGGTTGCAACAGATCCCGGGAACAACATCGGACATCTCGGTCCAGAAAAGCGCAGTGCTGGGAACAGCGAGGATACTGCGCAGAACCCTCAAGCTTCCTGGCCTCTGGTAGAGGACCCGAGCTGAATGAGGGACGGACACCACCCGAGGGGGGGGTGAGACCAGGAATTTTATATATATATGTGCATATGTATATTCTCCCAACTCCAAATCTTTAAATATACTGAACTCCTCAAAATGTGTGGCCCACATTGGCCCATCTTAGGCAACGTTATTTTATGTCACGTTTTATTGTAGAGAAACTAGTCATTTGTGTCACAGGAGTAAAGATAACAGTTGGGACTTTTTTAGCACATTACAGTAATTCAACAGAAAATGCCTTCTGTAAATGGTTATCAAGTATAGAATGTAGGCAACAGGACTGTGCTGAAGTTCGTCTCTGTGCGCCCAGCGATTGGCTGGCAATCAGTTCAAGGTGTTCCCCGCCTGCTGCCTGAAGACAGCTGGGATAAGATAAGATAGGATAACCTTTATTTGTCCCACACTGGGGAAATTTGCAGGCTACAGCAGCAAAATTGGGGGGGGGGGAGAGAAAAAAACTGTGTTTCATTGCACAAAATGAACGTTTCAGTAAGAACTGTACACTGTTCAATCATATAATATCAATTTCAATAATAATGGACAGGCTCCAGCACGCCCCGTGACCCTTGTGAGAATAAGGGGATCAGAAAATGGATGGATGGATACAAGGACTGTGCTGAAATTTTAACCTTCCCACTCATAGCTGAAATATCAATCTAGAGAAAAGTCAATGAGTGAACTTAATTTTGGTCTGGCAATGTCTTAAATCTGAATGATGCAACGTGGACGTGGACCATATGAGGATGGATGTAGTATGGGTGGAATAACACAGATTTCTCTCTCTCTCTCTATATATCTATATATATATATATACATACACACACACACACACACGTCTCAATACATACATAATGTATAAACTAATGTTTTTAGCAGTATTTATTAAATAGTCAAACAGATCAATGTGCAGGACACCTTACTTTTTATTTTTTGTATGCATTTCAGTTAATTTTATCGTGCATTGATGCATTTTATTCCCTCGCGACGCAGATGATACTGATTTGGTGGAATGGCCCATAACATGTTATAAGGTGGCCACAGATCAACCTCTCACGTTTTATTCAGTCTTCTGAGTTTTTTTTTTTTAATTTCTGCATTAAAAGTTTGTGTTTGTTAACTGTTTGTTTTCAGTCACAGTGAGAGCTCTCCTGCCTATAAGAATAATAGCGTGATCAACTTTATCCGAAATGGCCTCGGTCCAAACCTGGCAATTAACGTAGTGAGCAAAGACGGTTCCTTAAGGCTCTAATAGCGGCGCTGAAGTCTGTCTTCGATAAGCTGAGACGCTTCGGTCTTTGTATAAATAAACCTCCGCTGAGATCAATGTTCAATTTATTATTAGCTTCTAATGCTTTAATCTTTACCTCCTCAACTGTGTGTACAATTGACTTCTTATTTGAATTAATGCAGTGCCTTCAAAAGGCAATGCATCAAATCCCCCCCCCCCCCCCCCCCCTTTACACTGATTACACATGCCACTGTCGAAGAGGAGTAAAAGGAGCGCTTGTGATGCATCCAAAAATCATATCAAAATCTTCAACATGAGTGATGAAAAAGAGTAACCAATTCATTACTTGCCTTAATTTTTCATTACTGGGTTAAATAGCACTCTTACGCTTTGCATGTCTTTTTAGCTGGCTCCCTTGAATCACTGCCCTGGGAAACAGATGCAAATTATATGAATTCAGTGCAATCTCATTTTAATTATAAAGTGGGAAAATCTTAACAGAGCTTAGAAGGGCATTTTTTCCATGTTGCGCAGGTTTAGTAATACTTCACACATACATTAACAATCCCCTTATGAGTGAGCACTTTGCTTATTGGCAGAATAAACTCTTGAGGGTGGGGGTGGGGGGGCCTTCCTTAAGTAGAGCTGGACTCTGGGGGGCTTCTACTGACGACAATAAGGAAGAGGAAGGAAAGCGTAGCGTTCATTACATTTTCATTGCATTTATCCACATGTGCACTTAATGGACGCTTCATTAGGTGCGACTGCTCAGTCCAGTGAGAACCAATCTGCGAGCTGTGTCAAAAAATGTTCCTTTGCAAAGTCAATAATACTATTTTGGGTTAACTGCCTACTTGCTCGGATTCTTCACCCGAGATGTGCAACAGATTCCTTCAGTTTTTCATTGATAAGGTCTCTACAGCTAGGACTCCGGTCTCTGTCCATGTTCCATGTTCAGCTGTGCTAAATTCTTTTGAAACTGTGTCCGTGGCGCTTTTGGAGGATGTAGTTCGCCAGACGAAGCCATCTGGCTCCCCCTGCGACTCTCTTCCCCCGCACTTCTTTCGGGAGGTTCTCCCGAGTGTTGGCGCATCGGTCTTGGATATCATCAACAGCAGCCTCTCTTCTGGTGTAGTTCCCCAACAGTTTAAACATGCTGTGGTCCAACCCTTGATCAAGAAACCTGGTCTTGATCCAAGTTTCAGGCCCATTTCCAAACTGCCTTTCATTTCCAAAATTCTGGAAAAAGTGGTGCACATGCAGTTGAAATTTTTCTTGGATGAACATAACATCTTGGAGGTCTTCCAGTCAGGTTTCAAGACGATGCATAGCACGGAGTCAGCCCTGTTACGCGTTTCTAATGACATCCTCCTGGCAAATGACGCTGGCGACCACGTGTGTCTCGTTTTATTGGACTTAACTGCAGCATTTGATACAGTGGATCACAGTATTCTGCTGACTCGTTTGCAGCACTTGGTGGGCATTGGCGGCAGTGCTCTTGAGTGGTTTAGGTCCTATTTAGCTGACAGAACCTTTTGCGTCAGCCTTGGCTGCTCTGAGTCACGCACTGCTCCCCTGTCGTGTGGTGTTGCACAGGGCTCAATTCTGGGGCCTCTGCTGTTCTCGCTGTATCTGCTCCCATTGGGTTCCATCTTAAGGAAACATGGTATTCCCTTCCACTGCTATGCAGATGACTGCCAGATCTATGTCCCACTGAGCAAGAAAGACGCCTTCTCATTAAGGCCACTCCTATCCTGTCTGGAAGAAATCAAAACCTGGATGGCACAAAATTTCTTGAGATTCAATGAAAAGAAGACAGAGGTGATATTGTTTGGTCCCAGTGGCCCTTGTACATCCCATCCTGTAGACTTGGGCCCCCTCTCTCCTTATCTTAAGTCAACAGTTTCAAACTTGGGCCTTAAACTGGACAGTGATTTCAAACTCGATCGGCAAATTGGTGCCGTTGTTAAATCCGGCTTCTTTCACCTTAGACAGCTGGCCAAAATAAAACCTCTCCTCTCACATGAACACTTTGAGACAGTAATTCCTGCCTTTGTCACATCCCGGCTCGATCACTGCAATGCCCTTTACTTTGGAGTCCGCCGGTCCTCCATTAAGCGCCTTCAGCTGGTCCAGAATGCCGCCGCTCGCCTCTTGACTGGTACTCGTAAGAGGGAGCGCATAACTCCTACTCTGGCATCCCTTCACTGGCTCCCCATTCATTTTAGAGTTATTTTCAAGATCCTCTCATTTGTTTTCAAATCTCTGAATAATCTCGCGCCACCTTACCTCTCTGAGCTCATCCGCCCCTACGCACCTGCCCGGCGCCTCAGGTCTGCGGACCAGACCTTATTAGAAGTACCAAGAACTAAACTGAGGCTCAGAGGGGATGGAGCCTTTTCCGTTGCCGGTCCCTCTCTCTGGAATGACCTCCCACAGAACATTCGGCAAGCCTCCTCGCTGCCCATCTTCAAAACCCTCCTCAAAACTCACTTGTATTCTTTGGCATTCGACTCAGCATGACTTTGATTTGTTCTTGGTTTTACTGTTTGGTGCTTTCTACCGTCTTTATTACCGATTTGTCTTACTGTTTATTGTGCATGTTAAATTGCTCCATGTACAGCACTTTGTATGCAGCGATGGCTGTTTGAAAGTGCTCTAGAAATACAGTTGACTTGACTTGACTTAACACTAATTATTATTATTGGCAGTATAATTATTATTATTGTTGTTGTTTGCAGGGGTGGTTTCACATTTTGTAAATGGGAAGCAGATTGGATTAATTATTTCGACCCAGCTGATTGGATTCAACTCTAATTATAAACAGCAACCTTTCTGGGAGCCTAAATCAAAACTGAGCATTTTTATCTGCAAAAAGTCAGATTTTCATTCAAATGAACTTTTTTTTTTCATGAAACCAATTTTTATTCGTGTATGACTATTGATTGATTGTCTGCGATTGGTTGCCAACCAGTTCTGGGTGCCAGGACAGCTGAGGTAGGCTCCAGCACGCCCGCGACCCTTATGAGGATAAGCGGATTAGAGAATGGACGGATGGCCTATCGATTGATTCGAAGCGATGTTATATGCTTGGAATACTGTTTGTGAAATACCTCGCAATGATGTTTTGTGTTGTTTGCTGACACATTAAGGCCTTGAATTGCCTCCAAAGATAAGAATCAAATTGGGCAAGATCTGGGAGGCCACGTCTCAACACTAAACTGAAAAAAAAATCCGAGCATCTGGAAACGACTTATCTAACCAGTGACACACGCGTGATGACCATAATCAGATGGAGGTCCATCCTGCTGAAAGTATACAGTACTAAGAAGCTACAGTCTTATTTTATTCGTTTATCAGTGATGGGCAATTAATGTTTTCTTGCAACTGAAACTTTGCGGTGTTGAGATTTCCATGGAGGACACACAATAAAATTAGATTTCAAAACAATGCCAGCCATGAGGAGCCTATCTACTGTATTGGACACCTTCTATAATAATAATAATAATAATAATGGCCACAGCAACAATAATGATGGCAGCAGCAGCAGCAGAGTGGGTAGTATATAAAACATTGCGGTTATGTTTGTGCAAATATGCAGAGGGAATAGAGGCGACAGCAGCTCAGTGCATCATGGGAAATCACCCAGCAGTCTTTGCATACGCGGCCGCATAGCAAAGGCATGATTTGCACAACGGTGAGGTCTTCTTACCGCAGCCCCGCTAGATGGATTTGCAAGCGTGCAGCCTGGCTGTGACAAAGGCGTGCGTCTGATATTTTTAAAACCGGATTGAGCTTTTGCAGCAAGTCCTTACGATGCGTTACATACGGGTGCGCGGAAATGTAATATAGCCGAATAAGATTACGGCAAAGGTGTAATCTAAACCCAAGGCCAAGGATCTGAACCGCATTGTATTTAGGGTTTCCTTTAGAGAGCCATTATGACAACCATACACAGGAAATGTCTGATCGTATTTTTCCAGTGTATATAGTATACAGTAATGTTTCCCAACTTTATGGAGTCAAGGCGCCAAATTCACTTTAGAGAAAATGTTATGGTACAGTGCCCAAAGAAATGTCACAAAAAGTGGATACACTGGACAGTCAAAAAGCATTTCAAGTGAATCCATCCATCCATCCATTTTTCGATCCGCTTTATCCTCACAAGTGTTGCGGGTGTGCCGGAGCCCATCCCAGCCGTCTTCGGGCAGTAGGCGGCGGACACCCTGAACCGGTTGCCAACTAATCGCAGGGCACACAGAGACGAACAACCGTCCGTGCTCACACTCACACCTATAGGGACAATTGATAGTGTTCCATTAACCTGCCACGCATGGTTTTGGAATGTGGGAGGAAACCGGAGTACCCGGAGAAAAGCCACGCAGGCACGGGGAGAACACGCACACTCCACACAGGAAGGCCGGAGCCGAATTGAACCCTGCACCTCTGCACTGTGAGGCTGACGTGCTTCCCACTCACCCCGCAGTGCCGCCTTCATTTCAAGTCAAGTAATATTTTGCCTTGATCACAGTCTCAGAGGGCTTCGCATATATTACATATATTAATGACAACCTCCAGGATGGCAGGAAGAAAAACATCTGGGAAAAATGAGAAACCTTGAGAGGGGGCCGCAGCTGGGGGAATTCACCTTCCAGGATGACCAGGCTGCGCCTCCGAGTGATCGACCCAACTCTTGTCCGGATCAGTCCGTGCAAATCATTCTGATGATTCTGTACAGCGGCATCCAATTGCACCATCGTCACCCAGCCCCCTCTCCAGATCAGGGAGGAGGAGGAAGGACAAACGGACAAAGCGGCACTATAAAAAGGGCAACATAGACTTCAGCAAAATGCAAGAGTATGCACATGAGTCTTATTTCAACTAAGGTAGCTGCTCTAATTTCCATGGGTAAGGCATCCCAGGGCACCGGAGCCCGGATATAAAACACTCTAGAACCCGCAGAGTCTTTTTGGCTTTCGGGCTCACGAAATGGCCAGCGTGTTCTGAACAAAGAGTTTGGGGTGGAACACACGGTGTCACTAAGTCAACAGGATCGGAAGGTGCTAGCTAGCCCGTGTAATATTTTATAAGTAAAACCTTCAAATCACATCTCAAATGGACCGGAAGCATGTATGCAAGTTGACTAGTATTGGTGTAATGTTGAACTTCCTCTCCCACGTCGGGAGTTAAGCTGGAGCATTTTGTACAAACTGCAAGCATTTAACACTGGACACGGGAAGACCACGTTGCAATAATCGAGGCGGGATGTAGCAAACGCGTTGATTATGATTTCTGAGTCACTAGGAGATATAATGGGACATATCTCAGTGAAAAACATATCTCGTTATATTCTTAACGCGCATTTGAAAAGAGGGCATTGAACGGATTATAGCACCTAGATTTTTTGCCGGATCACTTAGCGAGTGGATGCGTGTACTTGGATTTATGTCAAAGACCATCTAAATTAGAGTCTCCTCCTCCACCCCCAGCCCCCCTGCCTCGAGTTTGACACCTGTGCCCTAGACTACAGTATCTTTTTTCATTGGATTCTATGTTTGAGAAGAATTGAATAGCATACAAGACTGCGGGTCATCCAGGACCAACATGTTTTATGCATTATACATCAGGACTTTGTGTATAATACATAATGTTCCTCACATTTTGCAGATCTTTGCAGCGCTCCGGGTTCGCCATGTCCCTCGAGAAAAGCTACGGAGATTTCGTCTCCCGCAAATCTGGTCCCACGTCGTAAACTGGGATCCCGTCACGGTTGGGCTTTGACCAGAGGTGGTGCCGGAGTTTCTCAATCCTTCGGTCCGGGCGACCGGAAGACCCCACCTCGCCTCCGCCTGCTTTCCGGTCAGACCACCTCCAAAGTCCTCTGGGAGAGCGAGAGCGGCGAAACGAGCGCACCCCAGCAGGCAGCGGAGGGCAGAGTGAACAGTCAGGAGAGCTCTGAGGAGAAGACAAACGGAGGTGGGAAGGAGGAGGAGGAGGACACAAGATGATGCGAACAGGTGATCGGGTCAGAGATGATACATTATTCATGCAAGTCTTCTCTCTTTTACAGATCAACTTTCCAGCAATGGCACATGAAAAAGACTCACGGACTCACTCGACTCTGTTTATTTGGATGGAACAATTGCGCGCGCACATTGTTTTAAGGCATCGCATTGTCATCGCATTTACCCTTTTGAATAAAGTCACAGTGTTGTAAATACGATGATGAGGAAACCCAACTCACTGATGATCTTTTTATGTGCAGCTGACTTACAGAGGCAAAATGCAGTGCTGTCATGCAAAACCACAATCGAAACAAAGGCAGTTATTAGCGTCGTGGTACTTCTGATTGAACAGATTCAGTGATTTAATATTGTTTTCCAAGCTTTTTGTAGTTCCTTATCATGTCTCATCCATACGAGAGCCAATCATGATGATTTGGACAACCTAAACTTTCACTGCTCAAAGTGGCATCTCGGTCTTTGTCGAGACTTTTGTAGCATAGCTAAGCAGCCGAGCGGTGAAAGCATTCAAGTGGAGTGGACAAGTGCACTTAAGCCGCGCTCGCATGGCGTCATCTCGTCCGCAATAAACCTTTATAGGATTATCTCAAATGTCTCGGCTGCTCCCGCTGATTGATCTGCTCCGACTCACTTCAAGGTAAAAAGCCGAAGTCTATTAGAGCGCAGGTGGGCAAACGAGGGCCATCGGGCTCACGTGTGGTTCACTTTAAGGCTCCTGTCAAGCCAGGCGCTGGGCTAGGGCTAAATGATCTAATAGCTCACTTGCACCAAATGGTTCCAATGCAGAACTGACACTCAGACAGATGGGTGCGTGGGGGCTGTGTGTGTGATTGTGTGTGTGTGTGTGGGGGGGGGGGCGGTCATCATGGAGCCGCACATGGGAGGGGCGGTTATCTTTCAAGAAGCCTCATTTTCTCACAGTGGGATAAAGACACAGTATTCAAAATGAATAAGAAGTAAGAAGTAGTTGTGGCTCTCGGCCACAACTCGTGGCCAGACGCTTACACGCTCCTGAACTCGCGCACGATCCAATACATAAATACTGGATTACGCAGAACAGTAATGCCACTTTGCAAAAACCCATTTATTTGTTTTTAGGACGTTTTTATACAATACCGGACCATTTTTCTCATTGAAAATGCAACGCAAACCATTGTTGTGTTTTTTGGGCCGGAACGGATTTAATGCTATTTTAAATCATTTTAATGGGGAAAATTGATTTGTTACACAGCGGAACCTCAATATAACAGAGAGTTCATAGTACAAGGGAAACCATGCCGGTGCACGGTCAGTAATTGTTGAGGGCAAAAACAATCAAGCGCATCGTCCAGCCCACATTTTTTTATTGTCTTGACAGCTTTGTAGGAGTAGCGCAACACTTCTTGAAATATATCCAGGATACCATGTTCTTTGTTTCTGTGGCGGTGGGTTGTCGATAATAAGGTAGAACCGGCTGACCCCGCAATTAACGATCAGAAAGAAGTGTCCGGTGCACTCAAAGAGCTCCCCCGTACTGTGTCAAAGTCTGTTAGTGCCAGAAGTATTTGGTACACAGAGTATTTTCGGGGTCGCGCCACTCTTGTCGCAGATATACAATTAGACGAGAACCGTCGGGCGTCCGGAAGGTTCCGGAACGTAGACTCGGGAAAGTTGATCTAACAAAATATTCTTATAGCTTCCTTGGCGATTTGCAATAATTTTGTACTGTACCGGACAGTTTTAGACAAAGCAATATTTTTGCACTGTATTGGGTGTTTTTAATCCACGGAAAAAAAAATACTACAATTTAACGGACAATCCGCTCGAACGGATGACACTTCCCCTCAGTTAATCCGTTAAATGGAAATTCTATTGTATGAATGCATTAAGTTCCAAGCTCGGTCACGCAACAAATTCAACTTTGTGAGCCAAAATACCGCTCTAATATGTTTTCAGTGACGCCTGTCCGGCGGGACATTTTTGCGTTGGATTCTCAGCTCCGTCTCGGAGGCCGCGCGCTGTCGGACAGGCCCAAAGTCAACCGGGATAGACCCTAGCTCACCTACGGCCCTCAATGAGGACAAAAGCTTTGGAAAAAGGATCGATGGATGATCTCACGGTTTTCCCTTTTCTTTAAAGGTCTGTTCGTTTGGATGTAGAAGACTCAAGGGAAGAGCTGAGCAGCTCACAACACGACCCTGAATCCTGATCAGGTAATGACTAATGGACTGCTAATCCACCTCATCAATTATGAAGTCGACATGGTGACATCATTCCAAACAAAGTCTTCTTCTAATAAGGCAGGACACGGCTTCTGTCGGTCACGCTGAGCTTTGTTATCAATGCGAGGCAACAAGGAACGGCCAAAGCCGCGTCCGCCTTCGCAGCGTTCCAATTTAAAATTCCTAGCGGTGTGTCAAGAAGTTCCTCGCGACCGCCGGCTGTTGTGAGGAGGAGGAGGGAGATGATCAATTTTCACTTTGACCTTTGTTTATTCAGCCACCGCTCTTCGCTGAAGCGAGAAGACGAGAGAGAGAAATCATTCCAAAAAAGCCTGGGAGAAAATAAATAGAGGAAGCAAAAAAAACAAAACGACAACGAAAACGAGCGATTAGATGCCATTGTTGCTTCTTGATTCCTAAAGGGATGAATGATGGATGCGCGCCCCGGTTGATCCGAAGACGCGGCGCGGCTGTCTTCGTTACCGAGAACCCGAGGGCCGCGACACGATTGGCCCGACCTCACTTTTCCAAGCAAACTTCCCCATGTTTTGGCCGTCCTCATTATTCCCGTCTGCCCCCCGAGCCCCGGTCCTTTCCCGAGCCATCATATTTTAATGACCGCGTCTCACTAAAGGGCCTCCGCTGAGCAAAAACCTCACTCGGGCCACTTAGCCCGCTAACTGAGCAGGCTGAGGCATCATAAATGCCCGGAGCCGTATCGGATGTTTGTTAAGTCGGGCGTGTCTTTGCGGTTTGGCTCGTTTCCTAGTACCCGCCCCGTACATTGACAATAACCGCTTTACGTTCTATTCCTAAGTCGGCGCACGTCGCGGGGACCCGACTGCGGATCGATCAAAAAGTTGTCGTTCGTAGTTTGTTGTCTTCACCGACTTTAGGGGGCATGAGACAAGCGAGGCGGTCCTTGATGGAGGTGCGGCGAGGTAAATTCAATTCATGATCATTTGCTCGGTCGGGGCGGAAGAAGGAAGGTCGGAGGGATAAACGACGACTAACCCCGTGACCTGGCCTCTTCGCAAAACCGTCACAATCCGCCAGCTCTCGGTGGGCTTTTACTCAATGAGGTGAGCTCGTGCATCTATAACTTCTTCCTCCCTCACCCCGTCCGCATCCGTCTCTCCATCCGCCGCACCCCCCGCCCTCTCCCCGAGTGTATTAAGGGGCTTTGACGCGCTCGGTAAAAAGCTGATTTATTCCCTCTGAGGTATCGATCGTTTTTCGCATTAAAGATTATAATTCATTACCTCGGCCCCTTTTAATACATTAAAGACTCAAAATAAAAATAAAACAGCCCCTCCTACCGCCGCTTCCGCCGAGGCTCGCCGCATCCCAAGGGTACGCGAAAACACTCACGTCGCAATGTCCTACTTGTTGTGCCGGAAGGCCAAACTCCTCCCGAGAGGCCCTCGCGCGAGCGCAAGTATCCGCGCGCGAAAGATGACCGCGGCCGCTTTATTTTGCGACGTGCAAAATGATAACGGCCTTTAAGCCGTACTCGAGGAGCGATGGGGCGGCGACCGGCCAGGGGGACCAGACCCAGGTCTTGACTCCACAAGTTGGCAACTGGCGAGGAGGAGTCGGAAGGCCAGATTTCAATTTTCAAATGTTGGGGCTGAAAATAAAAAGTCAACATACTCGGGTTAAGTAAAGATAGTGTACCTGAAGAATCTAAATCAAGGTACAGTGTTCCCATCGCTGGAAACAACCGTACCCACTCGGCATTTGGGCACTTGACTCGAGCGGTGGGAAAATGGACCAAAATACTGCAACGTCCAGAGGTCGGGCACACAATATAAGGAAGATACAAAATCTTTCGTAGAAAATGGACAGATGGGTTGGAAGTGGAGGCTCTACTCCTCTGCTTTTGTTGCACTTTTGTTTTGGATTTTTTTTATTTTAAATTGCGTTTTGGTCCACGGTGGGGATTTGGACCCGCAAGTCAACTAAACCTTCCCCGAAGGAGTTCAATTTAAGGATGTCGCGCTGCCTACATGTTGTCTGTCGATGCGCTCTGCCCGTGCAGGAAAGCCGCCGAGATTTAAGAAGCGGCGTGTGTTCGCTGTTGATTTTGGCCCAAAAGATTGCAGCGATTTCCCCACGGCAAAATAGGATTGCCCCTCCCCGTGTCCCGTGGCCTGGACAGATTGATTCGAGAGGACTCGAAGAGCAATCGCGCAGATTTTTTACCTCCTCGGAGTGTCATTCCCTCGTCATCCGTCCCTCTCCCCTTCCCTCCTTCCATTAAAGGACTCCTCCACCTCCAAACTCCTCTTTGTCCACTCGGCCCCCACGCACCCTTTACCGCCCGCCCCCCCCCGACCGTCGCCGCTCGTTCCCACTGACGGGCTTTCAGACACTAAATCAGAGACATTGATCCAGCCCGGCCCGAGTGTCCTGGATTCCGCTAAAGAGCCATTTTCATTTCACTAGCAGTTTACTGGCTCGGCCTGACCCCACCTCCTCCCGAGAAAACAAACATCGCTCTCCTCCAATACCAAAAAGGTTATTTGCACACACATTCGTTGCCCACTTTCATGACGTGATAAATTGATATTGCGCTTGTACTGAGAAGGGGGAGCAAAAAAATCATGCCGCTCATCTTCATCTGGCACCGGGGCCTGAGAAATGCAATTATGAACAATTCCCAACAGCAATCAGCGTTGGCACAAAACCATCAAGCTAAAGCTACGGGGGGGGGGGGGGGGGGATAATAAACCCAGCGCGTTGACAATAAAAGAGTAGCGGAACGCCTGAAATGTTTTGGGAGGACCTTTAAATGGTGTCAGACTTCCGTTTAACAGGAGTTTGTATTTGACCGGTTGATTCTGAACACATCCACATACACCGCATGATCCCGGTTGGATATTTCGAATTCGCCACTTGAAAAGATTTCTCAAAGGGATTCATTTGAGTTCTATAGGTTACAGCTCACATTAATGGTAGAAATAGCAAAGAGCCGACACGCGCTGGTACCAAGGTTACAAAAGTTTGGGGCTTTTCGTCGCTTCATTAGTACCACACAGGCAAACCATTCATCGCATCAAACGATGAATTAAAACACTGCGAAAGAGCGTCCATCATTCGGAATGCAGAAATTCAACAGAAAAGGGAGGAGACGAGCTAAAGCAAGCACTGTCAAAATGCTAACTAGGTTTTGACGACAGTGCGCGCGGCGAAAAAGCACCTGGAAATGTTGAACTTTGCAACAGATGGTGAACAATTCAAACGTGTGGCGTACGGCAAAATAAAATGCGATCAACATGCGGTCAACTTACCTTTGAGTCATTTGAGAGGCGTGTCCCGGCAGTGATCGTTTTCCTGGATTTTTAATGAGGTCATCAATATGTACAACGGATGTCATGAACGACCGCAGAGAATATCCCTTCCCGAAGAATAGTGACAAGCGGAACAACGAAATGCTCTTCCGGTAGGTGACGCAAGGTACAATTAACTCGCGCAGCCAACCCGCTGCCGTTCATATCACAGAACAATTGCAGTCCGTTCAACTAAACAGGCACATATTCCACACCGGGTCAATTTCTGCAAGAGTACACCGAAACAAGATCATTGTTATTAACACCTAAGTTGGTAGCTGTGCCATTTGGCCCGAGCGATGCCACTTACCGGACGTCCCCAGGACCTAAAATCTACAAACAAAACGATCACATTCATTTTCACGGAGACGGGCGTCTTCCGCATTGATCCGATTCCATTTTTAATGAATGCAGTTTAACATTCACTCAAACTATCTCGAAGACCGTAAAGATAGCATTTGCCGCCTCTCTCCGAGCAAGAAATAGAACAAGAGACATTTCGAGGGCATTCCTACAAAAGCAAACGGCGCCGATTTGAAGGGATGGCCGACGTGCCGTTTTAGTTCAACATAGATAGCAGACAATAGTGGCAAAGCACCGCGTTAATCTAAACGAAGCTCCTCAAACCTCATCGACACCACCAAATCCCAGACAACGACGGCAAAGCATTATTTTCATCTGAAAGAAGCTCCACAATACTTGTCAACATACAGTCGTTTTTTTTCACTTTTTCGGGGTGTCTAACAGAGAATAGTCTATCCCAAAAATCTGCAAATGGGCAAATCGGCGAGGTGCGAATCAGGAATCGGTGGGCAAACACTATCTTCTCACGTCATGTATTTGTACAGCACGCATCATACAGTCTATCGGCAGAGACATTTAACCAACTAAGTAACTCAGGTTGATACTAATGCATCTTTTGATGAAGGTAATCATTCTCCATGAAACAGCAAGGTGGCTCTCCGCCATCTCCCCCCCCCCCCCCCCCCCCCACACACACAGAAGCTCGTCGAATATGACAGAGCCTCCGAGACTTTCAGTTAGCCAAAACAGTTGGCATAATTGCTCCTCATGTGTCAAGGAAAAGGGAGGAAAAGACTACGGACAGGACAGTGATGAAAATTGTTGGCGGGATAATGAGACTCGTTTTCTTTTTTATCCTCCCATCCTGTCTCTCTCTCTCTCTCTCTCCCTCCTCTCTTGCTCATTATTCAGATTGACTGGTTGGAGATTAGCTTCACAGTCTGCTGCTAATAAAAAAAGAAAAAAGCAAAACAGAGTCCCCTTAGACGAGTTCATCAGGCTCGCCATGCCGCTTCTCCCTTCATCTTCCCGCCGGCTTCGCATCCTCTCATCTCTTCCTTTTTTTGCTGCCTCTCAGTTTGAACTACGTCCTCCCGCTTTCCTCCATCTGTTTATTTTTCCACTCTGCTGTAATGCAGGGGAGGTGGGGTAATGAGGAAGAGGAGGTGGAGGAAGCACAGGTTCAGACAGGGAGATCAAAGAGCTCCAAATCCCTTTGAGACAAATGAGGCTTTTACAGAAAAAGCCCTTTTCTTAACACAATGTCCGCTTGTATGATTTTTTTTTTTTCTTCACCTCGAGACAGAACACCTCTATGGGCCCGAGCCAACGGATCACATTGTTCGGATCAATAAATACGCGCGTTGGCGAATAATAGCGGTGAGGCGGATGCCCGCTGAACACTCATCACATATGTGTCACATCCTGCAGCAAACAATGAAGCGCTTCTACAGATGTACCGTAGTGGGGGTGGGGGGGGGGGGGGGTGCACCTGAGCAGAGCGCATGTGGCAGTGAAACGGCAACAAGAGAAAAAAAGATCAAGATGGTTAATAGAAATAATACAATTATCACCGTAGTTGAAATAAAATAATACTCCCCATACTGATACCAGCACATGTACTAGTAAAATTCCTTCTACAACAAGATTTTGCAAAATATTTTGAAAATGACTGTTGGAAACAAACTGAAAATACATTCAGCACATCCAATACAAGACTATATGCCGTGCGCCCGCACCTGTCTGAAGACCGCATTCTGATTAAAATAGCGTTTGTGAAAAATGAATCGGAAAAATCCAGCCGTTTCTATCCATCTCCGGTGGCGGCCGTTTTGCTTTTGCGCCGCCACTTGCCGTCAAATGAAAATGCCATCGCAGTGCCGAAGGGCTCAGGTACCGACCAATCGCAGCTCATCTGTTTTCTGACTTTGGTCATGTGATGTTCACAAGCTGAGCCGTCAGCCGCACTTTGTGGATTGAGATCAGAATATCCTCAGCATCAGTATATTCAATGAGGTAAAAGGTTGCAATTTGTCTATTTAAAATCAAATAAATAAGGCGATCGCTCCGATTTTCGCAAGTCCGTTAAATGATTCCAGGCAGAGGGCGCTTTAAACTTGAAGCATTTATCTCCTCTTTATTTGGGCGATATAACATTTAGCTGAACTTCCGCTTCGCTACAGTAAGTCTGCTGTGATAATAAGCGTGCTGATTCTCGGGGATTTATTCTACAAAATAAATAAATAAAGCAGACCACTTCAAATCTTTTGTTTATACGAAGCTAATGTAGCGGACGATGGTTTCCTGGAGTCTTCACTTGTTGCCAGGCGACAGCTCAGTAAAAGTACAACGCGAGAGAGAATGCTTCCTGCTTTCGCCGTCGACTGCCGTGCCCGTCTGGAAACAGGTAAACCGAGAAGAATGCTCTTGACCGCATGCTGGTCTCCAGCCGAAGGGATTTGATGAATTGATTTCTTTACGTCAGGAAAAAACTAATTCTGCTGTGCTTCAACCGACGCAAAGAAGGTTGCATCTTTCTGACTCAACCGTTGATCCCACTGTAGAATGGGAATGGATGAACAAAAGTCTACACACCCCTTCGATTTCTATCAGAAGCCTTCCGCTGACTCGGACCGCTACTTCGAACGGTTCATAATCCCATCCGCCTACCAGCCCCAGTTACAGCTGAAGAACAAAAACAAGAATCTCACAACACACGCGTTGAAAATGTGTTCTCATCCAAAGAAACCAAGTTTGAACTTTTCGGGAATGTTTCGAGGAGGTATGTACAACGGCACACGAACAGTGAAGCATGGAGGGAATTATGAACGTACGTTTTAAACACAAACCATTCAAGTTTCTGCTACAAAACCAAACAAATGTCCGCAAAGGTCTACTAGAACAGCTGAACTTGATTTGGGGTGCATCAGAAACACGTTAAATGATGATAGGTGTGTGATGACTCCGGTGAGGGGTTAATCCTGAACGCAGCCAAATCCGACTTCAACGGACAGTTAGGACGGCGGAAAAAATCGTTGGCACCGCCCTACCCACTCTTGAGGACTTGCACACTGCAAGAATCAAGACAAGGGCACGGAAAATCCTCCTGGACCCCCCGCACCCTGCCCACCGCCTTTTCCGGCTACTCCCCTCAGGCAGACGCTACAGATCCCTGCGCGCCAAATCCAGTAGACACTTAAACAGCTTCTTCCCTCTAGCCATTAACTCCTTAAACAGTCAGTGACGTAGTCACTCTTCTTGTACTACAAATACTGCTACTGGTTACTCTAAAATGGTTCAATGATTTGTTGTTTACGATGATACTAATGCAGCGTGTTATACCGGAGACAAATTCCTTGTGTGTTCTACATACTTGGCCAATAAAGATGATTCTGATTCTGATCTGATTCTGATTCTCAGTCACAAGACGGCCTTATCTCGGCCTTAGTTTTTTGCCTCACAAAAACCTGGCATTTGGCGTCGAGACTTTTTACGCCCACTCCATACACACAGTATGATGAATACATTTGAAGTGTCTCGCACACTGCAGGCATGTTACTGATGCAGTGAGCGATCTCGCCCCAGAGGCAGCTCTCTGTTGGCTGCATTGACGATGTTGCCACGGGGAAGGAAAAAAGTTTGCCTTGAATGTAAAATTGAACGCGCCTTCTTTGATTTCTGTCCAGTCGCGCTTCAATAAATTGGCTCTTAATCCGGTGTTTTTTCTGCAGAATTCGTGAGGACTTTTGGCCATTTATCCCCGTCTGCTTGCCCTGAAATAAATACCGCATTTTAATCCCAGAATATTATTGGAGTATTTTACGACTTGATCTTTATTTCTCAAATTACTGCCAATTATATGCAACGACTCATTTTATGAACCTAACACAACTAAAACTGCACGCCAAATGTCCTGCATGAGCAAAATAAAACAACTAAAACTAAAAGTGTTTCTCTTCGTTTACAAAATGAAATAAAAATGACAGCGCTTTTACAAAAATGAAAACTAAGCGAAACTAACCAAAGCTGACTATAATGATCATTAAATGTCCTTAATTTTCATCTTTTTCAATTAAATCCATAAGGGAGCTTTCGGGTTTCATCAAATGTACATATTGATTTCGGTCTTATTGTTTACCCGGATATAAGAAGAAAGGGCGAACAGTCTTTCGGGAATTTATTGTGCCCTTTTCTTTCTACATCTTGAATTTAACTATGAAAACCAGCTGAAAAAAAGTTGAAACCCATAATGTAAAATCCTCAACTATTATGACCCAATCAAGTACTTGTTCTATAAAACTGCCGTCGCGGTGATTTGTGGGCACCCCAAAAACCGAGGTTAATGGCCAAGTCCGAACAGATTGCTTCTGAGCCGCACATGCCGTACCCGAATCGAAGCCGCCGTTAAGACTCGGTGGGCTACGCGATGAAAAAAAGAAACGCCTGTAAACTGAAATCTTGTTGCCGCTGACAATGAAGTACTCCACATTGCGCTCATGGAGATTTGCCGTGTCCAAGTGGCCGATGCGCATTTTAATCAACAGTTCTTGCCCGTCTTTCCATCGGTGAAAAGAACAATCATTGTGATGCTTGAATGTTTGTCTTGTGCAATTGGTCTATTTTTGTATTTGCACTCTCCTCCTGGGGAAAACGTTATTACTCGCAGATGCGCGCGCATAAGAATTGTCTTCATAAGACTGTTTTTTAATTGCAGAACGTCCCGAACGTGCAATTAGCACATGAGGGAGATAGACCGGTATTCATCACACCACTATGTGCGCGCACGGTGTGTGTGCGCATGAACCTGACATTTTTGGAGCGGTCGTGTGCAGTGTGTGTGTGCATCTTCCTCGGGAAAGTCATCCTCGGTTATGTACGCCTACATAAAAAGTCTGTTTGTATGGTAGAATTTGATACAAAATGCTCACTGTAATTCGTCATAAATTGCCCTTTTTATGCGTTTCAAGTATTGCACTTTGTTTGTCAGAGTTTTTCACAATTGAGTCATTTTATTAAAAACATTCACAAACTGTGATTGGATTAGGGTAAATGGCACAAAAAAAGTACAGCACAGGATTGCCTGATTTAAAAAAAAAAATCGTAGTGGGAAGAAAAAATATACAGTATGCATCCATCCCCGTCGGGTCGCGGGGGCAGCAGCTTTAGCAGGGAAGCCCGGACTTCCCTCTCCCTAGCCACTTCTTACAGCTTTTATTATATATATATACTGTAGTATATATAGACTTTTTTGGGGGGGGGGGGTACTTAAATGAATTTGATGATGACAATTATTTTCTCAACAGTCAAAAGATGCTTAGGGCGATATGATCCACTTAACTCATTTCTGAGCTCCTGACTGTGCATAATCACGCCGCCATAATGTCCGCACATAGATTAGGATTGTTTCTTGCGTTGTGGGCGAGGGCAGAGATTTATAGTTCGGTGGCTTTGTGTTGCTTTCCGCCCAGGGTGGGAGTTCAAGTGTCAGTGAGGCAGCCTTGGAGCATTCAACACATGTTTTTGGACTCGTGGCAAGCAGTGCAATGACCAGATGGCACCTCTCATTCTTTGTTTGTTTTTTGGTGTTGTTGTTGTTGTTTTTTTTACGGTTTCACATTTCAACCGGCAGGACAGAGCTGTTAGTCTTATTGACATTGCGCCAGCATCTTAACATTATAGTCGTCATTTTTTGAAAACAAATGTGTTTTTGCCTCTCTCCTCGTGACGATGGCCGCCGCCTCTGCTAAAATTGTACACATCCTTCATGAAACGGAACATTCAATTCTATCCCTGAAAATACATTTTTAATAAAAATATCATCATCGGGATTTGGGCGGCAGGGCGGGTGACCGGATAGCACGTCCACCTCCCGTTAGGGGTCAAATTCCGGGCGACGGCCTTCCAATAGCATTCCTACTTCATCTCTGAAAACATTGGGTCAGGCAATGAAAAGTGCCTTCTGCAGTTCAGGATGTGCCGCGCCCTGAAGACGTTTATGATCATCTTTCAATCTGTTGTTCAATCTCTGCCATGATTTTGTCGCCGTTACGGATAACTGTCAAAATCGTTGACTTTGCCACTTCGCGGTCTCGGCTGAGCTTCATCTGGGGGACTCCCTTCCGAAAGTGAGAGACAATTTCAGCCTCCGCAGACAGCAAGATTTGCTTCCGTTTACCGCACGTTTTCAGACCGTGCGCTCAGGACGGCGCCGTGCCTCCGGAAGTGCAACAATGTACGAGTCGATCGGTATCGTCGCTAAGCAACGGAGGGGAAAGCCGCTCCGTATGCGGTTTGTTGCTCATAAATTAGGTCGCGACGGCAGTTCGTTGAAATGAAGGATTTTGGATAATTTGGTCAGAAAAATCCAGCCGCTCTGTAGAAGTTTACCTTATAAAGGTGATCGTTGTAAGCAAAATCGGCACATGGAAAACGAATGACGTGTAATCGGGACTTTGAAATGTGAACCGTATAAGTGTGGAAACGTTTTAAGCGGGGTACTTTCAGAAACTCGACCGGATAACGTTGAAACAAACTCGGAATGACGCTTTGCCGCTTATTTGGACACCAAGCGCAGTGAGAAGAGACGCAAAAGAACACCAAAAAAAAAAGCATTTTGATACGTTTCTGCGTGTTATATGCTGAAATGCACTCCAAATATGCGGGTCGCTGAGAAACGGGGGCGCACTGTAAAGTTGAACGCCGACCCGCACAGCACAAGCGGCTTTAGTCGCAGAGTCCCCGGGGACGGCCGGGCTAACGATAATCTCGTCAACGGCCTCTTTGGGGGGGGTAAAGAGGTGAGGGAGGAGTCGGGGCGGAAGAAGGGAGGTCCCGTTTAACGAGCGACCGCATTAGTTGCGCATCATTTGGTCTTTTCTCTTCTCCGGAAAGCAAGCGGTGCATGTCACCGTTGGCCACTTCTCAGTTCCTCAAGGAGCCAATTAAAAAGGCGGACGTGGCGCCGAGCATGCGGGCGTGTCACTTTCAGCGCACAAACGGTCTACGTTTTACCGATACCGCTTCTCCTCTGTCTCAACACGGTGCAAAAACAACAGCCTCGATAGGAATAATACCTGGAGGAAATGCTCGGGAAAATTGCCGATCGTGTCCGCGCTCTTGTGCGTGCTCACGCGCAAACGCACACGCACCTTGTCGCGGTGTTCTTCCAGATACTCCCTGACGGTTGCCAAGGCCTCGTGCGCAGCCTGCTCAGGTGGATACCCTGCAACATTGAAGCATATGCCCATAATTTGCGAGAGAAGGTGAGGTGACAGATGTGTGAGTGTGCGTGTGTGTACCATTTGAAAAGTAGTGTGTGTTGAGGTAAGCTTGTCATCAGTGCATCCTGATAGCGATTGGCTTTGTTTTGCACACGCGCGACACTCTCGCCTCAGTGCTACGCCGCTTATTCCGCCGAGATCGGCTTGTTGTTACACGGAGTGCTTCACCTACGCTCGCGTCGTTCGAATGTCGGGAAGTGAGAATGCGCAAATGTATCAAGTGGACTGCTGCCGCCCAAATCCACGAACCCAAGCGGGATAGCGGAGGGGACACACCGCGCAAACACACGTGAAATGAAATGTGGGCGCGCATGTCAATTAGACAGAGAAAGGCGTCACGTAATATGCCAACGTGGGCCCTCTAGGAAGCTTGAAATAAACCACAAATCATTGCTTGTGACAAATTTGCACTTGCAATTCACGAGGGAAATTTCACTGCAAGCATGTACGTGTCTTTTTCTTGTCATACAGAACTGTAAATGTTACTTACTGTGACACCTATACAGTATGTTGAGCAAAACCTGCCATATTTCCTCAAATTGTCACATTGGGTATTTCATTTCTTAACCAACCATATGACTGGGATACGGGTTCCGTCTACCTACCTATCCACAGTGGATAAGAAAAAGTCTACGCGGGATTTCGCGATGTAAAAATTAGACCAAGATGAACCAGTTTTCAAGCCAGCAAATAAAACCAAACAACTGCTACCGTAATGTGGTTGCTAAAGTGTACACACCCTCAAAACTGTGTTCAAATTTAACCGGTCACATTCAAGATCAACTTCAACGGGAGTCAGCGCATGCTTGGCACCATTTAGAGTGCCCCGATTAACCCAAAATAAAGTTCAGCTGTTACAGTGGTCTTTTCCTCTTATTTTTCTTGGTTACTAGCATCAGCTTGTATGTTCTACACCATGGGTGTCAAACATACGGCCCGCGGGCCGGAACCGGCCCCCAAGGAGGTTCAATCAGGCCCACAGGATCATTTAAAAGTGAAAAAAAATGCATAAAAGACACGGAATGAATATTGTTAATGAGGTGCAATTCATGGAGTATCCGCAAGGGGACACACTGTTTTGATCAGAACAAAGGAAAGACATGATATTTTGGTTATTTATAGCAGAGTATGGTATAATTTTAATGCTCCGGCCCACTTGACATCTACTGAGGTCGTATGTGGCCCACAATGTGAATCGAGTTTGACACCTCTGTTCTACACTAACCGTGGTAAATTCATACCGTTCATAATTATTTCCACTTTGGCTAAGGCCCTAGTTCTTGCCAAAGACCGACTACCTACCTACCTAGCTAGAGCAGGGATGTCAAACTAATTTTTGTTGCGGGCCACATTGTAGTGAAACCATCAAAATGTTGCCGTTATACACAACAGATTGCTGGATAACTCGTTTTAAAATCAGAAGTCAAGGATAAGAGATGTTTGAGCTGTGAAAGGGGGCTTTGGTAACAAAAAATGCTGCAATTTTGTGGGCCATGTAAAATGATGTGCTGGGCTGGATCTGGTCCCCGGGCCTGAGTTTGAGACCTAGGATCTTGAGTTTCCATTGTACAGTATTGTAAAATGAATACCTCTCCTGATTTCAGGATCTCTGTAAAGCCACAATTTTTCTTGTAGTCCTTATATTGGAACAGAATCATTAGAATTTGCAGGCGTACCTAATCCTGTGGTCATTGAGTGCAATAATATGTGATCTTTGAGTTATTTTCAAGGAATACAACAGGCATTGCCAACACATTTCTCGTGTTGATTTGCTTGTGTGCTTTCTAGCAATCGAACGCGGGCTAAGCGCCAAACTACCCTCTGGGACCTTCTCTGCGCTGTTCTTAACACTCTCTTTGCGAGAGTGATGGAGGATTACAGTCAATCTGACACCATCGACGGACTAATCTGCTTTAATCTGCAGCTCCTAATACAAGGCCTTAATCTGGGAAGCACCTCCGGGTGGGACGAGATAATGTGTCCAGAGCCACTGGGTGACTCAGGAAAGAAACGCGAGTTAGAAAACAGTTACTCTTGTACTTGTCCACAGATATCAAAGCAGGGAATTATAACACACACACTGACCGTAGATTCCAGCGGAGATGCACGGGAAGGCCTGCAAATTGAAAAAGAGAGTGTTCAATCACACGTTGAACAGTCAATAACACAAAATGTTACTACACTTTTAAATAAGAGACACAAGTAAACTTTTCTGGATTTTATTTTATTTTTTGCACAGATTCCGAATATGCCCTCTTTTCTTGCTTTGAGTTCATTTGTTAGCCGAGGAGCCCTAATCATTTTGTTTTGCTGATTTGCAATCATATGCAGAATAAACAGTTAAAACTCAGTTGATTTTTGTGGATACGTTTGTTTTTGCCAGTTTTCTGCCATCCGTGAATGGTAATTATTATGAAAGGGAGTCCTTTGCCCCCCTTCGTGCGCTGTCGCCTTATCGTATTGGCGGGGTTCGTGTGAGTCGATGATCCAAGGAGCAAAATTATCTGGGCTTTAAGACCCTGGTACGGTCACCCATAGCAAACAGGTCCGAGGTGAGTGACCAGAAAAAGCACGGTTCAAATGGATTCTTATACTGAAAACAAAAATAGATGGTCACCCGTGCATCCTCTGGTGCCAGGCCTGGAGTGGGGCTGCCTGGTGAGCACCTAGTGGCTAGACCTGCAACTATGGGCCAGAGCCGGGCTCGGCCCGAAGAGACGACGTGGGTCACCCTCCCCATGGGCTAACCACCGATGGGAGGGGCCAAAGGAGGTGGATCCTTTGTGAGCTGGGTGGCAGACAAAGTCGGGAACCACGGTGGTTCGATCCCCGGATACGCAAGCTAACCGTAGAGACCTGGAATGTCATCCCCCTGGAAGGGAATAAGCCCAAACGGGTATGCGAGGCAGAGAAGTTCCGACTTGCCATAGTTGGACTTGCCTCCGCACGCAGCCCGGTAATAGTTCTCTTGAGAGGGCTCGAACCATATTCCATTCTGGAGTTGGTCACGGTGAGAGGTGCCCAGCAAGTGTGGACATACTCATTGCCCCATGGCTCAGTGCCTGTACATTGGGGTTCACGCTGGTGGACAAGAGGGTATGAGGGTAACCTCCTCCGGTGAGGTGGAAAGGTCCTCACTGTCATTTGCGCCTATGGACCGAACGGCAGCTACTTGTACGCAGTTTTTGGAGGGTGTGCTGAAGAGCGCTCCCCCCGGGGAATTTATCGTTCTGCTGGAGAACTTCAATGCACCCCGATCAGAACGCGAGTGGTGTTCTGTTATTTGGATTTTTGTGCTCAACACCATGTTCAAACATAAGGGTGTCCATATGTGCAATTGGCACCGGGACACCTTTGGCCGCAGTTTGATGATTGACTTGATGGTCGTATCATCGGATTTGCGGCCGCATGTTTTGGAAAGAGAGGGATGGAGCTGTCAACTGATCACCACCTGGTGGTGAGTTGGCTGTTACGGTGGGGGATTGGCAGACCGGGGCGGTGGTCCCTCTTGTTGAGAAAGGGGACCAAAAGGTGTGTTCCGACTGCAGAGGGATCAGACTCCTCAGCCTCCCTGATAAGGTCTATTCAAGCGTGCTGGAGAGGAGTGTGTGTCGGGAAATCAAGTCGCAGGTTCAGGAAGAACAATGTGGACCAGCTTTACACCCTTGGCAGGGTCTTCGAGGATGCATGCGAGTTAGCCCGACCTGTCTACATGTATTATGTGGACTTTGCGTTCGACCATGTCCCTCGGGGAGTTTTGTGAGGGGTGCTTTGGGAGTATGAGGTATCGCACCCCCTTATATGGGCTGTTTGGTCCCAATACCACCGATGTCAGAGTTTGGTTTGCATTCGGCGGTAAATCGGATCCTTTTCCAATGAAGGTTGAACTCAGCCTTTTTCACAGATTCTGTTCATAACGTTTTTGGACAGAATTTCTAGGCGCAGCCGAGGCGTCGAGGGAGTCCAGTGTGGTGCATCTCTGCTGTTTGCAGATGATGTGGTATTGATGGCTACTTCAAGCCGGAACCCCCCACTCTCCGAGTGTGAAGTGGTTGGGATGAAAATCAGCACCAAATCGGAGACCGTGGTCCTGAGTCGGAACAAGGTTCGGTGCGCTCTCCGAGTCAGGGGTGAGCTCTTGCCCCAAGTAGAGTTTACGTATCTTGGGGTCTTGTTCACGAATGACGGTGCAGTGTCTGTCGTGGTGAAGGAGGAGCTGAGTCGGTGAAGGGCAAAGCTCTGGATACACCAGCTTCGACCATAGCTTCCCTCTGGTCATGACCCACAGCTCGTGACCGTAGGGACCCCCCAGGAAGAGCCGGAAGAGGTGCCTGGTGGGAGGGAAGTCTCGGCTCCCCTGCGAAAGCTGCCGCCTTCGCAACCGGGCCCTGAATAAACCGTAGGGAATTCTTTGCACCGGAACACCAATCCAGTAAACAGTTGTTTTGTTGTTGGGGTAAGATAACGGATCTCTTATACATGCAATAAAAAAAATGTATATATTAAATGCATATACAGAATGCACGTGTTTTGTCTCTATTTAAAACAGATTTTTTTGTGATAAATCTGGTTTGGAAGTGTGTGCTCCTATGTAGACCCCCAGTAGTGCGAATGAAAAACTCTGGGCCTCTCCAGGATTTAAGTTGCCCATCCATGCCATAGTGCATAGGTGTCAAACTCAGGTCCTGGAGGGCCGCTGTCCGGCACGTTTTCCAAGTCTCCCTGTTGCAACACACCTGATTCAAATGATCAGATCATCAGCAAGCTCTGCGCAAGCCTTGGAAAACATGCAGGACAGCGGCACTCCAGGACCTGAGTTTGACACCTATGCCATAGTGGATGATTGCCGGTAAGTGTGTGTGTGTGTGTGTGGGGGGGGGGGGGGGGGGGTTGTTCAAATAATAGTAACAGGATGAAGGAAACAATATGCAGTGAGGGAGAAGTTTATGTGGGGAGCGCTTTCACAAAAAAAGTTTATTTATTCTATTTTAATAAATACCAAATCAAATTCACTCCCACCCGCAGGCATTTTCGTTATTTTTTTTTCCACACTGAAGAAAAGGAAGATGGATGGTCTCACTTCTGCTGCTTATTATAAACATTCCCTCCTCCTGTCTTTGCAGTGTCACCTCCATGCTAAATATACCGCGTCTTGTGTGGCCGCGGCCTCCTGGTTCACCGTGTTTAGATGCAAACGACAGCTGTCAGAAATGTTTGTTTCGCTTGAGGGCTCATAATAGTGTATATCCCAGACACAGCCGGAGGACCGTGATTAGCGGGGCCTCGTTCAATTAGCTCTGTTTACAAGCGGCCGAGCGTGCGTACGCAGAGTTTCTTGTCAATCCCTTGCGACTCTGCTTGTCCATTTCATTTTACACAAGGAAGAAAGACATGGTCCTCACCCAAAAAAAGCCATTGACGCAAATACATTTGACACAGTACTTAGCATTAGCAGTCAACAATGTTATTTATTATGGATAAAACCCCAAATATGACACGCCGCTCTTATTTTTAGCGTAGTTATTATATTCCCTCAAGAGGAAATAAATGATAATAAAAGTAATATCATTGTCAGTCCCGTTCCTAACACAGAGGATGTCCCGCAAAAGATTTTTTCGCGATGGGTTTATTTTGCAAAGCGTTTGCTTATTTTCCAGATCCCGGATTCATAGTGACCTGAAATTTCGGAAAAATCAACCACAATACGCTGGCGTCACGTTACCGTCCTGCGGATGGGGAGATAAAGTGAAGGCTGGCTGTCGTGATATCACATTTTGTGCCATACTTTGATGTCACTGGAACGTTCGTGGAAAGAAGCGTTTTAACTGAAGACAGACACAATTCACATGGGGGGGGGGGGGGGTGAGAAGAAAGAAATGGAGTTTGCTCGTATTAATGAACAACTAAGATCATCTAAAACATGATGTTGATTAACTGCTTGTGGTCAGAAATGATTTTGACACTCCCACTCCTTCACCATTCTCGAATTTAGAAGTTCAACAAAGAAGAAAATGTGCTGTGCTCAAGAGACTTTAATCCATGCAAATACTCCAACGATACTGGACTTTTGTTCTGTAAGATAACGAAAACAATAGACAGAAACGCAACAATGATGTCAGAACGCTGCCGCAAATTGGCGAAGCGTTCAAACTGACGACGGAGGGAATTACAGGTTACCAAGGCCACCAAGGCTACTCAAGGGTTGAGGAACAAACCCACAATCTGCAGATTGGCAGGCACATTCCAGTAAAATCGCCACCGCAGGAACGCAACTGCTCGTAAACCGACGGCACAATTTAGTTCAATAGAGCACATTTACGTGGGCGCAATCTCTATTTTTTTTTTTCATGCCCAAAGATTCATTTATGAGATCACGACCCTCCGGCCCTCCGGCCCTCACTTTTCTTTCGGCTTCAAAGCCGCATTGCAGCGGATAACATTTAATCATTTTCAATAATTGTCCGAGACGGACGAAGGCTTCAAGATGTGATAGCACGTAACTGACAGAATTCCTAACGATGAATAAATACTCGAGCGTTGTGCCTATCTCTAGCTGTGGTGGTAATCCAAAAAAAATTTTTTCTGGTATTTTAATACAGTAGCAGTGAATTGGAATTTTTCTCATTTTATTGCGTTTGACTCTGCAGTCTGCTGTCGTCTTCATTTGTACGCCGGTGTTTTTCTTCCACTGTGACACATCGTTCCGTCGCCAAGCCCCCCCCCCCCCCCCGTCTCGAGTGTTTCATAAAACCGTCACACAAGTCAGCAGTGCTCCTCGCTCAGCATATCTCAGGAAGGAAGGAATCGGTCCAGACACTTTCTTTTTATCAACTTTTTTAAAAAAACGCATTCTTTGACACTGCTCCAATTTCCGCACCTGTTTATTTTCTCACAACACCAGCGCTCACTCGTCCAAACAATCGACACCTTTTCTTTCATCTCACCGCAGAGCGTGCGTCGTTCTCCGTCGCCTTCCGCAGGCTGTTGTTGTAGCGCGCCCTCAGAGCGCTCTTCTCCGCTTCTCCAACGCCGCCTTGCGCTATCGGCCCTACTGTGTGGATCACATCTACACAAGTGGGATGACCGCATTATGAAAAATCAAAAAACAAAAACATAGGAATGAATACAGTGCCTATACTCACAAAAAGTTGGGTCTTAAATTATGGGTCAAAAAGAGATCGACCAATACTTGAGGGAGAATTGGGCCCAATCTGTCCGGGTTGTTTTGGATAAAACGCCACATAAAAAAATTGAGATTTTTGAGAAAGTTGGGTCGGACTGAGCCAAGCAGTGATTTGTTTTCGGGGTGTCATACATTCCGTATCAAAAATAACTGAAATTGGGTCAAAAAAGGACAAACCCAACTTCTTGGGTGATTTATTTAACCCCAAAAGTTGGGCCAAAAGAATACAAAGAAGAACCCAGAAAACAACTCATTGTTTTGGGGCAGCGAGTGATTGACACAACTCTATTATTTTTTTTTTTTAACCCAAAAGGTTGTGTCTCACGAACAACCCGAAAGTTTGGGTATTTGTACAAAACATAATGTACGTATACCTTTTTTCAACGATGCATTTCATTTATTGCAAACGATTACAACGTAACAAGAATGAGTAGTTCGCAAGGTTATCTAAAGAAACAAGAAAATTACCGGTACTTCAAATTTGGTTCAAAAGCAAAAACTGCTTTGAATAGTCTGTGAATAATCATTCTAAAGGTATTCTTCATTGTTGGTTGAAAGCAAATTCAGCCTCTGAAGGTCTTTGCGCACAGTGCCTTTTAAAGTTCCAAAATAAGAAATGAAATCAAAATACGGACATCGTGGGATGTTAGTCATGCGGTGTACAGGGAGAGAAGACTGGCAGTTTTTGTATCTTTTCATGTATTGTGTCATTCTTCATTTTGAAGGTTTGGTCTTCAGCGGGAATACTCAGAACCAACATTTTTTTCAATCAGTCAAAAGTCCATTTATTGCGGTCGGTCGAGTAGTGCTCAGAACATGATGTCTTTTTCATTCCAAAAATACCAACTAAAATAAAATGCCATTTCTGTTTTGAGATAAATGAAAAGAAATAATGATCAAAACAAAGCACCACCTCTGTCTTGAATTCAAAATGAATATGTCAGGGTGGTGATGAGAAAACCTTTTCTAAAAACAAAAAGGGGGAAAGTTTGAAGTGAGAAGAGGGGAAGAAACTTTTCATTTGTTAACATGTGTCATCTATTTTATGTTTTATTTCAGTAGTGCAGGTACAACAACAGGGATAATTGAATTCATATCGCTCGCTATTCATACGTACTATGATCTTCCGGACTTGTGCTTCGAGAAGTTTCCTTGAACCGGACCTCTTACATTTCAGTTGACTACGGGTTATAAAAAAGTAGAACATATTTGTCCGTCTGTATTTTGTAGAACTGTCTGACATCTAATTATTGGGTTCTGGGTCTTGTTTTTACATATGGCGGTTTGTCGGGATGCCGTCATCCTCATCGGCCTCATCATAAAAGTCCGAGGTCGCCGGCGGCTTTGTGCATCGCGGCTCATTGGCCAAGAAAAATCCCCTTTTGAATACACGTTCAGAAAAACGAGACCCATGAGAAGGCCATCGTTGCGGTTGTGTTTTTGCACGGCATAGTGAATGTGCCGTTTGAATGATCAGCAGAACCGACGTGTCGACTGAACCATCTGGTATGCGTTACACAGGTAGAAGGCTAATGTATACATTTCTATCGGCCTTATAACCTCCTGGCAGCAAAACCCAGGAAGTGTGTATTTAACTTTCACAAACACAGCAGCGCGGCAAGGTTAATTTCTATCCAAAACGCAAAAAATATCGGCCGGTGCCTTCGAGCCGTCAAGTCAATTAGCCGCTAAGCTACGCGAAAACCAAATGAGCAGTTCCGAACAACCGGTCCGAACAGCTGCTGACCTTCGGCGTTGCATGCGGATGCCGCATCAACGCGTGGCCATGTTCGCGTCTCTGTGCCTCGCCGTTGAACGCGGTTCATAGCCAATAGCACAACAATGTAGGAGAAAATTCACGTCATATATCCTGTCCGGTTTACATATGCTATTTTCTCTTGATGCGTGCCCAAAAAAAGGGTAACAAAATTCCAAGCGTGCCGGGTGTGCTTTGCTACTTGAAAATGCCTTCGATCCATTTCGGAGGGCCGATGCGCTCTCTTTAGATAACCCTCATTCATTAAAAAAAAAAAAGTAGGCCTAACCCACTGATTTCCAATTCCTCACGACTTTATTACTCCAAGTAAATTAAATCAGGGGCAGTCTATGAAATTATGACATCATTTAATGCAATAACATATTCACAAATGATTATTAGAAAAGATCAAACGCACGTTTGAAAAATTAAATAATGCACTATAAAGGATGAAATAAATGAAATCAACAATCTGATCTTATTGACGGTAAGGAAACGTTTTTCTTTTTTCTCTGACAAATCAATTTATCGCAGGCTTTATTTCAACGGTTTCATGGGACAAAGTGATTAAATAAAGTGCATAAGAAGGGCATCGAAGTGAAAATATGGGAGAGCAAGACAGGACGGAAACGGGCCATGCGAGCACGACGCATAACGGATAAATCAGCAGTCAGTATAAAGTCGCCTTTGGACGATGACGCGGCAACAAACTTTTATTTGATTTCTGCTCTACGGGATGCCTTCAAACTTTACATTGCTTGTAATTATATTTGAGAAACCTTACCCGCGTGTTTAAATGTGACAAATACGCACAATTTTTACAAAGCGCCTTAGAGGGCAATTCGTCGACAGTTGCCGGGTCAAAAGTCAGAATCGAGATCAAAATCAGAATCGCTTCATCGTCAGCGTACCGCGTAGAGCAACGACGCGGAACAGATACAACCCATCCGACGGACATCAAAAAGAAAACAGTGACCAACGGAGGAATACAGAATGGGGGTCCAACGAACCCTTCTTCAGCCGCCCATGTTCGCGGATGATGAGAAAAAATACCTACAATGGAATAGGAGGGGGAAAAAAAAAAAACAACCGCGGACAAAGCTCCTGTCAGTGCGCATTTAGAGAAAAAACAAAAAACTCAGCAAACGGGCACAAATGAATCACGACATGCAGACCGGCCCATTTGGAAGAGGGATGGGGAGTATCGAGGGTACATTGCAGATGCGGTAAGCTAAATTGGGCCAAAATAGCTAAAACAACATGTGCTGAGCCAATGCTGGGTTTTTTATACCCAACACACATTGTGTTGAGGATTTGACCGGGCACACCGGATCGAGATTTTCATCAGGGGGTAAAAACTACCAATGCTGATGAATTAAAGCTCATAAGAAATGGGTTAGCGGGCTATCAGTGTAGCTGTGGATAGAAATGCAGTAATACTAACTTTTTCGAAGAGGAAGCACTTTCACGGAAAGTCACTCGCATGACTCTGTATGGCACAGTTTTACATCGGATGCCTCGACGCAACTCCCCTCGCTTTCTGTTGGTGGGATGTGTGCCCCGACAGGGATTTGAAGCCAAATCCCGGGGCGCTCAAAGGGGCCCTCACCAACATTTCCAAAGAACGTCGCTTTGAATTGACTTCAACTTCAGCAACCAACAACCGTCAAAAACGGCAACCGGCTTCAGCTCTTCCACGCGCCCAAATCCGATTTTCAACCCAATCCACCGTGTCAGAATAAATTAGCCCAACCTTGGGTCAAAGTAGCCCAATCCGCTGGAAATGGGCACCGACCCAGTGAGCGGGCGAGGAAAACAACCCGACATTTCTTTTTCATAGATATCAATTTAATAGCCCAACACGTACGCGTTCCAATGTAACACCTTCCGCTCCTCGGCTACTGGCAACATTTGTGTGGGATGAGGAAGCAAATGTGGCTAAGATGAATACATGGGAGGAAAACGCAAGAGATTTCCAAAGATTTGGTTTTCGAGCCAGATAATTCATCTCCTCTGCTGTTGCGCAGCAGACAAAATGAAGACCGAGCTATCCTCCCCCTCCCTCGTGGGTCAGATTTATCTCTGTTTAATTAAGATGGACATTTACACAGCGCACCGGCCTTCGCACACAGTTAACAAGCTGCGCGCATTGTTTAATCCAACACCCCCGAGAACCACCCCGGCCTGCCGGCAAACACTCTGAAGACCCTTAACATGCTGATCTCACGATTTTATCTTATCAGCAGACATTTACGCCCAAAAAATGAAACTCGTATTCCCATGCAGCTGCCATTCTCGCCGCCCTTCTTCCCCAAATTAATGGTCTTTTGTTTGCAGTTTGCATATTAAATACGGCCCGACCACAATACTCTTCGACGACACTAATTTTTCCCCCCTAACAAAGCAATCAAAGTAAGTGGATGCTAATAACACCGGATCGTATTTAAGTTCAACAAATTCCAATTGTGTCGCCACCGCAGGAAAGACAAATTGAGGTTCGGATCAAAACGACAACAACTTTATCTATCCCTGCGGGGCAACCACGAGAGCAGAGACACAAGTTTACAATGTATGAACGATCAAGAAATAAACCAAAACAAATAAATAAATAAAGAAGCGCATAAAATGTGGGATACTTGAGGTTTTTAGTGCCAAACGAGACGTTAAATTCAGTCTCGGAATGGAAGTGAAAAGACATTTGCATTCGTTTTCATGACGCTGGTCAACGGCACATTTTAATCAGCGATGGTCTCACGCGTCCCAAGACATGTTTTTTTTGTTTTGTTTTTTAAACACTAACTTCAAACGTTGCTTTACCTTTGTTTCCTAGCACATCGTGGCTTTTCATTTTATTTATTTTTTTAAGTTAGACCTACAAAAGTTTGCGCAATACCGATTTTACCATGCGTCGTAGCACATAGCTACAACATTTCAGGAAAAAAAGAACCTAACCTGTTGCCGAACCTAACCCTTAATTCATAAATATGACTTAATATCTCACTATATTACATAATTATATTATTATTACTATTATTTTTGTGAAAACCCGTTGTTCTAGAGAAAGAAACAAGGGCCGACTGAGAATCAAAGGGCCGGGGGGTAGTCGAGAAATAATCGTTTGCTTATAAAAATGGGTACAATAACATATTGCTTTATGAGTAATAATAATAAATAACAAAACTTCATCATAACAATGGACCTAAAATATTTTCTTCGGGTAAGGACATTAAACATTTTGTTGGAAGAAAAATAATATTTGATGTATTCTTTTTTTTTTGTTGTTTTATAAGCATTCTTTTTTTTTGTTTTGAGGACAAACTTAAATGAAGAAAAAATTCTGCGCATAACATTAGAAATGATTTGTGGTGATTTGTTTTTCACAGAGTAGCCTGCGACTGCACCCTGTATGCAATTTCAAGGAGACGCGCCCAAGTCTCGAACTGCAAAGAAAGTGAAGGGCCGACTTCAACGTCAGCACGCTGCCATTTTAAAACAATCGATTCAAAAAATGGAAAATGCCCATGTTAAGACTGGCGTAGAGTGCACTGTCAATCGAGCACTAACTTTAAGCAGACGCATACACGCTACGATAAGAATAAATGCCGGCACTCACTTACAGGAGTGCCGGCAAACACCGAATGAAAGAAAGTTAAGAGGGCTATTCATCAAACCGCCGCGTGTTGAATAAAAGCCGCGGTCCCCGACAAATCCCTTAATGAGACTACAAGCGGCCGCGCACTGAGAATTGTGAGTTTTTCATTCAAAGACATCGCAGAGTTGAATGTGGATATTACATGCTAATATTCCTACAAGGTGTGACTTTTCCAATTTTTATTCCGGCTTTGTCAGAGACGTGAGCGAGAGAAACATTTTTCGATGACTTGATTGGCATCGAGCTGAAGCTCCATGTGTTGAAAAAAGTTCCTCGTTTCATTATGCACCTCCTATTTTCGGATGCACGATAGGACGCTCAATTAACGATGAAGGCTCTTCATTTGAAATCGGCCTCCACTCCGAGCACGGCAAACTTTTCAATATTTCGGCAGAATTAACATTTTATGCGCTCTGCAGAGCAACGAGTCTTCCTCTTGTTTTTGATGAGAGCTTTTGATCGGTTCAGAGTAAAAATAATCATTTCATGCAAACCCTTGGGTGAATTCATGTACCAGAACTACACGGGTAGAGCAGGGTACTGCAATTTTTTTTGGGTCCAGGAAGAAAAATGTCCAAGACCCTCTCGAAATCTATTCAACATAACTACCGTGTGCTCCTGTGGGAATTCTTATTATTTATAAGATAAGATAAGACAGGAAAACCTTTATTAGTCTCGCAATGGAGAAATTCCCAATTCACAGCAGCAAAGTTATGAAAGGAAGAAGTAGGACAACAAAATATAGGAGCTGCCGGAAAGGCAACCATGACCACAATTCCACCTAACGTGTTGAACAGGACAAAGGTTTTACCAAATGCTGATTTGGATTTAGATGTAGCATTCATCCAGTGTCGCAAGTTGATGTGCACACTCGCAAATATGAGTTTAGCAAAGGCCGTTGCTGACTTCACCCCTTTTCACACTGCACTTGCTCAGTGTGAAAGGGTTTTACGGTAGGGCTGAAAGGCGCATCAGTCTTCCTCTTCTATCCCGCACTCTTTGGCTAAACACTGCCGGCTGTGCTATTAGAGGCATCGGGCTCTTGCTTTTCTCAGTTTTGTCACGGTGGAAAGGGTCTCACCAAACCGCGGCAACAAGTTTATTTTGCGGCTGTCTAACTGTCAGTCTGTGAAAGCAAAGTGAAGCGACTTTACTCGACGGCAGTCATTTGGAATTGGTTTGCGTTTGCAACATCCGACAACGAGCTAGAAGACTGAAGTATTTCAACAGTTGACAGCTGCTCTGTTCGCGACATGCGAGGGGAAAATTCCCGCTGAGAAACAGACCACGTGAGCGGAATCCTTTTCACGGTTTTACCTACAACAAGAAAGGAGCTCAGACAGGGTTATTCTCCAGCACAAAACATGTTTTTTTTGCCAGAATCTTCTCGTTGGTCTTTTCAACGTTAAAACAGCCCATGCATACTGTACACATAAATACATAACTATATGTACACATACACTTTAAACATACACAAATACTGTACGTATCCATGCACATATCCACATACATTAATTAAAAACATGAAATGGCAAACAAAAAAAAAAAAGTTCATTAAAACCAAGCAACCTACCCGGAAATTACCTGGAGTGCTGTAAACCGAACGCAGACTTTTACTTCCACCTGTAAGGTTCATTTCGTTTGAAAGCAGCTCCTTTTATTCATGTTTTGCTCAGTAACATTTTTTTTTGTTCCATACAGTATAAATCCCAAAGGGATTTTTTTTTCTCATCAATTTATTGATGTTAAATTGACACATTTGAAATGTGTGAGCCCCCCCCCCCCCCCTCCCCCCCTCACTGTATTAAGAAGCTGCGATTGGCTGGCAACCAGTTCAGTGTCCCTTGCCTATTGCCCAAAGACAGCTGGCACGGGCTCCAGCACGCCCGCGACCCTTGTGAGGATAAAGCGGAATAGAAAATGGATGGATGGATGGATGGATAGATGCAGGACTATGTTTAACTGGTCATTTTGTCCAAGTTTTAATGCCATTGCCATTTGCTTTGTCTTTCATGTGTTTATCTTTTGCTTTTCATTTTCCTCCTTGACACGACATCATCTATTGCCAATTATTTATACTGGTGTGGGTGAGAACCACTGTTCGTAATGCATCAAAAATAAGAATCTATTTATGAAAGATGAAAACAACTATACTGCCCACAGTGACCATAGGAAGGAAGTGTGCAGTATTTGGTTATGTTAACCTAAATGGATGCCCACACGCCTGGCAAAAAGTCAGTAGAACCACGTGGATTCAGTCAGCTCATCAATGAGGAAGTTTGATAAGGCCGATCATGGAAAAAAAAGCTTCACTGATATACCCTATCATCATAGATCCAACATTCAATATATTGCGGTATGAAAGTAATCATTATTGCTTCATTCACTGCCCTAAAACGCGCCAAGCTATCACTCTCGTCCTTTATTGAATCCTCTTTTTTCCGTATTTGGTGTGTAAGACAGCCATTTCTGAAGAACTTTCATTTGAGCTGAAATGTCAACTTATTCCATCAAAATCGTCTTAGCGCCTGCTGCTCAGAAATACCGTATTTTCCGCACTAAAAGGCGCACCGGATTATGAGACGCACCTTCAATGAATGGCTATTTTGTAATTATTTTTTTTCATACGTTGGACGCATCGCATTATAAGGCACAATCTACAATGCCTCCACTAGGTGGTGCTACGCTCCTTCCATTCAACTCGAGAGGCGTCCGTTCAATTCGAGAGGCGTTCGCGACCGCCTCTGAAAAACGTAAATGAACTATGACTGTACTTAAATGAAACTACGAAAATTGAAAATAATGCATCAAAACAGAAAATCAAGCGAGGAAATCACAAAATAAATTCTATATCCTCCCCCTACAGAATTTGTTTTGTTTTGTTTTGTGATTTTCCCCGCTTGATTTTCTTCGTAGTTTCATTGAAGTAATCATTCATTTACATTTTTCGGAGGCGGCCATGAACGCCTCTCGAGTGGAACGGAAGAAGAGAAGCCACGAAGACCGACAAAGACGTACAGGACCTGCACTTGTTGAGACTGTGAAAACCATTAATTGTCATGTTCTGTTTTCGACAGCAGGTGGCTTAATAAAGTCTGCGTTAAAAAAAAGAAAAAAAAAGAAAACCACAGCTCTCCTTTTGTCAACAAATACAGGTGCGTCTTTGTCCGTCTCTGTGCCTTCTCTTCTTTCGTTCAACTCGAGAGGCGTTCATGACCGCCTCCGAAAAACGCATTGGCATTTCCTTGTCAGTAGTAGTTATTTATTCCTTTGTTGTGTATTCACAAATGATGAAATTCACAATATAAATTCTCTAGGGGGAGGGGGGGCTATAGAATTTATTTTGTGATATCCTCATTTGCTTTTCAGTTTTGATGTATAATCGATTTTTGTAGCTTCATCGAAGTCATCGCCGGTTTACGTTTTTTGGAGGCAGTCTCGACCGCCTCTCGAGTCGAACAAAGACGCACCTGCATTTGTTGAGACCGTTTTAAAAAAACAACACCGTAGCTCTTCTTTTTTCGGAGCCGCAACAAAAATGTATTTAATAAAGCAGCGACACAGTTCACAGAACCAACAGCAAGTTATAACATTGTAAGCGTGTCTCCAGCAAGGAGCCATCTTGGGGTTGACATATTACCGTAATGACCATACACAGGACGCACCGGATTTTAAGGCGCTCGGTGAGCTTTTCAGAAAATGGAAGACTTTTTGGTGCGCCCTATAGCGCGGAAAATACGGTACGTTATATTCATGTCGTTCACGGCTGCATCCGCGCTTTCAACAGAAAGTACACACTTGATGATGTCTCTATTTATTTGTGTCCTCAAAGGTTATCATCTTTCTCCGAAGAGTGATACTAATCCGAAACCATTAAGATGGCTTATAGAGAATCGCTGAACTATGGGAATTCACAGAGCCATAAATTGCAATTTACATCAACCACGATGTGTGTCGCCGAAAGACTCGGTCATCAAATTAGAGCAAAAAGAACCATATCAAGTCTACGGGTCGCATGCGCTGCGATGCGACATTCGCCGAAACAATCATTTGTGATTACGAAACAGGGTGACGTGGAATTCAAAGTTATTGTAAGATTTCCCGGTTTTTCCACAACAAATTGTGTTCCTTTGAATATGATCAATTTGTTCACACAAGAAAGAATCAGCATTCAGTCTTGAATACTAAATTACAGTCTATCAGTTCACCGTCCTGGAAAATTAGGATGAGAAATTGACCGTCTAAACGAAAACACAAAGAAATACTCCAAGGACCGATCTTATTAATGTTGGATGGCTGAATGAAAATGCATTCAATTACATTTTCACGGTGTGAATATCCATTCATCCATCTTCCAATTTGCTTTATCCTCACGAGGGTCGCGAGGTGTGCTGGAGCTTATCCCAGCCTTCATCAGGCAGTCGGCGGGGGACATCCTGAACCGGTTGCCAGCCAATCGTAGGGCACACATGGAACAATAACCATCCGCATCCACACCTCGGGACAATTTAGAGTGCTCCATTAAACTGCCAAGCATGTTCTTGGAATCCGGGAGGAAACCGGAGTGCCCGGAGAAGACCCGCGCAGGCCCGGGGAGAATATGCAAAGTCCGCACAGGGAGGCCGCAGCTGGAGTCGAACCCTGCAACTCCGCGCTGTGATGAGGACGCGCTAACCGGTCGATCACCGCGCTTCCCTACCGTGTGAATATGAAATACAAATTAAATCCATGAAAATGTCAGGCCATGAGGGACATCTAATTGGACTACAATACAAGAGGCATGGGGGGGGGGGGGGCGCCTTAATACATGATAAAGAGCAGTTTGGACAGATATTCATTGAACACTCCGTGGTAGCTAACTTGAAACTGTAATTTTAAAGCAACAGTAAATATACTCTCAATCCAGTCTTTTGCTAAACAATCGTTGTTTTGCGAGCACCACGTGCCCGTATGAATCGACGCGAGCAGATTAATCGCATTGATTTGATCTCAGACCGCCATGTACAGTGTCCGTTTGGTTTATGACGAAAACCGCCGGCGTAAAAGTGAGAGCATCCCGACTGGATGAATCATTATTGTGATTCGTTAGGTGCAGTTTATTTATAATTGGAATCTAGGATGACTTGTCAAGTAGCAGGCGTTGGTTTAACACAAACAAATTTGACTGCTTAGTCCCAGCCATCGTGCAGGAAATAACAATAAAGGAAAATGGACTCTCCAAAGACGTAAGCGGCGCACATAGCTCGCAGGGCGTTTATTTTATGCCTCGTAGATGTGAGCTGACCGCCGCGGTCCGGTCCAGCGGCGGCTTTGTGGGCATTGGGCTACGTCGGGGGTCAGTCCGTAGACATCGCCGATCCGCAATCGGTATAAATTTGTGATCATGAGCCCGTACCATCACACATGCTAACGTCTAGGAAAAGTAGGATGATGCCTGTTTATGACGTAACACCTTTCGATTTCAATTATGAATAATAACGACATCTCAGCGACTGAACACATTTTATTCGAGCGTGTCTGTGTTTTCATTCATAAAACATGCGGCCAAATAAATCCTATCGATGTTTAACGGCTCGACAACTTTTGAAATCCATTTTGAAATCATTTGACCGGAAGATGCAACCGCCAGTTTTTTTGTTTATTCGAGGCACATTTGGTGCGGCCAACAGCGGATGATCGTGGTTGTAGAGGGGGAGTCACCTTTAAAAAAGAAAATGAAATGTGAAAAATTCTGTCCGCAATCTCTCACCTGTCCACCTGGACCGGTCAAGTACCGATGCCAATACTTTTGCTCACTAAAAAGTGGGCGGCTTCAAACAAAAGGTGCTTTGTCCTGATTTGATGTAAATACCAGCAATTAAAAGCTGTTGTGTCATTTTCATTTTATTTTATTTTTTTTTAATCTGAAAGCCAAATGTTTTCAGTGTACAACAACAAGGATTTGACCTTGCCGTTCCAATACTATACGGGACGGTACAAGACAAGTTGATGAAAAACGAGTTTGAAAATCACTCAAGCAAAAGTCAAGTATTGCTCAGTTTAGTTTGCAATGTTATTAAAAGTAAAGTTCATTTGCAATTTTGGTTGAAATGTTTTTCAAAAAACTTGAAGAAGGTGCACATGATTTGCTTAAGTGGACCGCATAAATCAACATGGCACTCTGGATCTGGACCCTGGGATTGACTTTAACATGAGTGAGCTAAATTGTTGCTGTCTGTGTGTGTGCGTGCGTGCAGCGTGTGTGTGTTTCAACAGAGGGCTGCTCACCTCATCTTGTCATTCATCCACACGTCATCTGCTAAATGTCAGCGCCGCATGATTTTCAACTGTCACATACAAGTTCGTACACATGAGCGGCGTGCGCGCTTCACATGAATCATAATCTATGATTGCCGCGTAAACGTTTCCACGCCCCTGGACCCATCATCGTCATCTTTATTTCCTCCGCGTCGTCTAATTCTCCGCACTCATCCTTCCACCCGTCTTCGCTCATCCGTCCGTTGCTGCGCCTTGCCTTCGTCTTTCGGTGTCACTCGCTGCGCCCTTTTGTCATCGCCCTCCCTCCTTGGCAGTTAGCTCATCCCGTCACTCCATCTCTCCGCTTGCCCCCATTACCCTCTTTCCCATTCTCTCTCTCTCGCTCAACCTTTCCTCATCCCTGCATTATCCTCCCCAGCCCGACATCCTTCCCTCTTTCTTGCCTTGCACGACACACACACACACACACACACACACTATATCCCTCTCTCCTGCGCAGCTCTTTTCCTCTCTCTCCGTCACCTGCGCTCGACACGGCTGTCGGGAGTGGGCCTTATTTACCGCCTCTCTTTGCTCCTGTTTACATTATCGATCGGCGGGGTTGCTTTAGTTCTGCCATATATCAACAGCCCCGCCGCCGGCCACTCCGCCAGGCTGCCATCATCCAACCCTTCCCTGCCACCCCCTCCCATCTCCGGTGGGGTAGATTGGGAGACAGGACAGTGGAAAGCAAGTGGAGCATATTTTGCATGTGTAAATGGGAGAGTGAGTTGTGGGGTGGTGTTATGGAGTGTGTGTGTGTGTGTAGGACTTTGTGTTTGCTCAGTGTGAAGGGCATGATGTTCATGCTGATTTGAACATTACGCCAGTCAAGGTCTTATCTATGGATCATTGTGCTGTGACTTGCTGCACGTCACATGCTGCCCGATGACTGGCAGGCGCATTTACAAAAGTGTGCTCGTGGCATGAATCGATGTGCAACACCGTTGAAGGGACACGTTCGGGGGAATGTCTGGAGTTAGATGTAATCTGTTCTTGGAAGGTGGTTGACCTTCAATTTTGGGGATTTGGAAGGTGTTTTGGTCATATGAAATAATAGAGAGAAATAATCTGCCCCCACGTCACCGTCAAACCTTTGCTTTTCAAGTGACCAGTAAAGGTATAAGAGTTTGGGATTTTTCCTTACAGTTGATTTCATTTCATTTTGACTGACAGGATGGGCCATGAGTCTCGTCACCAACAAAATCGAAACATTGATAGATAACTGCTTGTATTTCTAGAATGCTCTTCAGCATTTCTATACCAAGTAATTTTTGTAAACTACTTTTTATTTCTTTACTTTGCTTTTGAATGTCTGAAATCCATTTTTTTTTTGCATTTGAACGTCTTAAATTCCTTCACCTTTTAATGTTGTCTTTTGCCTTTACGTGCTGCATTTTAACTCTGCGAAGCACAGTGAATGACATGCGCTATATAAAGTTGCCGTGGCTTGCGTCGGAAATTTGACACAGATTCAAACAAGCCATCGCCTGAGTGAGATTTTAAAAAAAGAGCCCCCACTAAAAATGTTTTTTTAAAAAATGAAAACACTCACAATTGGCATGAAGCAGCCCTCAAACTGATGGCCAAACCAACTGACTGCAGCTCCTCCAAACCAATCACTAGGCCACGCCCCTTAGAGGGCACATCAACAAAGGTATGTCTTTGAGACTTTTGTACATAAGAAGCTATTTTCTTGTTTTGATTTTTTTAATGTAGTCGGTGGCAAATAAATGTAATGTTTTTATTTAGGTGGACTTCACAGATTTGTATGTCTTCACAGGCATTTCTTCCCTGAAAATGTTGGTTAAATGCCAAACCGTATGACCATATTTACCTTATTCGAGTGCGGGAGGAGTGAATCAAGCTCTCAGAAGGCCGAAGTGATTTTCGGGTGTTTACAAAAGGAGACGGACAACTTCCGAGTGGCAATTTGATCGTTGTCTAATTAAATGCAAAGTTCCCCCCGACGACTTGATTCTTGCACTTTTCACTCTCTCCGTCTTTGTTGGCTTACAGACTCCTGTGAGGTGAAAATTGTCTCGCGCTAATGAAGAAACCTACATTGCGGCGGCGTTAGTTCGTCTACTTACAGCGCGTTGATAAGTGAACACATTTGGCGTGTGCATGATCTGACATTTTTCATTGATGACGGCAGCTGCTTTTTTTTTATGGTTTTGAAAGAAAAAAAGAACTGCCGTCACCATGCCAAAAAATAATTCAAGCAAACAGGATGAGCCAAACACACAAAGAGCATCACGCTACACTGACAATCACGCAAAGAGGAAAATACAAACTCTCAGGAAGATAAACAAACAAAGCTGCTGGAGGCAAATTAGATGATAGGAGTGTGATAAACACTAACTAGCAAGGTGCCGTTTTTGTTTTTTTAAACACGTGTTTCTCAGGCAGGTGTCACAACATCTTTTTCTACGATCATAACAGAGGGACACAACTTACCAAGCGTGTCCTACTAGTGGCAACGGGAAACGGCACATCCCCTGCTTATCCTTATGAGGAGTTGGAGCCTATCCCAGCTGGCTTTGAGTGAGAGTGGTAGACCACGGACTGGTCGCCGGTCAATCGAAAGGCACAGACACGAGGCAAACCGTTCAAACTCACATTCACGCCCGTAGGTCATTTTTGCGTCTCCGATTAACAAAAAGAAAACATGATTTGGAATAAGCTTGAGCCAAGATTTATGTGAGACAGGCTAGCTAACCCCGTTCCGGGTCCAAAAAGGACTGGGTTATTTGTGACCATCATATTGGGTTGAGGATTTGATCCAGGTCATTGGGTCAAGATTGTAATCAAACAAGGGGTACAAACCACTCATTCTGATGAGTTAAAGCTACCCAAAAAGTCAGTTGCCACGTCATCGGCACATATAAAACATATATAAATTTCACTCCCAACATTGTCTAATTGTAAGCAAATTTCCCCCTACTTCAACTTCAGTACACAACAAAAGTGTCTAAATTGGTAACCGGCTTCAGCTCTTGAGCTTGCCATAGCATCATTGGGGGGCATCCGGGCAACCGTTCCTTGCTTTCGTTTGTGTCAACCCTTCACCCCCCACCCCTCCTACTAATGAGCACCTGGGCGATTATGTCACGTTCCCTCAGGAAGGAGTTCAAGAAACGAACTGCCCCTCTGCTCATAGATCTCGCTGGTTTGATGAAAATGGCTTCAATTGTCTAATAATCAAAGGTAATATACCGCCTCGTTTGGTATGATTGAAAAAGTAATGATTGACACTGTGCCCTTTGTCTGCCATCGAGGCTGTGTTTTTGTCACCCGCTTTTTGGCTGCGTCCACCCTCCACCTCCTTCCCTGTGGCCTCCACGCATTCTTACCTGGGTTGCCACGCGTAGCCTCTTCTACTATTCACACCCAACAGCCATCCATGCTTTCCCCCCCCCCCCCCCCCCTTTCAATCTCCACCCATCGCTGCCTATTCTCATCACATAGCTCCATCTGGCCCTCGCCTTTCTTCATCTGCCTTTAAATCAGGAGGCAGGAAAAAGGCGAGCCGGCCTTTTGTGCGCGCCGCCTCAGTTTGTGCTTAACAGAGCGTAGAAAGCTCTTAGATTCAGAAAAAAAGGAGGAATGCTCCAGTCTTGTTTGGGCCCTTCAGCCTCATCTATCTCTTTTTACCTTTGTCAGAAAATTAGAACGAGGGAGGGGAACAGATGGAAAGGAGACAAGTGGAAATGTACACAATATTCTTTAGCTCCCTCAATCTTTAGCCAAGCGACAAGAAAACAATAAAGATGTTAATTTACACGAAAACCGCGTTTTGCAGCCCGGCTTCTTGAAAAAGACGCTCTCCCCGAAACCGGTCGACTGTAAAACCGGATGACTCCATTGTGTGTGTTACTTCTGTGTTCCCGAAAGCTGAAGTTGGAAATTTCTGACCTTCAACTCAAAACTGCGGTGGAACGCTCCTTAAACTCGTAATTCACATTTTTGAAAAATCGGAACAATACTGGGATCCATCAAAGTAAAACCTCAAGAGAATATATTTCAACTTAATGCACGATATGTCTGTAGTGCATTATATCGTTATCTAGTGCTGACCTTACAACAAATATGTACGCCCGCAAAGATTTGTTGTAAGCGAGTGAGACGGATACCAAATCCGCTCTTTCACTGATTTATATCATTTCCATCACTTTGGTTCTAAATCTTGGTATTTGAAAGACTTCTGTCTCATTCAATTTGTTCTTTGTTTTTTTCCGTGCAGATGGAAGAATTTGCCATACATCCATACTGTACATACATGCACCATCTGATGGTTCAAGATTGATGCCGCTATATCTATCTATCTACATACATACACATATATACATACATACATACATACATATACAGTCAAACCTCGGTTTTTGAACATCTCGGTTCTCCACCAAAAATTTCGAGTTTTTTTTTTTTATGCCTCGGATGACCAACAAATTTCGGTTCTCGGACAAACTGAGCACACTTGAATGCACCATTCGACTCCTCTCGCCTTCCTTACACGAGGAAGTGACGCTTCCTCGTGTTGCTTTCCATTGTAATCCGCGGGGTTCATTGCGAGCAGACGTGTTCAATAAACATTTTTATTTTAAAAAGAGCGCGGTTTCGGTTTTCGAACAATTCGGTTTTCGAACTGCCTTCTGGAACGGATTATGGACGAAAACCGAGGTTCGACTGCACGCGTGCGTTCATATATGTTAGCGTGCCGGCCTCACAGTACAGAAGTGCGCCCGTTTGATTCCGGCTCGGGCCTTCCTGTGGGGAGTTTGCATGTTCTCACCGTGCCTTTGTGGGTTTTCTCCGGGTCCGCCGGTTTCCACCCACATTCCAAAAACATGCATGGCAGGTTAATGGAGCACTCTGTCCCTAGGTGTGAGGGCAAATGGTTGTGCCCTACGATTAGCTGGACTCCGGTTCAGGGTGTCCCTTACCGACTGCCTGAAGACAGCTCACAACCCTTGTGAGGATAAGGGGATCAGGAAATGGATGGATGGATATAAATAGATATAACGGTTAAAACACACACAAGTTCTCTTACAGTGTCTAGACTACAGTGATACTCTAAAGCCCTTTTTCCTCGGACATGAATCAACGAATTAAGTCCGGGCCTGCCCGCTGCGATCATCATCATCATCATCACAGTCCTCCTTCTCATCACCACCACTAGGATCAGCCAAAGCTTTGCCGAAGGATTTTAACACCTCCGCGTGTAACACGGCTGACGCCGTGGCAGGAAGAAGCCAAGAAAAATTGTCAGAGGTGTCAGAATCAGAAAAAAAAAAAAGTAACTCTGGCAACAGCACGAAGGTCTTGAGCCCAGAGCACCGTCAAGGCCTTTGTCACCACGAAAGCAACGCGACTGTCGAAGATGATGGTGACAATGGGAACAAAGGAAGTGGAGAAGGTGAGACGGGTAAGACGATCTGGTGGGGTGGAAGCGAGAAAAAGGGAGGCGAGGAGAAATGAGAGGAGGAGCGGGACTCTGACTATGTCAGTACATAAGTGCGAGGAGCTGAGAGAGAAAAGGTAGAAAAGCGAAGACGAGGTGTTTGTCTTGTTGATGTCACGAGGCAGAAACGGATTTGTCAGAGGAGAAAGAAAAGAGCGCCAGCTTGTCAGGGTGACAGTCGAGGCAGTGAGATGGGGGTCTTGAAGAAAGAGGAAGAGGGGGAGAGAGCTTTTTAATTCGCGGTAATTGGCCACCGAGGGAGCACAACGGATGAGTCGGGGTTGGGGACTGTCTATAGAACTATCTTGCCATAAAGAAACCTCATGTAAAAAACCACGGGGGGAAAAAAAATGGCCCGTTCAATGCAGTAGTGTCAAAGTCGTAGTGATCGTTTCCCACAAAAGATTATGACTACGTTAGAGTCACTAAAAGCTTGGGTTCGTACAGATAAGCCACAGTACGGTCCGTTTTTGCACGATGCTGGTCCAGAATGCCGCCGCTCGCCTCTTGACTGGTACTCGTAAGAGGGAGCGCATAACTCCTACTCTGGCATCCCTTCACTGGCTCCCCATTCATTTTAGAGTTATTTTCAAGATCCTCTTATTTGTTTTCAAATCTCTGAATAATCTCGCGCCACCTTACCTCTCTGAGCTCATCCGCCCCTACACACCTGCCCGGCGCCTCAGGTCTGTGGACCAGACTTTATTAGAAGTACCAAGAACTAAACTGAGGCTCAGAGGGGATCGAGCCTTTTCCGTTGCTGGTCCCTCTCTCTGGAATGACCTCCCACTAAACATTCGGCGGGCCTCCTCGCTGCCCATCTTCAAAACCCTCCTCAAAACTCACTTGTATTCTTTGGCATTCGACTCAGCATGACTTAGATTTGTTCTTGGTTTTACTGTTTGGTGCTTTCTACCGCCTTTATTACCCATTTGTCTTACTGTTTATTGTGCATGTTGGATTGCTCCATGTGCAGCACTTTGTATGCAGCGATGGCTGTTTGAAAGTGCTCTATAAATACTGTTGACTTGACTTGACTTGACGATGGTTCTGGTTCCGCAGGCACTTATTTCAGTTACCTCTTATTTAAACACAACTCGGTCAAATGTTTCCAGCAAGCGTGACTGGACAAATGCAGGAGAAGTTTGGCCATATTTGTTTTGTTGTTATCCATGTACGGATGATTAATGCAACTTTTGCATACAGTAAAACGTCTGTAAAAACAACAACAACAACCAAAAATTCACTCCCTTGCCGGTATCTTGAACAGTGAAATAAATCCACAGTGGCTTCGTCAAACATTCATCTCTGAAATCCTCCGCTCGCTTTACTGGTTTTATGTTTTACGGCATCGATGAGCTGCATTGAGAGTGGCTGAACACAGAGCAGGCACACAAAAACACAGTCGATGCAATGATCAAAAAAACGTGGTCCATGCACGCAGATCGTACGGTGAAGAAAAGTGGTCACCAAACATTGTGTCGTCAGCTGGTTCCTTAGTTTGCCATTCAAAAAGCCTTGTGGGCTTATGGGGCATATATTACTTTTTTATATTGTTTTACGAAACTGTTGTGATTGATTATAATTGCCTTCTGAATTCTGCCAAGCAACGGACGGACGGTGCCCTGCGATTGGCTGGCAACTGATTCAGGGTGTCCCCCGCCTACTGCCCCAAGACGGCTGGGATAGGCTCCGGCGCCCCCCGCGACCCTAGTGAGGATCAAGCGGTTCGGAAAATCATCTTTTTTGTCCACGTTAATCAGATAAATTGGCCCTAAAAGATCAGTCAAAAGGCTAACAAAATAGGGAATTTGCCTGGAAGTAATGTACACTAGAACACATTTTTTTTCCTTCTTACTATTCCATTCAAATGTCAGCCTGGCACCAGCACCGTCATTTTATCAGAGCGCGAAAGTGTTCCCGGGCAGTCGAGAAGGAATCTATGGAAACAGTGCAACGAGGGTTTTCTATTCAGTTATTCATATCTTCATATCACGTTCAAATGTCAGGCATGTATAAAAAGTATAAATATAAATGATTGGGATCTGACGTCACGCAAACTAGCCCGCCACGCTCTGTTGCTCTGCTGCGGCCTTTGACTCCCCCCTCACTGCCTCTCCTGTGCCGGTGAGTAGCGTGGGAGCAAGGGCCGCCCGGGGAACGGGTTTGCGGTATCGGTACACAAGTGCGCTCTGGGGCGGTAGGATCATTGGGACAACGCTTTGGGTCCCCGCTCCCTTGTCAGGCAACGAGAAACACGCAAACACACAGTCGGCCTGTTCCAAACCTAGACAAACCCTTACGTGCCCCGAAGCTGACAGGTTGTTGATTTATTGCCGCTAAGCTTCTCTTAAATGTTAATGAACTTCAGCGAAACCGGCTTGCTGGTTTCCAGATGTCATTTGTCAACATGTTTAAATTGCATTTGACCCTTGCTAAACAGCTGCGGTGGCGGGCCGTGCACTCTGCGCACTGTTGCTAGGTTACGGCGCAGAGTTGCTGCCGGTTTAAGTGGCAACGGGCCCGTCTGGTGGCCTTCCGCAGGGACGTGTGACATCAGGTCCGCGTGACCATTAGGCAAATTCTTCGGTATGGATTGTTTGACATCACATCTGGTGGCAAGCCCGGCAGAATCGAGACTAAAGCGAGTCCAATTTTGAGGCACGGCTTCCCTCCTATTGAGTTGTGCGTGTTCATTTTAGTCAGACCTTCCTTATTGTGCCCGCATAGCAACACCAGGACACTTGTCATGACGACATGGTGTCGAGTCGAGCTAGAAAGTTAGAAACTACTGTAGATACTTAGCAGAGTAAACGGCCACTTTTAACAAAAGCTGGTCTTGAGTTGGGAGTGGCTATCTTCTTGCGGTCTTGTTCGGACCAGTCCAATTTTAGTCTCTGTGTGTTGCTGACACACAGGTCTTCATAACATAGATAGAGCCCCACTCCCACGTCATATTTTTATCATCTTGCACAGTTTCATTGTGATCATTCTGGCTTTACTCATTTTGGACAACTGCATTTTCCAATCAACATCAATTACAGTATCAATAGATGGAGTACGTCAAACTGTATCAAAAATGCTCGAGCTTAAAATGTATGCAGATCCTCCATTGTGCATGAGCAATTAAGATAAGATAACCTTTATTTGTCCCACACTGGGGAAATTTGCAGTCTACAGCAGCAAAATTGGGGGGGAGTGGGGGGGGGGGGGTAGAAAAGTAAAAAAAAAAAAAAAAAGGGCACAAAATAGGACAGGTTAAAAATACAAAAATACAATCTAGGGTACTGGATGTGAGGACGTCTGCCTCGCAGGTTTTCACTTTGGCTCAGTCTTTCAAGTTTTTTTGGGGCGGGGGGGGGTTCTACATTTGCATGTTCTCCATGTGCTGGCAATGGTTTTGTCCATGTAACTCATCTGCCTTCTGCATCCCGAAACCATGCATGTTAGGTTCACTGAACCGTCTAAATTCTCCATAGATATGAATTTCAATTCAAGGTGGAACCTGCCTCTTGCCCAAAGAGAGCAGGGAAAGGCAACAGCTCACCAATAAACCTATCGAGGACATTTGCGATATAAAATGGATGCACGACTATCTGAAACATTATTCCTTTGGGTTTAAAAATGTTCACGTACAAAAAAAAAAAAAAAAGCTGCAATTTTTTCCCCCCCGGACAAGCACATGACACACGCGGCAACTGTCAAACCAGGTCTATTCAGAAACAGGGTTTTAATAGTGCTGGAGTTTTCAGTAGGTTTTATTTTTTAAGTAGGTTAATTTCCGGACTGCAAAGCAAACACCTGATTAAAAGCCACAACAGCTCAATGTGGCCATAAAAACAAAAAAATCGGTTGCTTCGTCTGCGATTGGCTGGCAACCGGTTCAGGGTGTCCCCCGCCTACGGCCCGGAGACGGCTGGGATGGGCTCCGGCACCCCCCGCGACCCTAGTGAGGATCAAGCGGTTCGGAAAATGGATGGATGGACGGTTGCTTCGTATTAATAGCTGCAGGTCTCCATGGTATAACACAGATGTATTAAAAAAACAAAAACAAAAAAGAACCCGTTTCCCTTTCTGAGTCAATCTTGTTTTCACATGAGGCAAATTCACCGACCAGCTTCACCACGTAGCAATGCAACCTTTGGAAACTGGTTTGTTACATTTTGGGAAGATGCAGGGGATGCACGTACCGATGAAAGAAAAGTCCATGATTGGATGTCGCTCCATGGCCAGACTTGCCGTCCTGTCTGTTGCCAGCGATGGTGGGAATCGCTCACCAATCAAACAGAAAGACGGAGTTCGCGCTGCAGATATGGCTGTATTTATGGCACTCATTCCCTATGCTCATTAACCAACAGACGATGCTTATTTTCACTCTCAATTGCTCTTTAAACAGCTGCGCACTGTTACGCATGCAGTATTTTGCTTACAGACGCATTATTCTCTCTTCGGGCAGCTGGGCCAGCACTTCAACTGCAAACGGCTGATAAATATTCAGTATGAGGGTGGACTCGGACAAGTTCATTAGTCCACCGTGATGTGTATGGTAATTTCATTTGGACAGATGTGTCAACACGACGCGTACATCTAGTGGAAGCTTCAATCTCTTCGGGAAAAGATCATAAATAAACCCACAGAGTTCAAAGTGAGGGGAAGAAAATTAGCCGCCTGTCGTCGGTAAAGTACTGTAGTTTTAGCAAGATAAACTAGAAGGCACGAAGTATTGAGTAAGTAAACTCCCAGTTCTAAATGACTGTTCAACCTTCTTTCTACTGTACAGTTGTGCAGTAATACCAAAATAAATATGTTTAAAAATAACCCCGAAAGCTCATGCATGAAATGTTTTGACAAAGGGAAAAAAAGCTATAATTAGAGTTTCAGTTCGTTTTATAAAGGTAAAATCTTTTTAAAATCATTCTTGCTGTAATTTGATTAACGGAAACTTTTTTCTGTGTTAGTTTTTGTTATTTAGTTAGTTCTAGGTCACTATAATAACCTTTATCGGAAACTGTTTCGAATGACAAGTGGAGGTTGACGTAAGCCATTGTTGCACATTCCTGTGCATGCCTATATTTCACACATTGCACAAATGACTGTTTTGGAATGTCCACATTGAGAGAGTGCATATTTGTTGGCTCCCCAAAGATTTCCATGCAAACAAACGTCCAAAAAACAGGATCCATGTCCTTATTTGACACATTTTCAGGTAAAAGCGGTGCTGTGTAAAAGCTGTTTTCACACAGCACCGCTCGCACTCTGAATCTCCTCAGTGGCCATTATGTCAACCCTATTTTGCTTTACCTCCATTATTGTTGCCTACTTTGAAGTCAAGATGGCGCCCGGCTAGGCAGCCGTCAGCAAGTGCTCTCATGAGCCTTGCTTCTTTTCTTGTTTTTGTGTTTGTTTTGTCACTTTGTGTTTGTCGTTACGTCGTGTGGACCTGATGTGGACTTTTTTCAGCATTTTTTGGCCACGACATTCATCAAGGAGGAGACTCCGTGCTCGGCGGCGTGGGCATACCGGCACTGTTTTTGACTGGGAGGAACGTCGGCGCCATTTGACCGTCGTCGCCGGACAGTCCCGGGGCGCTCGTGTCTTGCGCCCGGAATGGGCAGCATTTTTCACAGCCCCGCTTTGTTCAGCGGAGAGATCGGTGCCGTTGAACGGTCCGCGGCCGGATGGATGTCAGGCTTGAGGAGCCGACGATGAGAAGAAAGGAGCGTTAGCGCGGAGCGCCGATGCGGATTTGGAACTGGGCGTCGCGGCTCGGAGTTTGAAGCGGATTACGTGGGACGGGAGAAGTGAACTCATCTCTTTTCGTCAATGGACGCTACGGCTTCGCGTTTGCTTTCAAAACTTAGCTTGGACCCGACGTGTGCACATTTTCAGCACGACGTCTCTGAGCCACTGGTGAAAGGACACTTTGATCCTCTTTCATCTAGAACTGCTTCAGACAACAAAATGTATGCAGAAAAGTGGTGAAGATCGCACGACTGTCTGTGCCCTATGTGTCGTGTTGTGTTCTTTTTGTTATTTTGACTTCAAAATGGCGCCGCGAGAGTGGCCGCCTTTCCGGCAGCTCCTATATTTTGTTGTTCTACTTCTTCCTTTTGTAACTTTGCTGCTGTGAATTGGGAATTTCTCCATTGCGAGACTAATAAAGGTTTTCTTATCTTATTTCCTCTTTTCTCCCTCGTGGGAGGCAATCAAGACCCGTTGTGAGTGTTTAAGTGCCCAAGCAGACAAATGCTTAATTATTCTTGGGGCTCTATATTTTGTTGGGGAGGGCGAGGGAGAGGCGGAGGCGGAGGCTTCGGGACCACATGCTGGGTAGAAACTACACACACAAGCACACAGACAGGCACATCACAGCACATGTAGTCATAAGGCTTGTCCGTCAATAGGCTGTCAGCAGGTGAGACGGCGAGGAGGCATGACATGCACCTGAACTACACAGAGACAAGCTTGCGACAAGCAGTGCGACATCCAATCAGCCGCACGCGTGTACACGCACGCGCGCGCGCATGCAAGGAGGCGTGCACACTCACAGCCCAAAAAGTCAACAACCATCAAAGCAGAGCAGACCATGTAAGAGAGACCCATCTCTTCCCAATTCTTCAAAGCTTCCTCTCATCTATTCTCCCCAACATGCTGTATTTACTTGCACATACATACAACATCGAGACAGGACTAGAATTGAGGAGGATGTCAAACAAAATCTACCGACATATTTGAAGTAAACCCCCGTCAAATGAATTCTTATGAAGCACGGTGGACGAGTATCAGAGATTAGTTTCTCAATCAATTAAACATGTTTGAAGATAAAATTGACAAAAGACAGATGAAAGAAGAAAGCGTTTCAATTTTCCTGATAATAAATAACCACGTGTCACTCATGGTGTAGCGGTACACTCGCCTGACTGGTGTGCGGGGAGCGTGGGATCGCTTCCCACTCAGCGACAGTCTGAATGTGGCTGCGTATGCTTCTTCGTCTCTTTATGTGCCCTGTGACTGACCTGCGACCAGTTCAGGGGTTAGTCTGCCTTTCGCCCGAAGTCAGCCGGGATAGGCTCCGGCAACCCTCGCGACCCTCTTCAGGATAAGCGGTGTTGAAAATGGATGGATGGATAAATAATCACCTTATGTTCAGTCGTTCTTGAAGTGACTGCGTAGTGTGTCAAACTCCTCTTGCGGTGTAACATTTTTCAATGTGAAACAATGACGGGTTTTTTTTTTGTCCCTCTAAATGTTCATATGAAAGTGGCCCTTAATAATCGAGGGCACTTTGCTGCTAGAAGCGGAAAACCGCAGGTGACACTATGAGAGATTTCGGATCCTTGATGTTGAGATTTCACCGTCTGCATGATTTATGTGACAAGGAAACCGCTACGCTTCCATATTTCTATTTTATTCATAAAGAAGTGCGACCTTTACTCTTTGCTGCGATTCCCAGCGCATGAAAACACGGCGGCGTGCCCCGTCGCACTCGGCGACATATTCCCACCGGGATGAGCCGGCGCCTGAGCTTCCATTGAACGGCTGGCCGTTACACACATTTTGTACTCACACTTGGCGGGGAGGCCGTAGCCGCAGGTGACCTTGGCTTGTCCGGTCTGGCAGCCGCGGAGGGAGGGAGGCGCACTCTTTCTTTAAGAGGGGCCCCGCAGCTCGGCGGATGGCTCCGTCCACTGGAGGGGAGAGACGAGAGGATTCAGAGAGCTGGCCTACCTGCGGGAATCGCCTGTGTTTGAAGTCCAGCTGAGACTTTTACTCGAATGAAGCAGGTGTCAGCGGGTTTTGCGCCGCGAGGCTCACGATAATGTCAAATTTACCGCCTTTTACGGGCGTTAACCTTCACCCGTAATCCCCCACTTTGCTTTTTTGAAAGAGCAGAAGCATCTGGATCGCCTTGATGTCAGTCTGCTTAATGGATTTAGGGGCTAGCGCCTTGGTTAATTGCTCAATTTAAAGTGTTATTAAGGACTCGGCTGACTTTGACTTTTTGGTCAATTAGTCTCTGGTAATGACATTTTCATAAATCTACATAATAGTCCGGAGTGTCTATCTTTTAACCATGACAAGGCTAAAGACCGGAGAAAAACGTGTGGTATATCCGTTCCACATACAATATTTTGCTCTAGTATAAGTTTGATGAAGTTCCTTGAATGACTTATAATTTCAAAAAAAGACGCTTAGTAGCACAACACTTAATATCTATTTTTCTGATGTGATTTCTTCATTCAGTCCACTGCCTCAAATCAAATCATGCAGAAAAACAATAGTTTTAGCACGACAGTGACACTTAGTAAGTGATTAGTCAACTTATTGACAAGTCGACTTGATAACTCTGCATCAACTTTTCGAGCTTAAAGTCGACCAGTCGATAAATACGCGTCTTTGGAATTACGGCTTTCAGTCGGCCAATTTGCAGAAGACCTTCGGACTTGCCTGTATGCCGGTATACTAAAATATACTCGTTTTGGATTTTCATTTTTATAGTTAGATTTTATTTCAGTTTGACTTTTGTTCTTTAAATTGGCTTACCTTTATTTATTTATTTTTTGGAGAAAGGTTGTTAGTTTTTTTTAATGCTTCATCGCAGTGTACTTTTTATTAGTTTTAGTATTCATTTATTTTTTTTCTTAAATGGAGTAAATGTCAAATGCAAGATTTAAAAAATAAGTCATCAAGCATTATGTACTAAAGTAAAATAAGGTAAAATTGTCAAACAACTGACCTTCCTTCTTCTGTAGCTACAGAGTAGCTAAATAGACAGTATATCAAATATAAATGTGATTTGAAGATGAAAACAAAATACTTTTTCCACTGTAAGTATAGTTAGTTGGAGTTAGTTTTATAAACATGAAATGTAGTTTGGGTTATTTTTGGAGCATATTTGTCTATTTTATTTTGTTAAGGAATATGTTTTTCAGTTTTAGTTACTTTGTCAAGCATAACCACCTTGGTGGAGATGTGCAATGCATGGCCAACATCGTCATCCATCTGCGCGTGTTCAAGAGTACAAAAATCTAGAGGTGGATTAGAATAGCGTTTAGCCCGGTGAGCCCGGCCGGGCACTTTAGGTCGCCGATAAAAAAGAAATTACAAATGGAAATGACATTAGTCAAAACAAAACTTTCTGAACAGATGAGTTTTACAAACATTACACCTATACGTAAACTGTTTTCAACGCAGCCGCTGGATCTGCTGGGTCACTGCACCAGCCGCACCCAAAGCAAGCACTTTGTCAAAAACTGAGTCCGTACCATTTCTCCAACCGGTGCGCAACACAACGGCAGAATTCCAGACAGAAGAAGCGGGTGTCATTTTCGGAATCTGATAAACCTTTCCGGCTGGAGAGGACCGCTAACCACTGGAAAACTGTGTCGTTTTGTCTGGTGCGGCATTGGATGATAATTTGATTGCATCATGCTACCAAAGGCGCTGAAAGGACAAGGTTACATGACAGGAGCGTGCCAGATTACATTCATATTCAATTACTGACGGACAACGGTTGATTGCCATTTCGGAAAATGTTCCACGGTGGAGGTTTACGAATAAAATAAACATTCTGCTCCGTCCTTAAGCTTTCCCCGTTAATTGGGATTTTGTGATTTTTCTGCACAAATCAAATTATCCTCAGTATGTCCTAATTCCCCGTATGAATTAGGACATACTGCAGTATGTCCGGATTACTGAAGAGAAAAATGCCAAACACTAAATACAGTCCAGCAAATATGAAAGAAAATCATCAGAATACAAATCATACAAGGCAAGACAAATGGCACCCGGGGAGGTCGCACGTTGAGAGCCCTGGTCAGCTCTCAGCTATTCCAGACAGATCTCTCAGCGGATGCGCTCAGACCACCAGTCGACGGTGACGGTGTGTTTTCACCAAACCGGGTCTCTGCGGGTGGCCCGGTGTGAAGCCAGCTGTATTAAATTGGCATAAAGCATGCGGTGTCACACTGTTGTGAGCCGCGTCGTGCTGTGCCACGCCGAGCAAAGAATGAGAGGAGAGGAGCATCCTAAAGGCAGCTCCTTCTCTGTTCGAGTGTTTGTGTGTATGTCGCACCTTCAAGAGATGTGTGCGTGTCGCATAGTTCTTTGACAATACCATCCGGCTTGACTCGGGCTCCTCTAAACCACTGGCAAAACATAAGACAGATACATAAGCATTCCGCCACGTGTCGTTCTGAACACAGCAAAATCCCGGATGAAGTGACATCTGCCATCGAGAGAAAATCTGCTCCAAGAAAGTTGATTCTATAGTTGAATGACATCTACAGGGCATGTGACATCTAACCCCTTCATCCACGCTTATAGCTTGAACTTCTCGGAACGTGCGATTGATGTATTGTAGTCGTTTGCTAAGGATTTAGTGACGAGAGCAAACCAAGTCTTAAAATACAGCGTGATCCGACAGAGTTTTTTCAAGATACAACCCAATAGGCAGCCGATTTATTATTATTATATATTTTTTTTGAGTAGTGGGCAAAAATTTTAAGTCAAGGTCACGCTTATAGAATAAACCGTCATATATAACAAACAATGAAGCTTACGAAAAGCCTCTCGGAATGCATTGTGTTTGCATATCATGGTGAACTATGAAAGAAAACAGGTTGAAGTGGGCCTAAGTAGAGATACGACAAAGCTAATGACTATCAAACACTCCCCCAAAGAAAAATATTGGAAGTACAACGTATACCGCGGTGTAAAACGTTGAAATGTTCTGTCTGTAATTCATATCTTCTTTTGTTCTAAGTATTAAGGGACCAAAAAAGAAAGAATTTTCTTCATTCTAATAGTTAATTAACCATCTGATTAATGGCTTATCTCAGTCTGCCAAATAAATGGAATGGGCCTCATCCATAGCGGTCAGGTCTTACTGAAGCCTCCAGTATCACTTGTTTTCATACAATTTTCAAGTCAGACTTTAAAAATGAGATGATGCCCTCATCTTTCGCCATCTAAGTTAATTACATTGTTTTTCGCGTCTTAACCTTAACAGCAGCTAACTTGTTTTAGAACGTTAAGATGTTAATTAAAAATTCCTGTAGAGTTAATGAAGGTTTTATGATGGTGACAATTTGACTGCGGAATGGATTATTTCCACTTATTATCTCCAATGGGAGACAAGGGGGCGGGGGGGGGGGGGGCGAGGCTCACAGGTGCTGCCTTGACACTTGATTTTGCCTGGATACAAACAGAGACCCATAATTAGCCAGACATCGGTGTGGATACTGGTCCTTGGGAGATATACGGTACACTGATTCAGACCTTCTTGAAACAGTTTTAGATATCATACATAATGAAAGTTGAAAATAACTCCTCAAACAGAAGAGAGAACACATTGAATTCCAGTCAGTGAGTTGACTCATCATCATATCTTGTCGCGCCAGTACTGGATCCATTGCTTGGCAGCATCACTAGTGTCTAAGAGGTCTTGATCTGTGAAGGTGGGCCCCAGTTCACAATCCCGAAGAATGTGCTCCATTGTTTGTACTGTGAGTTGACTGAATCCATGTATTGTATCCAAGTGTCTATTTGCCTTTGCTGCTGATACACTCTATCCTTGGACCCAGTGGCAGTAACCCTGCTTGGTCCCCACCCGCTATTCAGTCCACTCAAACACGCTTCCATCACTGCAATGTGCTTTGCGATATGAAGAAGGACTTCACAAGAGGCGAGGAAAGCAAATGATTGATGTGTTTGAGGTTCTGCAGTCTTTGTCAGGAGCTGGCTTCCATGTCGGTGCATTCCTCTTCAAGGGTGGCCTGTGACACTCATCATCAATATAAGCTATTAGCTCCAAAGGACTATGTCTCCTTACTCAAGCTGATCATGCTGTGAAGGTTGAATTGAAATGGACTGTTCATGATGCAATATGATCGCTTATGAACATTTTCAGTGTGGGGAAAACACTTTATTGGGTATGGTACTGCTGGGTGACATGGTTGAAAAGTGTACCATGATATACAGGTAAGGATTACATATCAGTCGAAATCCTGTCGATTCTTCTTCTTATTATCATTATTGTTGTTGTTATTATTATCATTATTATTTTAACTCTTTAAAATGAGGACCGAGAGGGAAAAGGATGAATGTGGGTAATTTTATTTCAAAATATAATATTGCACCCCTAAATGAGAGGTTAAAACAACTATGAAGAAGTCAAATTAACTGGACAATTTAAAAGGGTTTGCTTCATGACTTATTTTTTAATCAATATTCTATTGAGTGGAATTTCTATTGATATTGATCAGGGCCATGATTCTGTTCTTGTGTGTCTCCAGCAGGTGACAGAGGAGGGCCTTCCCTCCACCGTGCACACCCGCTACCAATGTTGATGAGCCGACTATTTTAGGATTTCCGAGTTGCCATGTCTCTGTCAGATAATTCATCCTTCCTCACGGCTTTGCCACTGAGCACTGAATTCTTCGAGACGAGGGGTGCCCAAACTTTTTGGACCGGAAATCTACTTTTCGATCAACCAACCCGTTACCGCACACGCGCACATATGCGGGCACTGACACGTGCATATCCTGATAAGATAGAGCCATAATAATATATATATAATATGAACGAAACAAAAATAAAGGAGACGCAGGAGTTGGTGAAAAAGAAATCACTGCCTACCTTCGTCAAGGCCTGACGCGGAGGCACGGGATTCAATTTTGCAGCGTGTTAACAATCGTAGCTCACGTGTACCGTTTTAAAATGCTTCTCCCGGAACTCCAAATTCCCATTCTTTGCCAGTGGCCTTGGTGAATTGTACATGAAACAAACCCCGAATGATCATAGTAATAACGATAAAATATATAGCGCAACAGCTCTGATCGCAAGCTGCAATTCCAGACTGCTGAGCGCCAACAACTTCGGGTGATATAGGTCATGCGCCATCCTAGGTTAAAGGTGACCTGGATTTTTTTTTTAAATTCCATTTGATTTTTTGGAATATTTTTGGTTAAAGCGAGAATGATAGGATGCGGTGCGCACTAACACAAAAATATATCCTATTAAAATAACACGCACTTCGGGTTGTTTTTTCCCCCTCTACATCCCTCGCGATCGACTTGGCACCAGTGCACGAGCTACAGGTCGATCACGATCGACGTATTCAGCACTCCTGTTCCATGCTCTTAGTTTTTTGACCTCGCCATGTTTTTTGCACTTACCTTTGTAAGTAGTTTCTTGTTGTAATTATATGTAACATTTTTTTTGTATCATATTCAGTTTTGTTTTGTCTTGTCAATTTATTGACACATTATTTTCGTTGATATTTTGTCCTTTCTTTGTGCAAGTGTTTTGGGTTGTTTTGTTTCCCCGGTGTTTTACCAGCATCCTTTGTTGTACTTTATCGGTCTTGTGACCTATTTTTTTGTAAATCAGCTTTTTTGTCACATTTCTGGAGTCCAATTCTGTCCGGGACCTTCCGGTGTCGATGGCGAAATACCGAATTATCTATTGCCCAGCTATAGGGTTATGGTTTGTAACAATCAGTGAATGGGATTTTGGTCTCAGATTTGGTGTTTGTCTTTTGTTGCTACGTAAGGTAAACATTAGAGGTAAGTTTTGTTTTACATCAATCCTGAAACATTGCTGTGTATAAAAAAAAAAGGCAGCGCAGCATTCATAACCTTCAGCCGTTCCATTGCCAGGCTAAATGTTGTGTCTGTTCACAGTCATACAGTCATGGACTTGATAAATGCACTGTTATTGATATATTCCTTGGTTGAGCACATATCAAATTAGCATGACCACAGTGTCAAAGCGGTCTGGTTGTTCATACCTCAGTGACTTCTTTGCATGCAAATGAACCAGATGAACTAGTTGCTAATCGGCCATAATTGGCCTCACCTAATGCCGCGAACAGACGTCAACACGTTATCATGAATTAAGTTTATAATTACAAGTCACTAAAATCTTTTAGACAGCGTTAAATTCATTTCCATATTTAGATATAAAAATAAATCTGAATTCATTATTTTTGCCCTCATTAGCATACAAAATCTCGCTTCAACATTTCATACAACCAAAGGTTGGTCCCCCTGGGATGCAGAGAAGTGATTGGGATATTAAGAATAAACAATGGGCCGATGGAGAGGTGCGCACAAAAGACAAGAGGGATTGAGGGGCATGGCTGGAAAGAGACAAAAGGGCTTGGAAGGGGATGAAACGCAGGTGTACAAAAATAAGCAAGGCATGAGATGAATGTTTATTCATATTAGGAGAGAATGGAAAGGAAGGATGAATGGATGGGTACAAAAAGGTGGAGAGACACGAGCGTTTTTGGCATCTGTATTTAAAGGCCCAGTGGCCAGTTTAGGTGTAATCATGTCCCACTGGCTTGGTATTGACTGAAGGGGGTGGGGAGGGAGTCGAAGAAAGGGGCGACAGAGAGGTGATAATTGGCAATATGCTTAGCTGGCAAGAAGCCTGAAATCCACCAAGGCAGGACATACAAACTACACACACACAGCGCCTGCGGTGTTGCACGCCAGGATGAGCATTACCTTCCGCAAAGCTCCAGTTCCCACCTTTGCACACAGTCCAACACACAGGTAGATTGACATGAGAGTAAAACCAATCCCGAGGTTCCTCCTGCAGAATACTAATACGGCCGCCCTTGCCGGTTGACCTCTCATAGGCCAAACGGCCTGTCCGTCAAACTAATGGGGCGGAACGTTGGCATATTGCTTTCCCACAATCCCTCAGCAGAGCCAGGACACTCATTTACCTCAGTCAGCCTGTTGCCAAGGCAACATTTCAGATGGGTTTGGTGATGGAAACACACACGTGGATGCTATACACCGTTGCCCCAACCTGTTTAACTCACACATGAACACACATACACGCTACACGCACAATGTTACACCAGCAATGTCACAGGCAAATTTATGTATGCGGGTGAGACACTGCCAAACACTGCCGTTACACTCCCTCTCTCATTTCTGCGCCCCAAAACTAATCTTCCACTCTGCATTCAGTCACAATACATGCTCTCTCTCCGGTTCCTTTTTCAGAAGGCCAAGCAGACAAACCTATCCACCATCGCCCCAGTCAGGTGGAAAACATCAAGTTGCACTACAGCTGAGGCACAACCAGCACTCGCTATAAAACCTTAATTATGAATGTCCGTGTGTACGTATTCAGCGTAGCTCTGCAAAAGAGTTCGGTCGGGAAAAAAATATTTATAAGTATATGGAATCCCCCTGCCATACTCCCCCCAAAAATCATGCAGGATCTAGATCATAGGTGTTGAACTCAGGTCCTGGAGGGCCGCTGTCCTGCACGTTTTCCAAGTCTCCCTGTTGCAACACAACAATGTCAGGCTTGCGCAGAGCTTGCTGATCATTTGAATCAGGTGTGTTGCAACAGGGAGACTTGGAAAACATGCAGGACAACGGCCCTCCAGGACCTGAGTTTGACACCTATGATCCAGATCTAGCATGATTGTTTTGTTTTGTTTTGTCTTGTTTTGGAGGGGGGTGGCTCTAGATTCGAGAACCGGCGGCCCGGTGGGCCAGTCGTTAACGCATCTATCTCACAGTGCGGAGGTGCAGGATCTGGCCTTCCTGTGTGGAGTTTGCATGTTCACCCCATGCCTACGTGGGTTTTCTCCGGGTACTCCGGTTTCCTCCCACATTCCAAAAACATGCATGGCAGGCTGATTGAACACTCCAAATTGTCCCTGGGTGTGATTGTGAGCATGAATGGTTGTTGGTCTCTGTGTACCCTGCGATTGGCTGGCAACCGGTTCAGGGCATCCCCTGCCTACTGCCCAAAGACACCTGGGACTGGCTTCAGCGCGCCACGCGACCCTTGTCAGGATAAAGCGGATCGGAAAATGGATGGATGGATAGAATGTAGAGTCTTGTTGAGTGGTTTACATTTTCAGCAATATGCCCCTTTCAGAAAAAAAGTAAGATCTCAGATTACATTTTGAAAAACACACGCTGAAATAAGTGTGGTGTATATCTGTTTGATTAGGAGGTTATTACTGATCTACAGTACAGTATCTCACAAGAGGAGGATGGGCGAGGTGGTGGGTTGAACAGGTGATTTGCTGCAAGTCTGACTCCAGATATATTTGTGTAGTAAAACTTGAATATGGGGCTCTGGATTACTTCCCAATCCCGATAAAACCCTCTGATGCTTTATGCATGTTAAATGAGTCAAGAGAAGATGACCAACCAAGAAATGCAAGTAAGTGCCTGAGGCAACATGAGAAAGTCTTGGCATTACCGGGCTTTGACTGATTAATGAGCTGTGATGGCTAGTCAAATGGATGGTTTCTGAAAAAATAGTAGAATCCCAACATTTCCAAAAGTTGATCTTCATTTGTGTCACGCTGGCCCCAAATGTGAGCAATTCTGACCAGAAAGCCAAAGTACACCGTTGCTGTCCAAACACATGGTTTATTTAAAATCCGTTTTAAAATTTTTATTTTATTTAATATTATATTTTGACTGATGCATCTGAAAGTCGCTGACTTGCTCAAAGTCATATTACGCAAAGACTGATTTAAATAAATAAATGCCTTTGAGGAAAGGATCACTGCCGGCAAAAATGTGACTTAATGTTGCTTGGATTAATACTTCAAAAAAGCCAAGTGAAAATCTCTCCATGGAGGAAGCTAAACTGAATGACTCTTGGCAAACCTTGCCCGTCAACCTCACCGAGGTCTCTGAGGTAGTAACATTTTGGAAGCAAGTTAGACAGATCCGGTGGTGCCTCCGGATTTTTAACAGATTTGCCTGAAAAATGGGAAGGTTCAGGTTAGGGTGCAGATTCAAATCTATCTATCTGTGTGGATTGGTTGGTCAGTATAGTAGTCATCAGCGGGTCCTTTCTTTCGCCATACTTTGGTAGAGGTTCATCCCAGATCTCATCAGTCCATACGACTCTGGTGGCTGCCTCGTAGTACTTGGAATGACTAACCTTAAACACAGACACGAGGCATACCATAAACTAATGCATCAGAGCTGTTCGAGTAGATGCGGTCCTCATCTGTCTCAGAGAGCGAAGGCGGGCATTTTGCGCAACTTTTTCATGGCGGACGTCGATATATGCTTTCAACACAAATGAACTCGTAAAGAGTTCATGTGAAAACTTCACAACCCCATATAGCCCTGAGCCGTGAGAAAATCACGCGGCAAGATTTTAAAATTGTCGCCAGACCTCCAAATTCTGAGGGACCCCAAACATGACAAGGAAAAAAAAAATCACGGGGATTACATTTTTGAACATGGTGTGCAACAAAAATCATCACATTACACAGAAATCACTTTCATTTATGAATATTTTCAGGTCAGACAGGAAATCTCGCACAACCTCTCGAGAGTAAACGTAACTTTAGAGCAGGGGTGTCACTTATTTTTGTTGCAGGCCACATTATAATTACTGTTTCCCTTGGAGGGCCGTTAGGACTGCAACTATATGAAGAAGTCAAGAATAACATTTTATTCAACTATTGCAATGAATGGTTCGGTCACAAGAAAATGCCGAAAATATGTCGCAGATTTATTACGCCTGAAAATTAGAACTTTTGGTACAGATTTTAGCAAGCATCATGGAAGTTGTCATCTGTGATTTGCTTTCGCGGGCCACTTAAAATGATGTGGCGGGCCACGTCCGGCCCCCGTGCCTTGAGTTTGACACCTGTGCTTTAGAGTAAACCAACATAGCGGATGAGCACCAGCCAGTGGCGATAGTTTTTGGTTTGTCTTTTACAGGAAAAAAAAGGCATTGGTCAAAAGGAGTGGAGACAGCGCAAGCACCATGCACCATGACTGGTTTGAGTTTGGATTCCCCACCGTGCTTCCTTGGTGCCTCGTCGGCTCGCTTCTTGATTGGCCGCATGGCACTATCAATCGGTTTCGTGCTCATTTGTCCTCGTGGTACACCACGCACGGTGCGAAGTCGAGCCAAAACAATCCAATATGTTCAATATCTCCGGTTTGAGATCGGGGGGGGGGGGGGGGCTATAATGTCCTTCCGAACGGTCGAGATCGGTCTGAACACACCACACACGGCAGGAATATGTGCTCAAAATGATTTTTGGAGCCATTACAGTAATTGGAGTGTCCTGATGTTTGTCGGGAGGGGAGATTTGAGGCCAAAATCAGGCTAATTGTCCTGCCGTGTGAACCGGGCTTTACACGTAAACACAGGCTATCCTCTTTTACAGCTCTGACACATCCAGAGGCATAATAGTTGCCATTCTGTGTCAGCCTTGTTTACACAGAACAGCAACTCGGGGCAAAAAATGCTGGCTTCAACAGCAGTAGAAAAGTTGCTGCCGTCTTACCCAAAGTCAACTGGGATAGATTGACCCTGAACAGGAGAAGCAGTATAGAAAACGAACGGATGGATGATTGAGGCCGGAGTGCATGTTCTGACAGCAGAAGGATTATGCTCCTCAATCTCCCTGATCTTGTAATCTTCAAGACATCCTGACAATTGTCCAGAGCGCCCTGCTAGTCTTCCGCAGGGGTCGCAATGCTTGGGGAGTCTACACGTGTTTTGTGAAAAATGAAGCCGTGGAAATCATGCGGTGCGGTAGTACGGCATACCTGAGCCGTAACCTTAAGCCATATGGTCTCTAAGCGCGGCGAGAGTCATGTTCATATTCGGGGCAGAACATCTAGCACATTCCCACGAGGCAGCATAGTGCACATTTCACACACATTTCATGCGCAAGGGCACTCAACGCACTTCTCATAATTAAAAGTACATCATTTAGAAGCATGTACAACAGGGATTTTGGGGCTCATGATTTTGAAATTGTTTTAACACCTTTATCGTAAGTATGGGAAAAGAACACAGCATTTACACTTGGGGCTGACTTGACTTCTATTGGCAGCTATTTGCGTACAGCATAAAGGTTAAATGCTGCTTGACCATCTTTGCTTTGAACTCATGGCTCCACAAAATGACACGAGTCTGCAGACCGCGGAGCCCAACTGGGTTATTTTACATTAACATTTTTTTTTGTGTCATCAGCCAATCTCAGGGCACAGCGAGACAAAAAAAACATCTGCGCTCACATTATGCTGCTCACCTAGAGAAATTTTAGAGTGTTCCCGTAACCCGCCGTGAATGTTTTGGAATGTCGGAGGAAAGCGGAGTGTCTGGAGAAAACCCACGCAGGCACAGGGAGAACATGCAAACTGCACACAGCAACGCCGGGGCCGGAATCAAACCCTGCATTTCTGCACGGTGAGGAGGACGTGCTAACGACTCAAACATCATGCCGCCACTTACAGACCAGTAACAGAATTTTAAAATCTATTCCGCAACTGAGTGGGAACCAGTGTAAAGCCTTTCGGACAGTCATATATTCTGAAGGCTTGTTCTCGTCAGAAATTAAGCTACGGCGTTTTGAATGAATGAATGTATGTTTAACATGTGAGACCTGTTGCCGAACATCTAGGAAGTAGCAAGCATTTTTAGGCACAGAAGGTAAACTCAGAGTGTCCAGTTTTAGAGACGCACAATCACAAAGCTTTGCAACTTAAGTTGAGCAAGGTTTACTTTGGTACTGCAAACATGATTTAGCATTTACATTATGTTCTGAAATATCTGGTCCACACTGTCACACCATTTGGCCTTATTTTACTGGGAAAGACGGGAGCACGGTTAAAATATGTCAGACTGATTGACTGATGATTACGGTTTGGTTCGGCTTGACCACTAAAGCAGTGTCTACACTCCAACTGAGCCAATTCGTTTATCTTTCATTTTTTTAAAATGTTTCTCCTTAACAGAGAAAGGTTTTCAATGGCGGGCAATGCAAAGTTAGCAAGAAAAGACACAATTGTGTGGATGGATGACACGGTACAACTTCTACTGTGGGTCACATTTGGCTTCAAAACGGCTTAATTGCATGAGGTTTTTGACAGGAAATGATCCTGGTCAAAATAAACTCACATAATGGGCACATTTGAAATGCTATAGCTTTCTCTTGGTTCTCCTGCTTCAGGTTTTTATCCGTGGTGGTTTTAGGAAAATGTGAGATTTAAATTTCTTCATATCCATGTGCTGATGGTGGTAGTAGAGGAGCAGAAGATTTGGCTGTTCAAGACTCCGAAATCGTCAGTCATGTGTGGACAAAATGTAGAAATTAACAAAAAATATACGTGTATATATATCCATCCATCCATTTTCCGAACCGCTTGATCCTCACTAGGGTCGCGGGGGGTGCCGGAGCCTATCCCAGCCGTCTTCGGGCAGTAGGCGGGGGACACCCTGAATCGGTTGCCAGCCAATCGCAGAGGCACACAGAGACGAACAACCATCCACGCTCACATTCACACCTAGGGACAATTTAGAGCGTCCAATCAGCCTGCCACGCATGTTTTTGGAATGTGGGAGGAAACCGGAGCACCCGGAGAAAACCCACGCAGGCCCGGGGAGAACATGCAAACTCCACACAGGGAGGCCGGAGCTGGAATCGAACCCGGTACCTCTGCACTGGGAAGCCGACGTGCTAACCACTGGACTACCGGGCCGCCCCTGTATATATATAATAAATAAAATCAGGATACACACATTTTTCTGTGTATATGTTCTCACGTCCTATTTTTGAATAGCAACTGAGCGAAAAAAAACACGTTACTGTTATGTACTGTCATGCTAATGCCTGATTCATATAATTTTGGAAGACAACTTTGACTGTACCTTAATTCGTGCTGAATATTTTACATATTCTCATGTCAATGCCTGATTCATACAAATTCATATAGAACAATCTACTTTAACTCTTCCTTGAACAGTGCATAGTCACAATTTTTTAAAAATCCATTCCATAACGTTGAATCTCAATTTTTAAACATGTGTATGTGATTGTGTCTAAGTCTAAGGGAGTGCAATGTATTTATATCCTTTTTTATATTTCGCGATACACTTGGGGGTGGAGGCTCCTGCAAAATCTCGTTGTAGCAAGTGTGCAATGGCAAAGTAGTCATTCATTCATTTCGCTAAATGTATGTGCATTTCTTGTTGTACGCTAGCATCATTGAAACACCGTTACGCACAGTAATCATGATATGAAGGATGTGATATGAATCTTCTTCGTTCATTGACGCAGCAAGAAAACATTGAAGGAATGAAACTGTATTCAGGTACAATTTCATCCACTGTTTGAGTAGCACACAGAATCTCTTCAGTTGCTATGGTATGCAGCAAGCGATGCTTAACAATTTTGGGGCGTTTGTAGTTTGATCCGATTTAAAACTCCAACTCTGACTCAGCTTCGAGACCAGTCCTTTAGTTTTTGCCAAGTGTCCCGAGTCTCTTTTGTCTCCAAATGTTTCACTGGTGAGTCATTGACAATGGTCGAGACAAAACCACCGAATGACTATGGCTCGGTCGTAGGTGAATTCTTAATATCCATGATTTTCAAAAGCCGTGCCGTTTAATTTGATTTGCACAACAAGATTGTTTCATATGGTTTTGTACAATACTGTATAAACATCACAGTGAGAATCCTTGCCCCAGAATGATAAATGGTATTCGTTCAATACAAAAAAAGATTGCATAAATGGGTACAATCTAAAGAGAGTTGTAGTTTTATCGGACGGCGTTTTTAAAAATATTTCGGATTTAATGCGAATAGCAAAAAAAAAAAAGGATAAGTAAAATTCATGCCAGGGATCATGTGAAATTGTCTCATACTACATTATGAAATGATACGGCCAAGAGCAAAATGAAAAAGGGTAGGGCAGTAAGTTAAAATAAAATTTAAAAGATGTTCCTTCTCTTCCGAAGGGGGAAAAAAATGACTAGTGACAGTCGTGTACTCGTTTCCACGGAGTAATGTTCCTCGACGCTCACAGCCTGGAACGTTGATTGCAAGCAGAGCGAACATAAGGCTTCTTTTTGGCCCAATAAAGTTTTTACTCAGGACGTAACTACTCCTTGTAGTGCTTTAAAGGTTTAGCAAAGTAATGCTGAGCCCATGTGGTTATACAAACTAAAAATGAATGATGGTTCGACTCTGCTGCAGTAGCACTGGAGGGAACGACTTGTGACAACCAGTCCCTACTTTGAAAAAGTGGCCTTCACAGTGCAGTAATTACATATGTGGTCACAGGAACCGTTTCAATTGGAACATCATTTAAAATTAGCGAATGAAAATCTGACATTGTTTTTAATGATTTTAAAAAAAACTCCTGAAATAGGCTAGGGCAAAAAAAAAAATAGCTACTAGAAAGGGAGGAAAGTAGGCACTGTGTTTTTGGTGACATGGTGTGTACCGCACCACGCACGGACCAGAGGAAGACAAGCGGAGAGTTGTCTTAGAAGTTGACAAAGAAAATTCTAAACAAGCACCATAAAGGTAAAAACTAGAAGACCATCTTCATGCAGCTTCATGCCCATGTGACCACAGTTGCACATATCTTCAGATTCAATGGACTGGAAGTGGCAGCAGGAGGAAAATTGGTGGCAAACTGAAGAGATGAATAATGCATATGCTGACTAAATCTTAACTGTCTGTGTAATCTTAACTGTCAGGTGCATTGTCCATTCGAAACAGATGAGTAACTTTGTCCGAATGGTAATGTTTAATTCTCCTCACAAAAAGCAGCAGATGATTGCTTTTTTTATGACTGATAACTAACTCTATGCAATCGGCTCTTAGTAACAACACTGACATTTTGTTATTATTATTATTAATTGTTAATTATTGCATAGATGCATAAAACGTGCCGAACCTAAATGGATAGTAAAATCAAGAAGCTCCCCAAAACGCGAAAAATAATTGCCTTTTTTTGTAATTGTGTAATTACTCTTATTCTCCTTCGTTTGACACGGTCAGACTGAACCAATCATTTCATTAATGGTATTCAAAACATGTCAAATTTATGGCTCGGGTAATTTGGGGGTAATTTATGAGAATAATCCAAATGGATTTACAGTGTTTTGGAAAAAAGACCTTGCTTCTGAGCCCATTTGAATCTGTTACTCCCCTTGTTGCCATTTAAAGAGGCAACACCTTTGAATGCATCCAAATTCCATAAAGGGCGGAGTCTTAAAAACGGACTCTGAGATGTTGTAATGGAGCTTCCTGCTCAGTAGTAAATATGATGATCATTCTGCGGTAGTTAGTGGTGCAGAGACCTCTTCTCACTCTGCAGTGTTGTGTGCATCCATTTTTATGTTATGGAGAATTTCAGATTAGTAAAGACCCTACCCCACTGAGCGGCGAACAATTACTTGTGTTTTCAACAATATCTGCATTGTGGAAACTTTTATATCTCAAAATTAAAAACAAAAACAGAAAATATGGCAAAACCTTTTTAAGTGCCCCCCCCCCCCCTGCACCCCACCAAAAAACAAAAGCTTCGGGATACATGAAGGTGTCTCTGATTAAAATTTGCTGCTGAACAGTGTTATCTTCCCTAACTCTCTTTCAAAATTCTTATAACCATTGAGTGACAAAATAAATAAAACTGATGACAGACCAAGCAGATTAATTGGGTGGAAATACTGCACATCAGTAAAGCTGACCGGTTCCTTCTGCACTGAAGCATTATACTGTACCTATCAATTTAAAAAAAAATATTATGTTATTTTTGAATAAAATGTATCCGACGTAACTATTTTCATTAATTATCCCAAAAACATCCAGACCTTCAATCTTGAGGTGGCAAACTGCTGCATGGCTCCCGCAGAGTTTTATGATACTTGTCAGACGGTTGAGGCGCTCACGGGAGTAAACAGATTTGCTCTCCAGCTATTTCCAACACTTTAAAGTAGTTAATAATACTTCATAAAACCAATTCCTGAACGCCGCACACATTGTTCGGTAGGTTTTAGTCGCAACGCCAAGTGTGCGGTGGGCCTAAGCCTCTTATAAACACCTCAGCGTGCCCGCACAATCTTAACGGCTGTCGGCGTCCTTTCTTTTTGCGATACATAGAAAACAGTCAAAGCCGTCAGGCAGCCTGCTTACGCGCGAGCGTGTGACACTCACGTGTCATATAAGTATTTGGCCCGGTGTGAGTGATTGTAGCACAGAGATGCCGTGTCTAACTAGCCAATTCAGTATCTAGACATGAGAATCGAAGACAACTCCGTAAAGCCGACTCTATTATCGAGCTTGCTCGAACTCCTTATCGATCATCAATTCCCATTGGGTAAGGAAATGAAATGATACAATTGATATACGGTTCGTCATTGATATCGGGATCATTATTTAAATATGATTAATTTAGTCAACATGATAATAGAAAACCCTCGTGAGGATAAGCGGATTAGAAAATGGATGGATGATAACACAAGAGATGTTTTTGCTAAGTGCTCCAAGGCCAAAACTTTACAATATATACCGATGACTATATATTGCACATCCTGACGGATCAAGATTTTAGGTATAAAAACAATCAAATGGATGAAAGATAAATAAAAATAAACGACAAATACCTCGATCCAAATATCTGGCAGTTCAGTCCGTTTTCAAGAAACGTACACTGTTGTTGTGCATGTAGTGTTACGTACTCGTACGACCATGCACATTGCGCGGTGTTCGGGATGTATTAACTGTTAGGTTCAGAAGCGAACCGAAGAATGTTTTTGGATCCCGGAAATGCAGGCTCGGGCAAAATGCGACAACAAAACTATTTTGTTCCAGAAAAGTGCACCGACGAAGAATAAACAGAAATCGCTGTTCACAAGGAGCCAGGAAAAACAATGCATTTGCAAAAACACAGAGAATACACAAACAAAATGTCAAAAGTTCAATGAGGCGAAACCCAAAACGTCACGAGCAGTAATAAAATAGTGAGAATGAAATAAGGATTACATGACTAACAGGTAACTAGTAACTGCACCGGAATGCATTTTAAAAGTTACCCTCCCAACCACGTTACCTTGCCGTGAAAAAAATCCGGAATTGAATGCCACGATATGTCCAAATGGTAGCCCAAAAAGTTACACAAACAGCAGCTTTATTTATTTAATCATTTTTTCACAGGAAATGTTGACAATTTGTTTGAAGTGCGTAAGGTTACCCTTGTGCTGGCCTTGGACAAGATTACAAACGCTACGATATTTCTTTAAACTACCGGTACATTCCGTGCAACAGTGGGTTTGTCCGAAAGGCATTCACATAGGCCAAGTTTCCTTTGCCAATCTAGACCATTTATGTACCTTTTGTAACCATAAACAGGTTCAATTGTGAACCCTTTGGAGGGTACATTACAAAAGGTTGGAGCTTATCGAACAAAAAGGGACCTCTAGACCATGCCTGGAGGGGGAGGCATGACAATGACAAAAGGGGTTGGGGCGGGGGGGGGGGGGGGGGGGGGAAGCAACAGTTGGTGGATTACCATCTCAGGTACTAAGAGGAGCCAAAAAGCGGAATCATCCGGCAAGCAAACAAAAGATTCCCAGCAATGCCATCGCTGGGAATCGCTTCTTAAAAATGAATGTGATTTGATTCCCATCCCTGGTAGTAAGAAACACACACACAAACACACACATTAAGGCCATGTTGTTATAATGCTGACAGGTGTGGGTGGTCGTGAGCGACTGTTGACCAGCTTGCCTTCAGACTGCATCGAGTGCTTGTAGGACCTTTGCCAACCCTGAAGAAAATCACATGCCGCTGAAGTCTGAAGTGAATGAGTCAGTGGTAATGACCACCAAATGATTACCTTGGGATTGTTATTTTTTTCCCACAGAAGTCTCCTCTGGCCAAATTAAAACAGATGTAGCGCTTAAATCTAAAAGCACCTAAACGTGAGCGTAACTAAACCAGTGTGAAGAATATAAACATGTTTAATGAATTCACGTGGCACAAATGAAGCGTGCGTGTTGATGTTCGTGCGTGTCGGCCTCTAGAAACCATCTGTCTTCGTAACCTCACCGGGGACTTTCAGGACGACATCAAACAATGCCACTCAAGTGCATCTATGTGCATGTATATGTGAAGCACCAAAAAGATTGTTGTTCATTTTTAGGACTTGTAGGATCATGCAAATAAAGAAGCCTACACAGACCAGGGGTGTCAAAGTTTGGGATTTTTCATTACATCATTTGTTTTTTTGAATTCAGTTCATTTTAATGTTTTCGGAGCAGATTAATTTGTTTTATTGAGGGGAAAAGGCTTCGTCTTAGTTTAGTTTATTACGTCTCAGTATTAGTTGTAGTTCCTTCATATATGGCGTACAGCAGGGGCGCCCAACCTTTTTTGATGGAGGATCTAAGCAACCAACCTCTCGTAATCGACACGGTATTTCCTTCTCAGTTTTGGTTTTCGTGTGGTTGAATTCTCTTGCCGTTTCATTTTCTGGTGTATTCTGGTTGAACTATTACCTTGCCTCGTGCAAGCACTCAACATCATTTGAAACTATGATTTTTTTTCAAATAAACGAATCTAACATGCGGGGTTGATGCGCAATTTTAAACGACAACATGAAGAAAATACACACATTCCAAGGGGTAGTTCAAATATTCAAGTCACAAATTTGCAAGTCCCACCAAACAGCCCTTGCGCATGTTGCCGCATTAGAAGAAGAGATTTATCACATATATTGATTAACCACAGACGCCCGACATTACGCACACGCGCAAAGCACTGAGTCGACAATACACTGAAAAATGGTTGTTTATACCCACAACACTCCACATCCATTAATGACTATCGACTGCACGCACCCTCGAACAGAAAGATGGACAGTAAAGAGCAGAATGCCACCATTTACATCCTCAGGAAACTGCGCTGCATCCCCCCCCCCCCTCACTAAATTAAAAAAATACATTTTTGAATGATTTGGTGCCCACAATGGACCGCTTTTACCACGAATCCAATCAGACGTACAACAAACACTTGAGACGATTTATGACTTAAACAGTTTTGACGAGTTATGACTTACCTCCGCCTCCTCCGAGCAGAGTCTGGTTGGCTGGAACACAGACAAGGGAAACCAATTACCATTAATCGTCAAACAAGCCCATTCATCAAAATAATAGCAAACAATCGTAGATCAAAGCATCTTTGGAGTTTGATCGCGCAAAAAAACTCTCAGGAGTCTGGATCTAAATTGTGTGTTTTACCAAATGCAAAAAAAAAAAAAACAAGCGTAATACACAATTTCATATTTATTTCCAAATTAGGATGGTTAAATTAGACTGGGGAAAGTCTATGCTCTGTTGACCCCATTACAATTCCCGAAGCCCGCGTCTCAGTGAGCAGTGCAGGTTTGCGAGTGTGTGTGTGCACATAGTGAATGTTTGGGGGGGGGGGGGGGTTCGTTCAAGGTTGCAAACGGTTTGAAAAAACATTTTTGAACAATTTCCTGGCAACAATAAAGGCTGTTTGTGACCGTTAAAACTGTTGCCGCACATCTGGTGTACATCTATGAGACCATTTGCAACCTTGAACGAACTCTGACGATAAATCAACATTCAGGCCGCGCGCAAACACTCGCCGACCCTCGCCACTCAGTGAGGTATGGGCTTTAAGATAGAGTTCCCATCATTTATTGAACCAAGGCACTCATTTTACATTTTAAAAATGGCACGGCATACCACCTGAGAAAAAAAAGACACATTCTGAAATAATGTCATTTGAATTAATTCACAAAAAAGACTTAATAAAGTTAAAATACAATTGGCAACTGAATTTCTCAAAGAGTAGCAATCGAAAAGTGTCTCTCCCAACTTGTCAGTGAAATTCGGTTTTGTAAACCACGGTAATAACAAACAGATGTCGCTATTGCACCGCTTGGGATTTGAACTCAGAACAGCTTCTGAATAGAAGATAAAGATCGGAGGGGTGAATCTCAGCTTGTCACATCAATTTTGAGGGAGTGAAACGTCCACATGCTGGACGTCTGACAAGTTTAGGCACTTCATTTTCGTACCGAGTGTATACAGCGCCTGGTACGTGTTGCAGTCGGTCGCAGAAATCGCATGTCACAATCATGAGAAAAGATGACGCTGGATGTAGCAAAGCAGCCCCACAACCTAACCAAGCCTCTTTCATGTTCAAGAGCACAGCACAGGTTAAGCGAAAGTGTTTTCCAGCCCCAATTCTCAGAGTCCAGAATTCTGATAGACCCCCCCACTCAACACAGCCACATGATTAAATCAATTAATTAATTCAGCGCCTAAAAAGAATCAGCAGGCTCTTTGTCACATCGCTGAGAGGCAAGGCGCAAAACGGCTGAAAAAGTTCACCAATGAAATCATGCTGGGCCTACGTGTTCAGTTAATTCCGTTTTTCACGGCCCTCTGAATAGGGATCGTCGGTCAGCACGGAAGGATCACTCTTTCTCTACTTTTTTGACAGATTTACAAGGAGTCCAGCAAGTATTTGTTATTGTTAGTTTCAGACGCAGCAAGAACGTTGCATTGCTAAAATGGCTACAAAACGGACCTTTGGATGTCAAGCAGCTAAGACAAGAAGAGCTCTGACGCTGGAAGAGAGGGTAAAAGTCATCAAAATGAAAGACGGAGGAAGCAAAATAAAAGACATTTTCCAAGAAATTGATGTAAGTGAAGGTGAATGCTGATTGTAAATTTCGCAATTTCTTTCCCTTTTTTTCTTTCTCCAATGACAATATGAAGTGTCAAATAAGTATATGCTCATACTTAAACACTATTGGTATAAAAATAAAGAGTACACAAATGTTAGTGTGTGCGTGTACACATTCGTTTGTGTGTGTGTGCGTGTGTGTGCGCGCGTGTGTGTGTGTGTGTTTACAGATGTAAACACACACACACATTGAGATGAAATTTGCTAAAGTGAAAAACGCCCTGTTGTGAAGAATTTCTTGCTGCAAAGGTGATTTCGTTGTCGAGGAGTTTCACTGTATAATGTGTTTAAGTACAAAACAGCAGTTGCTGAGGGTAAAAAGACTTGCGGCAGCGCAGCCTCCACCAAAATCTTTCAATGCCTTGCTCGTAAATTAAATTTGATACGCTGTGACAATTACAGACAAATGTTAAGTGGATAATCTTTCCACATGGGACGGTTAAGTGCAAACTCACAAGGGAGCTTCCTGGTTTGAGTCAACCTTTGCCATGAGGCCTCCTGCCAGTTGTGCATGACGCATCAGACAAGCTAGTTCAAAAGACAAAATCCCACAACTGTCTGCATTTATCAAGATTACTCCCTTCTTTATCCTGTTCGCCATCCCCCGATGCCTCATTAATTTTATTAACACTTCATTTTTTCACGCATCGTGCTCAAGCGCTCCCATTTGCAGCTCGATTGGGTGGGAATGGACTGAATTTATTGTGACTGCGTGACAATACTGTATTTCAGGTCCAGTCTCATCTGGAGCAGCCAGATCCAATGAAGCACAGCTCAATGTCATGTAAAGCATAAAGCCTCTCTATTTAGCGCCCCCATTCATCTCCTGATGACTAGCAAACGTAGGGCTATACACTTTTCGATAGGAAGTTGAGACGAGAAGAGGGGTAGGGGAATGGTTTGTTTTTTTGGGCGTGTGACAACGTTAATGCAAAAGAATGTGAATTCACTATAAATTTGTCGTTATTGAGGTGAAATTAAAAATGTGAATGAACAGTAAATTTGGACAAATCAGGGTTCAATAAAAATGTCTTTTGTCACAATGGTTGATAAAATCGGTTTATTTGCTTGTCTTAACTCAAACTACTTTCTTTTTGTCTTTTTTCAGCTTTAAGTATGTCTGTGGAATTACGTTTGATTGAATCCTCACCAAATTTGTCCGACCATGCCAGAGTAAGGGAAGAAACCATCCCTAAACAAAAGAAATAGTCAACGATGTATTTGAGTTCCTTATCAAATGTATTTCTCAAAACTTCGAAGCTTTATGAACTGCAATGTTGCCGTGAGTGTCTGAGTCTGCAATCTCACAGTGAATCATGTGCCCTGATTCTGCAGCCTACACTTAGCTTGTAATTAGCGGAAAACCTAAAAGCATCATTGCGTGACACGACGAAGCAACAATTATCTTACAGCCAAGGTGGTGTGGATGGGAGAAGAATTTCCCACATAGTTGAGCGCTGACTACCATTAGGGATTCTCTAATGTCATTTTTCTGACACCCACCGCCATTGAGCAATTAGAAACGTATCCGGGGTGAAGAGCTTTCAAGGACAAACAGCCTGAGGACTATTGGTATTTGTCTGGTACACGGCAATGTGCAACATGCGGTCGTCTCACAAAAGACAATCTAGAGATATGTGAAGTGCCAACTGAAGAGGAGGCGATGAGGACAAGATCGGAGCACATTTTCCTCAATCAAAGCCAGAATCAGTCTTTATGGCGTCGCTGCAGTCATCAAATTCAGACTCGGCATTGAGCAATTCGGATGTGTTTCACGAAACACAAACACACAATGATCGCAATGTCGTATGCTAATAATGTGAACTTGAGTTGAATTGATTTGACTTCCTTGGAAAATCAACAATCAACTTTTAAAGACAGTCTTTTATATTCACTCTCTCATAGATATTTTCATTTCCAATATATTTACCCAAATTCAACTTTAAATGCTGGAACAAATACCACGACTGATGACATGTTCTTCTTCTTTCCACAACAAATTAGCTGAGAATGAACAGCGCCTCTGCCGGTTACAGGAAAGTATTGCACTCCGTTGTGCTTAATCTAAACAAAATTGACTGAATTCTTAACTTGAAATTAAAACTGAAACTCGGCAATCGGAATGATTATCCCGTGTTTCTCAATGTTTGATACGAGTACCAAAAAGAGGGTGCGGGTTCTTTCTAGTGCTGCGTGAAAGAATCAGTGACTTAAATCCAGATCCAGTTTATTGCATTGAAATACAAACGGTGGTGAAAAATGGTAAACCACAAGATATTAAGATGTTATATCGGAAAACACTGTATCTTGTGGTACAGTGTGTAAAATGCAATTGCCGTCTAGCGGTGAACGAATAGAATGCAATGACGTCAGCTCGAAGCAGCGTGCATTTTGAAGTAGGCACACTACGGTGCCTCGGAGAGACCACACTTCGCAAGCCTACCTCCGATTGCTTGAGCAGAGGTGCAAGCAAAATGTCATCACAGAGTATCCCTTCAAGCGACAAAGTAAGGAACATTATATCTACATGCCGTGCCTTTAAAATACTCTAATACCCTACCATCGTTATTTTACAAAATACAACATACATACATAACATAAATATAACAAAATACAACATACATACATACATACACAAAAGCGTCTTGAGGCAGAATCTGGCTGCAGGTCCAGTAGGCAAACACAAAGACACCAAAGCAACCAAAACGGTCACTATTGCAGGACACGCAAACACGACATTCAAACGCATGCTACGCAATGTTCGTGGGTAACCAAGGCGACACTCAAGCCCCAAGGGTTAGGTTACTGAAACCTAGTTAATTAGACAGAGGGTACAACGCCAATACTCCTGAGGTGGGGAAGTGTTACAGCATCTGTTTCAATTCACGCGTAGCTTCATGTAGACACAACAAATTGAAAAGTAGCATGTAACTATGACACTTAAACAGTTTTTCTTCTTGAGCAGTATTAGAAAACTAATCGGGATATCTTATGGTGCGGCGGCTAAATAAAACGTGCTGCCAAGGCACGCCAATTATCGCATCAGAGTGATAAGTTATACAAGTACATCTGGAGAGGGAGAGGGAGCGAGTGGGGGAGGAGAGGTGTCAGGGGATGGGGCGGGGCGGGGGGGGGGGGTCGAGCGAGCCAGCACGCGAACTGGGAAAGAGATGAAGTGAAAGTGAGTAGAAAGTGGAGAGAGGAAGACGCAGGACTAAATCTGCCTGGAACATAAAACAACAAGATGGAGTGTATTTCTTTCACGGGAGGTAAGTAATCTCCATGAGGGGTGTGGGGAGGGGTGAGGGGGTGTTGTGCAGAAGAAGAGGAATGAAGGGATGAAGGGATGAAGGCTGGAGGGCTTGAGAGCATGATGCTTTAGTGCAAGACACAAGCTAAATACCTTAAATGCGGTAGGGTGCGGGAGGAAGTTGTTGCTTTGACAAAGAGGATGTAAGAGGACAAAGCACTCATCTTAGGCTTGGCTCCCAATAATGTGTGTGACAATGTGCGTGTGCGTGTGCGTGTGTGTGTGTGTGTGTGTGTGTTAGAAGAGCGGATGAAATTAGGAATAATGATGATGATTCTAGATTCTTTAGAAAAGGCTCCAATCTCCTTAGTACAAAGCTTTCCCAAAGCAGCGTTTTCTCTTTGCGATTGTGCAGTCCTTCGCCTTATTTTTCTCCTTCTGCCTCCGTCTTATTCCCAAAGCCCCACTGCAACTTGTTTGTGTATTCCTACTTCTTCCTGCTGCTTGGCGCTCGCCCCATGACGCCGTGACAAAACCACCTTTATACTTTTGGCCATGTTTCCTTTTGAGGCATCATTGACATGACAATGTCAATTAATTATGTTTCATTGTCCGAAAGGGAGAAAAGGGAGGACGGATCGGACACTTTTATTAAGGTTGATTAGGAGCAACAGTGTCACGGGACTGACTTCTTTTTATTTTTTATTTTTTTTGCACTGAGTAGAGGAAAATCAACGAATGTAAGTGTGCAAAGTATGACCGTGCATCAACTGACTACTACTCCACTTCATGGAACATACTGTATGACCAGAGAAAAATAGATGTAGTTAGTCCATACACAGCCACTGGTTTGTTATTATTTCGTGTGTGTATATATATATATATATATGCCTTTATGAATTGCAAGTAAAACCCATGGTTATACAGTGAAACTCCTCTACAACAAAACCTACATGGGTGAAAATACCCCCTAGTGTGAAAAAATCTTCATGCATTAAAACTATTCCCACTTTTCTGCTCCCCCTACAACGAACCCCCCCCCCCCCGTTGCGTGATTCGAAATCTTTTTCTCTGCCCTTGCCACGCAACGAGAGTCACTACAACTAAAACAAGCCTAACGCAAAAGTCGAATCTAACCTCAGCCTACAGTGACTCCTACTGCTTAGCTCGGAAACGACAACAGCAAACACCACAGTGGCTTACACATGCGCAGTAGTACAGGAAGTATCTGTTATTGTTAGTTTCAGACGGAGCACGAACGCTGCATTGCTAAAATGGCAACAAAATCGGATCTTTGCAGACGAGGGAGTGAAGAAAAGAAAAGCTTTAACGCTTGAAGACAGGATAAAAGTAATAAAAAATGAAAGATGGAGGAAGCAAAGTAAAAGACATTATGCAAGAAATTGATATAAGTGAAAGTGAATGCTGATCGTAAATTTCGCAATTTCTTTCCCTTTTTTTCTTTCTATGCTGGCTTTATGAAGTGACAAATAAGTGTATGCTCATACCTATGCACTCTTGGAATAAAAATAACGAGTCTACATACGTTTATGTGTGTGTGTGTGTGTGTGTGTATGTGTGTGTTTACATCTGAGATAAATTTGCTACAGTGAAAGGTCCCCTGTTGTGAAAAATTACTTGCTGCAAACATTTCGTTGTAGAGGAGTTTCACTGTAGTTGAAAGACATTCAAAACGTTCATCCAATTCATCCATTGAAAAAGTAATTGACAGATAAATCTATTACTAAAAGAACAATGGTCAACAACAAGTTTTACTTTGTGTCCCGACACAAAGTTTACCACCGTGCCAGAGAAAATAAAGTAAAACAAAGTAATAGCATTAGTGTCATTTTTTTTTTTTTTTGGGGGGGGGGGTTGACTAGTAAAAAAACCGAACATCTTAACAAATACAGTAAATGTGCTATTCATTTCATTTTAACATCGTTTTAAAAAATAACAAGCATCGCTCGATGTAAGTTATGTGAACTTCTGGTCACATACATTCAGCCAATCACAGATGCAACCAGCAGGCGGGCATGTTGTTTGAACACTTGAAAGAGCTCCATTGCTGACGAGACGCACTAAACATTTGCAAAAACACAGATGCGAGATATACTGCGGTCATGCCGAACGGGAGTTGAGCTACTCTCATGACACATGAACACGATACAGTTTCCGAATCCGTACAGCTACACCGGACCCCAACGGCTTCGAGAATGTGCTTACTACATCACATATAGGTCAGGTAAAAAGTGGACTAACAACAAAGGACAAAATAATCATTGTGGTCTGTGGGCAGCGAGACTTGTACGATACAGACAGTTTCAAGTGTGAATCAAAAAGGAGCAGGCCTGGGCTATTGGCGTAGCTGGTGTGTAAGCGTATGGGCTTTTTTGGGGTTTAAATGACATTTGTTGTTGGCAAGTACACACATTTTAGAGGAGTGTCATTCACGGAAGGACTTGGTCCTGATTCGACACAAATAGCCGGGGATTTACTGGAGCGTCTTTTTGTTCTGTTTATTCCCGAACAACACCCTGGGCAGTGTAAGAATGTGACACAACAATAAAACGGCAACTGGATAACTGAATTGATGTTAATTTATTGCTAAGGAGGGCTAAAAGTCTGACTGAGGCGGTCACATTAAATGCATTTTCGTGGTGTGCATTATTTTGATAATTCCGCTTTTATAAACCTGCTTGCTCTATTGGATTGCCGGCCATTATGCGAGGATGTAGGATAGCTTATATTGCTTTAAATATCCTGAAGCAGTTCAGTGCAACTCCACACAGTAGTAAATAATTGATTTGGATGTTGTTGCCTTCGAAATGAAGCATGTCGACATACTTTGCAGTTGGTGCATATAGGCTCCACATAAGTCGTTATGGGCAAAAGGCATTTGCTACTTGATGATTACAAACTAAGGTATACACTGAGTTGATTAAACATCTGTCTGCGGTTGATGTTTACCAGGTTGATGCAGTTTCTTGGCCAATATTGGCCTCTTCGGTTCTAAACTCAGCGCAAACACAGGATTGCCGAGTAAAAATTCCAAACGTATTGTTTTGTCATGATTTGTTTTCGCGGCCATGCTTGAAACTCAAAACATTATAATCTCAAATCGAATATTTCCTCATTGAGTTGAATGTAGGTAAGTTCCCTTGATCAATTCCAGTCTTCCGAAAAATAACCGTCAATTTTTTTTAAAGGGAAACTGTGCAATAAAATATTGTACATTATAAAAACATGCAGTAATAACAATTACATGAAAATAAAAAAAATACACAGTTTGTGCAACATTATTAACTCATTGCGATTGTGCTGCTCCTTCTTACGTGTGCACCTTGGCCACCTGTGGACAGTATAACACAGACATACAGATATACATGAGATGGAGGAGATTACTCCTCAATGAGCTGCCATAAAATGAGTTGTTTGTCGCACAGGATAAAGAATAAATGCCTGTGATGATTGATTTATTGCCTCTTTATTTATTCCACCGTTTGTGTTCAAATGTTTGTTGCTTAAAGGGTTAAAATGCAGCTTCGCCGATGCTTTTCAACCTTCAAGAACTAACTTGATTTGGATTTAAGACATTTTGTCTTTGTCCATGTCCAGTTGTATGTCAGAAGGCCACCAAAGTACACAAAGTACGAATCTTGTCAATTTTGGGAAGACATTTTTCGCATGACTCAATCGGCAGATGAAAAAAGGCAGAATTCCTCAAGCAAAAGTGAAAACTCGTTCGTCAACCGTCTGTTCTTTGGGTCAGTGAGAATTATGTAAAACGCAAGGGACACTTGGATGCGACGCTATCGTTTGCATTCTGGAGTGGCGAGAATACATGTAGCGTGACACAAATGAAACAAAGAAAATAAATACTCCAAACAAAAGTGAAAACATAATTGTGCCATCATTGCCTTTGTAAATGATAAAAAGCGACTTTCTCATACAGGTAAATAGCTTCTTCCCGAGCATACATGCCCCCACTGGCTGATTCGTTTTTGCATAGTCCTTTCCAATTAAAAAAAAGCAACAAGGAACAAACGGTGAGCAAAAATGACCTCTTGGCAATTTTAATGCTTGGCCGGGGAAATGAAAGCAGATCACAGAGATAGTTACGCAATCAATTAGCATCACAGAGTCAATACTGCAACAACTTAACCCTTGACACGGAATCATTTTGGAAGACGTGCGTTTTATCTAGAACAGGGGTGCCGAACTCATTTTTGTCGCGGGCCACTTTGGAGTTACGTCTGCCGGCGGAGGGCCGTTAAGACAGTGAAACCGCAATAATGTTTCATCATCACATCACATTATTACTTGTACGTAAAAAAAATGATGACTCACTACTTTTGAAGTCAGTCAAGTATTTGTTCAATTATTGCTGAAGTGAGTGTAAACAGCGTAACAGAATTATTGCCAAATGTCACAGTTAGTTATTTCGTATGACAATTTGAGAGTTCGGAACAGATTTAAGCAAGGATCATGGAAGTTGACACAGATGATTTGCTTTCGCGGGCCCCATGAAACGATGCGGCGGGCCGGATCTGGTCCCCGGGCCTTGACACTGACACTTGTGATCTAGAATTTCGGGAATTGTGGCACAACCGTGTTTTAACCCAGTTTTACTGAACAAAATAATTGCCTTACCAGGGCCATTGAGTTGACACCGTGAGGGATATCGAGACCATAATTTGCAGCAACGGTGGCCGCACTAATAGTTCCTTCAGGAATATGACTGCTATATTTTTCATTAAGGGAAGTGCGAAAGCAAATGAAAGAACCAAACTCGATTTCAAATGGCAATTAACAGCACCGTTTAATGTTTGATTCTTAATGCCGGGCCGGGACATAAAAACATGAAGTACCACTAACGCTCGGCAGTTAAGTCCCTGAACACCTTATCAACATGACACAGCAACATTCATTCATGGAAGAAACATTTTAGGACTGCCCACACAAACGCCACAACGGATATTTGAACACAAACAAGCGAGTAACACATGTAGACAGAAAAGATTTTGTTTTTGAACAGCACGATACATCTCACGTGTACAAGAAGCCAAACCACAGCTCAAATGCATTCATAAACCTAAAATGATCCTGCATCAAAAAAGCAACAACAAAACAAGCTCTACATGTTCTGCTCAGTGGGAATGAGAAAATGGATTAAAACCCACCTCCATCTCACATTTATATATCACGGCATATGACTTTTGCTTCTCTATTGGTAAAATTACTTCTCTACACAGTCCTAACAAAACAAACGTCTTTCTTTATATCGCACTTTCACAATAATAGCGGCAGCTTTAACAAAGCGCTTTTCCACAACTCTCAACATTAAGTATGGCTGGATGCATAATAGTAATGCAACAGAACTTGTAATACTTATAATTGCCACTAGGGTAGAATATATTTGTGTCATTTGCAAAAAATATGAATTTGAATCATTTCGATGAGGGCTGAAGCGGGTCCTCGAGTAATTTGGGTATCGCCGTTAAAAAAAAGAAAACGCTCCAGTACCTGCTTATTTACGTGTACTCTGTTAACCGCAGCTTTTTTTGAGTAAGAGTGAGTGATATATGGGATGAAAATCCTTTTTTTTTTGTTTGTTTTGCAAAGAAACTTTGCAATTGCCCCACCAGCTATTACACCTTTTTGGTAATGACTTTCTTGAAGCTCCCAATTAGCTACAATAGTCTAATGGACGGAGGTTTACGCACCACCTGTTGCTTTGACGCGTGTTTGAGAGAAAACGCATTTTTACAGGAACTGAGATTTTATTTCCCACACTCTGTGACAAAAACCGTTTTTAACATGAAGAAATCACTATTTGGTAGTCCCGCTGAGCCAGGCAGAGCACCAGAGGGCGCCGGTGATGAGTCTGCACCCTGGCCGAGCCCCAAGGGGCCCATTCAAGCCTCTACGGTTGCTCTGAGGCACGCCCATTAAAATGTTTATTTTTAACTCGGCACGGGAGCGAATGTTCATCACACCCTGCTCTAGCGAGAGGGGTATTGTTGTGTACAGTAGACAGCTCCCAAAGGGGCAAAATGTGCTTTTGCGGAGGCTCAAAGGCGCACGCTTGTGTGTCTTTGCAGCAGTTAAAAATCATCAAGATCCCATTCTGAATGAACAAATAACAAGTGATCCACGGATGACTTCCCCACCGCAGCACAGTGTCAGCGAGTGCATATGTGTTTTTATAAAGGCTTCGATTGATTTTGGCAAGCGTGACGCATTGCAGTTCCATATGACTTCAAACCAACTGTCAAAGGAGGCTCCGAACTGGCTGCATGTCAATCCTAAAATCAGCCATTTCGTGTGTGTGTGTGTGTACCTGTCAGACTAACGCTCAGTGAGATGTTGTACTCACTGGACCATTGTGACCTGCTGAACCTGTAACCGAGCTCATAGAGCCCAGTAAAAGTAGTGTGACAGGCAACACACAAACACACACGCACGCGCATGCATGAAAACAAATACACGCATATTGAACACACGATATAATTACACAGAGGCACACATACGCACTCTAGATACAGAGAGACACGTACACACACAATGTAGGCAAACCCCAACAATCCCCGTTCATTACGTTGCAGACCCAACCGTGATAGGTGAAAAGCCGCAATATAAAACCATAACATTTGTGTTCATTATTTGAGTCTTCAATCGCCCACCTCCGCCAACCCACCTGCACACATATTGAAATACACTCAAACAGTCTTTTTATACACGTTAACACATTTGAACGCAAAAAAAGTGTACGTTAAACATAAAAATGCGCAATATAGCATGGATTATCTTATACATAAAGGATGTGCATCGAAACACAGGCATCCATTACACACACACACACACACAAACACCAGGTGTGTGCAAAGTTCTGAATTTCAGGATTCAATTCAATTCAATGGTCGAATTTGAATTGACTCCACCACCAGGATGAATTACAGGAAGTCAGAAACACATTCTCATCACATATCAGCTGCAAACAAAATGTCCAAAATGTTTGAGCAGCCATTTTCAAGACTTTGATAAGGGAAAGTGTCGTGGGAAAATGAAGTGCTAACCTTCCATCATACAACAATCAGCATTTGCACAATGTGAATTTTCTTGTGAGGATAAGCAGTTCGGATAATGGGATGGCTGAACAATTTATCTGACTTGGCCTTTAATGTGAATAAAACGGCAAAACAATTAGACTATTCTTAAAAAACAATTTTGCTCCACTTTATGCTCAATATATTCCTTACAGTGATATTTGTGTGAAATGTTGTAAATATGCTTATGGACTGCAAAGTCTCATTCTGATTTTGCTTCATAAAGTTCTTTGAATTTCAATGTATACTTCCTGCAATTGGAAACTCAACTGCAATTCTTTCTGTATTGCCACCTCCAGCCTAATTCAAGAATTGAATTTAGGGATCATTCTATTCAATTCTTAATTTCGCACATCTCTGACTCACACACGCGCGCACACATCGATACACGATTCGCACACAGGCATCGACGCACGTCGATTCACAATACACGCGCGCGTATTTAGACCGGCGCGCTCGCAGACGGACACGCGCGCTCTCGCCCGGTACCAGACGAGTGAGGGGGGGGGGGGGGGGGGGGCTGCAGACATCAAAGTACGCAGAAGGTGACCAAAGTTGCTCCTGAACGCATCAGGTTTAGGTTCCGGTCTAGAAGTACTACGTGTCGAGAAGCTTCAGAAGCCGGTGGAGAAAATCAGAGTTTTTAGGCGCACGCGCGCCGATATTTTGCGCTCAGGGAGGGACACTGCGCCCTTTGACGAGGAAGAGGCGAAGGAAGAGGAGGAGGAGGAGGAAGAGAGCAGGCTGCACTGTGGTGTGCGCGATGACGAGACGCTGTTGTGGACTTGCGCGGCAGCCGAGCGGACTCGACTGGACCGCGGCTGTGAAAACACTTCCTCCGAGGTGAGTGCGTCTCTCTGCTCTCGCTTTAGCGCGGTGGCGACGCGGTGCGGCTTTAAGGTGAGGGTGACAAATGGCGGCACGAGCTGCGATCGGAGGAAGGGGAATAGAAGTCGCTCATCGGCATTTGCCGGAGCCGACTGAACGTGTGCTAAGTTAGGGGATGCTTTTGACACGGGAAGCCCAGGGGGGGGGGGGGGGGGCCGCAAAGTGAAGGGGGTGAGAAAACGTGGGGGCGAAGGTAGGATGCGCGTCATCTTAATGGAGCTTCCGATGGCAAGGCTGCTGTTTTTGGGAAGCTTTTATTCCTCTTTCATTGTCAGACAACTGATGTTAAACGTGGAAAACGTGCATTTGAACACACCTGCTTTTATAGAGACAAGGTTGGCGGGGAGGAAAAAGAGACGGTTGGGAAGATTAAAGCGAGAGATAATACTTTGAGGAATCGCGTGGGCTTTTTTCCCCTCTCATCCGCCTTGCTGCTCATGGGACACAAATCGTGTGTGTGTGCGTGTGTGTGTTCCCCAACGGACATGCCCTTTTATATATATATATATATATATATATATATATATATATATATATATACACTTGCAGCACCTGCAACCTCCCTCTCTCTCTCTCACACACACACACACACACACCCCGTTCAACTCTTTTGAGGCTGTAAACACACGCTCATATACTCATATGTACAAGCAGAGGATTAACAGTCATCGCGGGCGATAGTGTGAGACTCCAGACGAGAATGAGATTCTCCCCACCAAAGCCGCACAGGACGCTGGATTAACGAAGAAAGGCAGAGTGGAATGGACGGGTGGTTGTGTGATGGACTGATAAAAAAAAAAAAAAAAAAAAAAGAAAGCTCAAGAGCGATAGGCCAGATGAGTCGGGTGAGGTTTGCGAGGGAGAAAGCAGCACGGAACACGAGATTAAAGTGTAATGTCCGAGCGAGGGAGGGAGAGCGGGGGAATCCGGGGCAAGTGGTGCGGTGGAGGGAATGAAGAAGATGAGAAGGCGGCAAACGCTCTTCCTCCACGCCTTCCCTCCTCGCCCCCATCCCCCTTTTTGATCTCCTCTTATTCAGACCCAGCGGCAAAAGAGCGCCGCTTACATAACGCCCCGTTCCGAACACAATTAAGCAAAAGGAGACGCGCAACGGGCACCTCGGACGTTGCTGAATTCAAGGATAAGAAAAACAGCATTCGGCTGAAATTGTCAGGCGAGCGGGCATCGATTGGGCCTCAAACCTCTTGTACGCATTTTTTTTTTTTAAATGACTAAGAGTCCTTAAACATTGTTCACCAAGACACCCTGGCTATTCGACACATAGCGAGGATGGTTCCCGGCGTGTATGCATGTGCGTGGTCCTTAACTGTCCGCCAAAGAATTAGTTCGAACAGATTAGGCCGTTAAACAGCCTTCGCGCCCTCTTGCACCGTTGAATTAGCCGGAGCGATGAGGTTGCCGAGGGGATATATGAGGTCAATGTCTGACTAATAAAAAAGAGGTCTTAGAGAAAATTGTCATGAAAGCAAAACCCCATTCAGCCATTCGGCAAATAGAGCCGCAAAAGCGACCGACGCAATCTTGGAGTCACGCGTCGATGCCGGACCGGAGGCCGCGCGCGAGGTGTGTCGGTCAAGTTCGACGACTGGTGTCATAAAAGCTACGTTTCAAACCCAAATGACAAACTGTGAGTTTGTAGGCTAGAGGTAGGCTTTCCATCATCAGGATTTTGGAGCCAATCGCCAACCGGTGAGTTTAAAAAATATGAATATAACCGATTGCCTTTCTGGACCAATCCATGCAATCTATTCAAACAACTTGCTTATTTACTCTCGAGTCAACCCCCCGCTCCTCACGGAGGATTGGGACCTGCCCGGCTGGCTGACGAATAGCCAAAGATTTGCGTATTATTGACACCCGTTGAAATGCGTTTAGAAGAAAGTAATAAGAACTTAATCTTAAAAATGCTCCCCAAACTGTTGCTAAACATCCAATGCACAAAAATTGGCGGAAAACCTTGCCCCGAAAGCCCCACGTCCCAACATTATTTCAATATTTCGGGGGGGAACAAAATGCAGGTGCCCTGAGAAAAAGTGTGAGGCGCCAGAGGGATGACCACAAAAAAGAAAAACTCAGAAATCAGAAATTTCAGTCTCTTAACGAGCAAAAGTGAAATGGAAGGCAGCAGGAAGTCAAAGCTTCTGATCGCAAATCGATGCCCCCGCCATCTTCACTGAGATACAGAAAACATACTGTACGTCACACTTTTTCGTTATTGTTCATGAATGTGTCTTGAAGCAATGGAGGAAAAAGATTGCAATTTGTAATCCCTCTACAATGTGATTTTTTTTCTTTTTTAACTCATTCACTCCCAAAGACGTTTTTATACGTCTTTTCAGACTTGGTCCAGAATTGGCTGGTAGTGAACGAGTTAAATGGTACACACACTTACTTTAATGCCCTCACATGTGGGAATGGAGCTCGCAATGCATTTTTCATCGTTTATTCAACATATGCCCTGTGTTCCAAAATTTTGTTCGCGACATATTTTTCTCCAAATTTGATAGACATTGAAAATGACAGTGAGGATCATTTAAGTCAGAAAACGTGAGAGTGTAATTTGAATGCTTTTTCAAACCTCACAATGATAAGAAGATATAATACAGAGCTGAAAATAGACATTTATTGAATTTGCAACATTTGAGGGGCATATTGACTGAAATCAAAAGCTACTTCAATCAAAAACATCTCAACAGACCAAGTTGCATGATAAGATAGGATAGGATACTGCACTTTATTTGATGCGGAGCTCGAGACTGCAACCAGGTTGGTCACATATGTGACACGTTTTCAGTGTGTGCGAGAAAGAATTTCAATTGGTTGCGTTCGTGCGAGTGATTACATTTTAATTTTCACACCAACACAGCAATTAGACATTCTGGTTAAAACTCGACTTCTTCAGTCTTTTATAGTTTCCATTTTAAGCCAACGCAAGGCGCTTCGAAATTGCACATTGACCGCAGATCAGATGTGCACGTCGTTCCATTCATGAAACATTTCAGGACGTCGGTATGAATTCCGTGCGTGCACATTGCATTCCCCTCGATAAACGTGCTGCGCGTATGTGCATTTATAATCCTTTTTTTTTTTTTAAAAAGCAACAAACAAACAGCTCCCGATTGTTGTGACGTTGGATAGAAATACTGGCAGATCTCCTCATGTAAGCGTTCCTCGAAGCAGATGTCCGTTGTTGTTTGTGTTTGTTGCTCTGGCGCATGCGTACGGCGTCGGGAAGCTTATATGCGCGCCGAGTGAAGACGGGTGATAAAATCACCTCCGCCCCCCCAACATATCATTTATCATCAACACCGACGTCTCCACATAAGCATGTGAGATCATCTGTGTCAACCCGATCCCGATGGGCCAAATCGAGGTTTAAGATGCCCCTTCCGAAAGGTTGTTTGCGTTGACTTGCATAATGATGATTAAAAAATGCTCTACAAAGCTAGAATAGTAGTTTTCTATTCTGAATTTTACGTACTAGCCACTTTCAAACAAACTTGATTTCGGTAGATACTTTGTCTTTTGGGCTCTCGGGGTTGGCTCGCCTTTGTGGACGTGAGGTGGCAGCCGGCCTGCTAATTCTTTACCGTAAATGTTTTGATGGCTACAAGAGCAGATGAGACAGGGTGCCACAGTGCCACATCCTTCGCGAGTTCATCTTGTCAAAGGCTCTTTAGCTGACGAGTCCAGCTCAATCTTTCTCAAGAGTCTTTCAAAGGAGAGCTTTGCTTTGAATTTGTTTAAGGAGGACGTAAGAGAGGAGAGCAGACGACTAAAAAGATAGCTGACAAACAAAAAAAAAAAGATGGCATTTTAACCGCAGCGTGTACACTCGGAGCGGTATGGCTTCGGATTGGTCAAGTCTGCGCACAGGTGATTCGTGTCCAGTCGATGTCGACGAGTCGATGATGTCACTGATATTATTTGGTCAGGTTATTATGCATGTAAATGGATCTGTCAATGGACAGTTCATACATGAAAATGATGTGGAGCATACCGGGACCACCCACCGCAGCGGCAGGTTCTGCATTTTGGGAATTTGCAGTGTTTACAGATCTCCGGAATAATTCCCCACCCTTTCCACTTTATAGCGTGGGCTAGAAAAGTGTTAAAATTCCTGCTTGAGCCCGCCTTTTTTCCCTATTTACCGGTTCCCCCTCATTTAGCAAAGCTGCCCATTCAGAAACATAAGACAATTTCAATCAATGAAGGCGAAGCATTCATTTGATTTAGAGCACTCAACTGTTGCCGCAAGGGCTCTACCTCCTCCTCAAGCCAAAAACGCAATTGACGGCGAGTCCATGCCACGCTAGTCGACTAGTCAGCTAAACCATCCAATCCCAGATGCGAGCCCTATCTGTTGAAGGTATCGCGGGAGGACTCAATGTTTTTATGGCTGGGTGGGGGTCTTTTTGGCAAAATAGCTTTCAACACTCCATGGCAGCTTTACTTTCAAGAGTGCGTTGCAGTAGGACTCTTCATCGCCGCAAAGGCGGCGGAAGGAATGTCGGAAAAAACATTGTTCCATTCGAACTAAAACAGTGCTGAACATTTTATTTGATTTTTTTTACCATTTCCAAGTAAATCAGCGTAAGAACACGTTAAAAGCTGTGCTCGCAACGCACGCGTTGCGTTCCGTAGCGCAGTGCGCTTCAGCAAATGGGTCGGCTGGAACGTGGTCTTGATTACAGCTCATTAGCTGCAAACATCTGTTGACGCAGCTGCAGAAACATCAACGATGGCGGCGAGAGGGGCAAACGGGCTGACTGAAACAATTATTTGAAAGGTACATTTGAGCAGGCGAGAGGGACGATTATGTTGTTGGGCACTTATCGCACAAGGTTACATTAAGAAAGTGCCGCTGGCCAACGGAAAACATGTCAATCTAATTATCATACCAAGAAGTGACCATCGAACAGCTAGGTATTTTGTAAAAACTTGAAATCTGTTTATGGGTGGCATTTAGTAAGAAAAAGCACATCTTTGTTTTTATAGTCAATGTGGTACGTATATATGGCATTTGTCTTTTTTTTTGAATGATCTCAACAGACATCATACCGTCAATTGTCGGATTGCAAACATTTGCAGTGCATGTCATCTCGAATCATTTGCCTTCATATTTCAGACATAAAGTAGTATTCGTAGTTAAACGGATAATTTACCGTCCTTGGTGCAAAAGACTTGGTTCAGTTCGTCCATCTGCATCGGGAGCACATTTCGAGGTTACGAACACGTCTTCACTGCGGCACAAGAGGTTTTGCATTTGATTGTTTTATATTCAAAGCCTCAAACTGTTTTTCACACACACAAAAAGAACGGTAAGTACGTCTTTACGACTGCGTTGGCATATACTGTATTAGTGATCGGCTATTGTACGTTCCGACTTGCAAACGATTTGGGGTTACGTCCCCCGCCGTAGGAATAAAACTGTCGCGAATGAAGTGCCCCTCTTGTAAATGTGAAGGACAGCCATGTATTTAAGGACCGCCAAGTCGCTGTCGGATTATTGACCTCGCTTGCCGTTTGCTCATGTTTATGGTCACTGTAGTTTCGATAGTTTTCTTGTTTAGAAAGTTGGATTCTACGGCAGTTTCGCGTAATTGAACATTTGCCATTTCGTGTTGTGCATTTTCAGGTATCAAATTACCGTGCGCAAGCGTTTTTTGTTCATACTGGCTTTTCTTGGTTTTGTGTCACCAGCGCGTTCTGTTTATACGTTGTCGGTCCTTTGTTTTTTGTAAATATATATATTTTTTGTACTGCGGTTTGTCCGAGTCTACGTTATCATCTGGTCTATTTTCGGATCGTGTCGCCAAAGTGGCGTGACACGATTTTACGACTGAGTATTGGATATCTGCCTCTGGATTACATTGACTTCAAAATATCTGTAACTTCACTTTGAGATATGTGCGACAAAATTTTGGCTAGTTGTCATTTCAGTTGCAGATGACCTTCCAATCACTACATACATTCATTCATTTTGCTCAGCTGCTATTAATGAAATAAGAATGCCGACATGAAGTGGATTTAAGATATCTTGAACTGGAGTTATGACAAGTCAGAATATATCCAAACTGGAGTCACAGATATATCTAAAACTGACTTGTCGATATTTGCGATTCACATGTTGAATCTCTTTATCTATTTTCACTTGAATTATGCATATCTGAAATGACGTTGCAGGTATTGTGGATAGGAAGACTGTGGTTGCGGTTGGATATCTGAAATGGTGTTTATGATGAGGTGAATTTAAAATACAGATTACTGCTACCACAAGCAGCACACACACACACACACACCGTGTTAAAAAGTCTAAATCATCATTGCATGGGCATCATGTCGTGATGATAGATTCTGAAAAGATAGCGAGGTGACACTGGGATGGAATATTCCGTCTTGGACCAGAAGGGGTAACACTAAAGTGGTTCCTTTCCAAAAGAAAACACTTGTTCCCGTGGTGGAGTTTTGCGGCCACAGGTCAGCAGCGCAGACAGACGCGGCATGCTGTCAAGAGGAATGGAAGAGGATGGCTGTCGGTGTCCGCCGCACTTTGAACAGTGCGTCTGCTGTCCTGAGGCGATATGACCTTCTTTTCTAATAAATCCACCCGCTGTGATGTCTACCTCTCATTATTTTCCCAAATAAAATCGCAGCTCCTACACCTCGAGGCACTCCGAGACAGAAGCGTGCTGGAATTACCTTTTTCACGGGCTGCGCTCCATCCTTTTAAAGACTGTCAGCTTTGTGCGCGGGCCTAAAGCCATGACATTCAACATGAATATTTCACAGCAAATGTAAATAATTAATCGGCATGAAAACAGGACCGGGCAGTTTCTGCGCATATCGCCGCTCATTCTATTGGCAAGCCGTGAACATTTCCTTCAATTAAAGATTCAAGAATTAGTCTCCATCCAAGTCAACAAAGAGACGCAGCAAATACGGGCGATGCCCACGCTGCAATATTAGCGTGTGACCTTTCTAAAAGAGAAGGAGAATTCAATGACAATGTATTGAAAGCCACACTTTGACCAATTCAGCCCCCATTGGAATGACTCCCTATTGATTCCGGATTGGATTTTCTTTCAGAAAAGGGAACACGCTTGTATCGTGAAAGTGAGGCCGAGCAACTCTTTTGTCATCATTTAAAGTGACTGAAAGGAGCACGGCATTGATACCGCCGTTAAGAAACAACGAGCTACGCCGGCTTTTTGCGGCGCTAATGTGATTCCAACAAAGGACATTTCGCCCGAGGAACGGATGCGCCGCACTCCTCGCAAGCAGCCGCATTCATGCTTAGCGTGCTCAACGCATGAAAATCCCGGATTTAATGTCTGTAAAGCCGAATTGCGTATAGTACGAGCTATAAGATAGAAAGCATCGCGTCGTGCATTTTTTTTCAGAAAAAGTCGAACATCGAGTTAAGGCAAAAGTGCACGAAGAAGAATATTAGGTACGCCTGCGCAATCTGCTGACACCCAATACACAAACTGGATTGAAAATTCCATCTTCATAAAGACTGCTCTGGTTTTGTGTTTTGTGGGGGGGTTGACGTGGAGTTGGAAGAAAGCACGTGTCAAGCTAATTGGACAGGCGCATATACAACCCCAAATTTCACAATTTGTTCAAACTGACAAACGTTTTTTTTTCTTCAAATATTCACTTATTTTGAATCTGATGCCAACAGCACATTCCAAAACAGGGCCATGTTTATCACTATGTTTCATTACCTCTCCTTCTCGCAACACCCAGAAGTGCTTGGGAACTGCACGTGGAACTCTTCCCCATCTTGCTTGATGTCCAACTTCAGTTACTCAACGGTCTCCTTTGTCGTATTTTGCGATTCATAATGCCAAAACAAGTTGAGGTGTGGACTCGTCAGACCGCAGCAAATTCTTCTACCGGTCGGCAGTATTTCTGGCTGTTGTTGACATATGGCTTTCGCTTTGCATGGTAGAGTTTCCGTTTATGGAGATGTTGGGATAAACTGTTAACTGACGTGGTATTCGGAAGGGTTCCTGTTCGCGTTGCAATATCCTTGACACGCTAATGCTGTGTTGTTGTTGTTTTATGCAATTTTAAAATTCACACTATAAAAGGTTTTTGTTTTTGTTGGCATCCTGGAAGGGACGAAGGACATTTGCATTTATTACAATGGCGAAGGATGATTTGAGAAATAAGTGGTCACGGAGTGAATTAAACTTGAATCTCAAGGCACTACCGAATATTGTCTGTAGACATGAATGCGCTTGCGAATGATTGTTGAACCACGACGTGGCAATTTGTCTGGGATACAAGTGTCAGATCGGCATCACAGCAGATGGATGGATGGAGCCCATCATCTTCTTTTGCCTTCAAAAGACAGGTGTGCTACCACAGCAGCACGTTGCTATTTAAATGACAGATTTCACAAATTGGAGGAATTAGCGTCTTTCCGCTGAGCAGACAGTTGTTTCTCGCTCGTACGGAGCAATTTAACAATGCGTCTGTTGCTGACGTACAGCACCGGTACACGTTTATTTACACATGCCCCGGACGACGGCGGGAGCCACAACGCATTTGTCAGCGGAACGGCCTGCTTTTCACCCGTCGCAAATTAGCGTAGCGCGCGAGAATCCTCTCCGCGTCATAATGGAACGACGTGAGATTTTGTGGGTGGTCAATCAGGGTGGGACAAAATATCTCAAGGACCGAGCCTCGACTCAAATAGAGAAAATTTGAGAGTAATGGAAGCCCCAATAATTTTATAATAAACCAAAATATACCCTACACCGGTGTTTCCCAACCAGTGTGCCGTGGCGCATTCGTGTGCCGCGAGAGCTCTAACGGTGCGCCGTGGGAACGAATCAAAATTCACGTCATTGGTATGAAAACGATTTATCAACAACAAATTATGTATCTTTGTCAGGTTATCTATGTCAGCAATTTACAGTGACGGCAAGAACAAATAAATGACCTTCTGTTAGATGGTAAAAAGTAAGAAACTGACAAATATATCCTCTTTTTGTGACAATTTTGTTTGTTGGCGTGCCGTGCGATTTTTCAAGCTTATCAAAATGCGCCTTGGCTCAACAAAGGTTGGGAATCACTGCCCTAAACTACGATCCCTCCCAATAATGAACTCTCTATCAATTACTGGGAAAATGGATACATTTTTATTTTAGGTGACATTATATTCTTATATATTCTTCTTTAGAAAAGGCTTTTGAAACCATTTTGAAAACTAATCCAACTGCATTTTTTTCACCCTCAATATTATGATTGCGATTTAACGTGCGATTTATTTTATTTTTTTTAAGTTTAAGTTGTTGATGGCATAAAAAGCATTTACGCCGCTCGAGTTATTTGCTTTTTGCATGAACACGATTAATGAATTGCCCAAAGTGTCGTTGGGAGGTCGATGGTTCTTATGCAGCGGGTTTTTAGTGTCCTTGAGCCTAAAGTGAAACCCAAGCCCAAATGTCTGATCAGCGTGCGAGAGTCGGAACCTTTTACGGATTCCGCAATCAGTGTCTGAATACGTCCGAACGTACAGTGCTGTTAAGCACTCGGAGCAGTGGCGCGGCACTCTGCGAGCGCAGTCCGTTTAGCGTATTGTGTTGAAGCTTTCACATGCAAATTCCATCGGGAATAATCCCAGTGGGTCCCTTTTCTCTGACAAATTGTAACGAAATGTAGAGACAGACTGCTGCTGTCAGAGATTTTTTGGGGTTATCTCCTAACCCCAAGCGTCACGATAATGTGTTCGTCATGTCGCCATAATGTCTGCCCGGATTAGTTGTGTTGTCTTTTGTGAAAGCAGAGCACTAAATCTTGGATTCTTCATCCTAATCTGTACAAGATCTACTTTATTTCCAGCGTATTCGAAAAAGAACCGGGCAGAATCTCCTGGGGTTACCAATCTATAAAAGATTAAAAAAAAAAAAAACTCCCAAACAAATGTCCCTAAATTTTTTATTCAATCCCATGAGATTATGGTGCCTTTATCCTCAATCCTCAAATGGACAATTGTCTGGAGTTCTTTCCACCGGAGCAAAAGTAAACCAAATCGTTTGCCTTGACAACAAAACACTGACAGAAATTGAAGGAGGATGATGACGCGAAGGAATAAATTAGCGGCGGTTACCGCGACGAGACGTCACTTGCATATTAAGATTTGTGTTCTCTTGCAGACAGAATTTGGACGTCTACTGATGGAGAAGTTTTGTCGCGGTCGGTGTGCTCACCGGCCGCGACAAAAGTGAATCACTGCCATACCAAAAGAAAAGCTTCAGTGTCATTTTAGAACGTGACACGCATGGCGTTTGTTTGTCATCGCTTTCACAAATTAACGTGATTAGATGTGATAAGGTTCATATTATAACGTGATTAATTTCACAGTCTACCCAAGATAAGCTTGACTTCGACACGCTGCAAAAACAAAAGAAAACAATTGTTTCCACTTCAGGGCAGTGGCGCGGCCAATGTAGCTACGTGTCTTCTTCTTAAATCTCGGCCTCATTTTTTTGCACGGCACAATAGAGGAGCGGATTAATTATGTTGCAAATAACGTAACGTAGATCCTCCCCCCCCCCCCCCCCGAAAAGGACTGAACCGCAAGGAATTGCTTTGTTTTGTTTTGCCCAATATGGAAGGCAAACTTATAATATTGCAACGTGACACACGATAACATGAAACTCATCACATGAGACATTTCACGTGTGAAAAATCTCATGTTCAAACATAACACGTGACATTTATACATTTATAAGAGGAAACTTTGCAACGCCAAATTTTGCACTTTAGTGCGCTTCGGTAGGCCACAACATCAGAAACAGCTGTTTGTGCGTTGCATTACAAAAAGATCCGTTTCACCAACGACAGCCACAATTAAAACAACCAAAAAAAAAAGCACATTTTGTGTGCACACGAGTGCAGGAAAAAATAATGACCAACAGCTAATTAGTTACACCTTCTGTCTGTGATTTATTAAAATTAAAAGACACAAGATGTGGTCAAAAAGAGGTGATTTTTTTTTTCACAGATCATTTTACTTTTATTACAGTCAATTTTAATATCCTTATTTTTATGTTTTTATTTATTTTGCCACCTTGAACATTCTAATATTAACAGCTTGAGGCAAAAGAATGGTAAAGCGCTTGTACAATGAACACGTTTTTAGGATGGTGACCGTTTGGCCCTGCAAGGGATTGAGCCCATGAAAAAACTGATTCGGAATCCAAATCGAAAAGTCAAGTTGTTCCTTGGCTTTTCCTTAGTAGGGAAGGGGGGGGGGGGGGATAACCCATAGAAGACCAACAGTTATGCAGGGGACGTCGAAAATGAAATGTGTTTATGCCTGGGGTTGCGCTGAAACAAATGGGCCTTTATAAATAAGGTTCTATCACATTTTTTTCTGAGGCTGTCAAGAGAGAAATTATGGAGAGGAAATACCTCACAGTACCTGCCAGATAAGAGTCATAAAGAGATGCATTGCACCGCAAAAAAAGGTTTTAATTATTGAGTAGGCTTCACACACAACCATAGTAGCAGAGGGTCTTTTCTGTTTCGCGATTGTTTGTTTGCACCGTGCCTGTGTGGGCGCACGGTGGAGCGTTTACTGGTGACCGCTTGAATATCTCCACGGCGTCGGTTGGTCAGAGCGACACAAACGCAGCCCATTTACCATCCGATCGAGCGGGTACCGGTAAAGAGGCGCGGGAAAAGAAGCGAAACCCAAATGTAAATGGATTCCGACCCATTAAAATTGAAACGATTCGCCCTTATCCAAAACGGTGCCGGCGCCATAAACGTAACTGATAAAGCAATAAATATCTTTGGCTGCCGTTGCCCGATTTCAGCGATAAGCAGAGGAAAACGCATGCGCCGACTGGAAAAATCAAAGCACGCGCACACGCACGCACAGGTCATGGTAGTTTGCCAAATGGGATATCAGGTGAGTCACGAATCAGCCACCAATTCTAAACAAGGAGCGCGAATCGATTTTGTGCCATCTGACCAATCGTTGCAAGTCATCCGATAATTAGCAGCATCGCATCGCACTTGCGAAACACAAATGACCTTCCGTCATTCGGCTTTCACGCGGCGGCTAATGAAGGATAGTGATAAACAATAGCGAGGCCAGACGGAAGAGATTTTGGCAGACTGCCGTCGCGTCGGCGGGTGCGTCGGTTCACCGAAGTGGATGGCGGAGAGAAAAAAAAAGGCCGCCTTCATACGACGGCTCACGGGTTGCGGCGGTCGGGTGCTTTGCCTCGAGCAAAAGCCGACGTTAAAATAAAGATGCGAGATGCATTTAATTCAGTTGGAAGTTGCTTTTTTAAAAGCGCTTTTCCATTTGGCGACTCACACGCCACACGACTCTTCAGTCGTTTGATTCCCTTTTTGCGACTGCCGATAGCCGAAATTCCAATGTCGTTGCTTAGAATACATTTGAGCAAGAAACCTTTGAGAATCCAAACCGTAAACATCAAACAAATTAGGTTTGATTCCAAGAATATTTGTAGAATTGTGGTTGTAGTTCGCCGCGATGCAGACATTCACGATGCATCCTCGTGAACGCTATCGCTCATGTTTTTGAGCGATGATCACATTAGATGATCAGAATATTTGAAACAGCTTTGATGCAGTGCATTTGAACACCACATGAACAACCGCAATCAAAGATCAAATGAACACCTTTCCGAAGGTGTCCGTGAAAACAAATCCTTGAACATTATTGTTGCATTAAAAAACAATAAATAAATACAACAAGTCAGAAATGTCCAACCAAAGGATCGGCACCTAAAATCTCATAAACCCGGGCACATACGGTGCATATAAAAAGTCTCCACATCCCTGTTCAAACGGCAGGTTTTTGTGGTCTAAAAAATGAGATCATGATTAATCAGTTCAAAGATTCATCAGTGCCACCATTAATGTAAACTTCAACCTTTACAACTCAAATGGAAAAAAAAACCCCCTAATAATTTCGAGAGTGGAGGTAAAAATAAACAACTGAGATGCCGTTGCACAAGTGTGCACCCCCTCTTAAGACTGGACTGAGGAATGATTTAAAGTCCCAAAATAAAAGACACACAGGCTATATATCAAAAAAACCCTAGCGTTCAAACGGGGGTGCAGTTTTTTCTTCGTGTCCACTCTAATTTGACATGAAAAAATATGATGTCACACAATAACATAAGGATAACCCGGTCTGCCGTCATTTCTGGATTCAATGATTTGGTTAAAAAGATGTTTTGTCGATGTGAATATATCTTCTAGTTTTAATCAGAACAGATTACCGTTTATCGTTGCTTTAATGGTGAAGGATATGCTTGTCGTTCGCGACGATTTTTGTTTACTTTCGACTGCAATGCTTTGAGGTCAGACCTCAGGAGTTCCAACTGGGTTCACTTCTAGTTTTCAGTAGCTCTGCCAAGTCGAATTGGGTGGGTGGCTCGGAGGGTTAAGCCAATCTCCAAAAAAGAAAAAAAACAGTGTGGGGAGTTAGTCCAAGAAAGATTTTGGGTGGGGTTTGTATAAAGTGGCACTTTTCACCTTTTGAGCCACTACACAGGAGGGGAGCAGTGTTGGATCATGTACGGTTCCCTCCAAAAGTATTGGAACAATACAATACTGGTATACAGTAGACAACGAAAACAAAGGAATTGATGACACAATAAATCAAATGAAGGGCTGACTAAGCGTCGTCCTGTAGTCCTGTACTTTTGTAGCTGACGCCCTTCCTTCTCCACCAAAGCATCGCGCTATTAAAGTAACTTATTTTCCACGTGTTCTTGGCTAAAAAAAAAACAAAAAAAACATCCAGACTTGTAATCTTGAGGCACCATAATGCCGTACGGCTCCCGCAACACTTTCTCAGACTGTTCATGTTTCCAAGAGAGTTCACAAATTTGTACCCGAGCTTTTTTCAATTCTTTATGTCGGTGTAAAAATAACAGCTGATGTGGGGACAGGCCAGTATTTGTGAAAAAATAAAAATAAAACAGGATATTGACCATATTTGAACATACAGGATTCCCATCAAGAGCAACAATCGTCGGTTAATTATTAAATTGCCCATACGTGTGAATGTTGCTTATCTGTTTATATCAGCTCACCAAAACTGTCAACTCGATTGAACTCGCATCATAGAAAATGGATGAAAGGCATCACTAGACAGTCCTACAAACAACACCTTCTGGCCTGAAGCGATGTTTGATGTCATCCTTCACCAACCAAGAAGTGGCTTGTTACCTGCCGAATGGCGCTCTCTTCTCGTATTGGACCTCGCTGGATCGAGCAAGTGTCCCTAATGTTGTGGCTAAGAAAATGGTTAGAAAAGGTCAACGCTGCACAGTTCCACATTCCACTAACTAGCGCGGCAACAAAACGAAACGACGACACAAAATCAATGCAGACAATGAAAAGGGCAAACAAACTCAATCACGTGAGGGCACGCAGCAGCTCAAGTGTCTTACCTGATGTATTCAGTTAAAAATATCTCAAAGTGTAACGGGGATTCTGCTAAACTTTGATATTCATTGTTTTTTTTCTGTAGAGTGAGGCCTGTCACTCTCGAATGATATCCTCAAGAGAAGACAACTCTTGACTTTCAGGAGCGTTATTTGCTTTAGTTCCTCTAATTTGCTCAAAAACAGCATATTTTGACCCAAACTCTTTTTTTTTTTTTAGCCTTTTCTCTGATTGTTTCGCACCAGTGTCAGGTTTTTTTTCCCCCCCTTCCACGGATACTAAGGGAACACAAACTGACAGAAACTAATAGAGAGATAAAGCGTTGCGGCTGCAAAGTAACAAAGCTTCTCGGCTCCATTTCATATTTCAGCATCACACCTCAGCCTGCCACCTGGAAGCCGCAAAGACCTCACATCTCATTGGATTTACAAAATGGCTTGTTTCATTTGTCATACTGAGCTGTCAGTTTAGCGCGTTTTTATTGGCATTCATTTAAATAAATTTGAACAGGATTAACATTTTTCTCGCGAGATTAACGCGGCACACGTCACAGCGGATGTGACGTTGCTCTATAAATAAACCGGAAACAAAAAACAAGCACACACTGCACAGGTCCACGCGCGTTTGTTTTGCCAGCCGCGGCAGCGCGAGACACCGAAAACGGATACTTAAAGAGTTTATGAATGGAAAGTTTACATTAAAAAATTGCCAGATTGTTCCACCGACAAGACCAAAGTTACTTGCATCATACAGGTATACGATGTATGCCACTGACGCGATTGTTACTTGTTTGGAACTATTTTGTGCGGAAGGTTACAGTGTTCCGTGTCCATATAAATAGAACGGGTGGCTCCGGTGCTACGCCGGGGCCGCCCCAGTAGAGCGTTCACACGTGCAAATTAGCTCCGGCGTAGCCCTGGAAAACAGCTTACACCGGACCAAATTTGATCCACCTCGGGGAGGTGGTTTAAAAATTTGCTCCAGAGCAAATGCTCGTTTGCGAAGCAGCACCGATGTAAATTTACACGTGTGAACGCAACCGGGTTAAATTTGCTCCAGAGCAAATGCTCGTGAAGAGTTGATTACGTACGGCGAGAATGCGTTGCTTTCGTGCTCTGAATTTTTTTTAATTCGACCATTTTTAATTTGATTAAATATTTTAATCGTTTGACAGCTCTAGTATATATATATATATAGAGAGAGAGAAAGAGAGAACTCAACTGTATTATATTTTCTTGAGACTGCACCAGCACAGTCGTAAATCAAACAAAGATAAAAGACTAGATTAAAAAAAAAAATTTCTGAGAAGCTTACCGTGGGATAGACGAACTCTGGAGGACCGTGATAAGGTTGCCGATAAAAGCCCTGCTCTCATCAAACTGGCATTACTTGTTATTATTTGTAATAACTGCCTGTGATCTTAAAGCCTTACAAATGTGTCCTGTCCATGTGTGTACACCTCCGCACATCATGCGCTGACACAGAGCACAGTGCAGGAGCAGGAGCAGCAGGCTCCCTCAATGCAGTTGCCCAAGAGTGCACCCTCATCGCCGTCATCAGCCCCACGGCTCCCCGCGGGGCTGATTGCTACTGAGGGCACAAACGACCGCTTCTGACCATATCTAAAAGGTTTTTGTAAAAGACCATTTTCTTCAGATGTGCTTGGTGGCTGTTCTCTATAAAGTGCAACAGAAATGGGGCATAACTTGGGAACAAAGTGGAGTGAAATGTGAGTATAGATTAGAAGTATGAATACGTACAGAGTAGGGTGTTTTTTTTTTAACAAAGTATTTTGCCCCCTCAGTATCTTGCTATGTTCTTTTTTTTTTGTCAAACATAAGCAACAAAGAAAAAAACGACCGTATCTAATGAAAGTCGAACTGGAGCATTCTGACATCTTTCAATGCTCACGGAATATTGTTTAATGACAATGCAAACGTGTACTCTACCAAATGAAAGTTAAACTCCTTTCATTCATCACACGTAAAAAAGATTATGATTCCATTTAATTTATTTTATTTTATTTTTTTTAGGAATCAGCAGTAACCCAAACCAACTAGAGTGATCCCTCGCCACCTTGTGCTTCAAGATTTGCGGCTTCAGTGTTTCGCGTTTTTTTTTCCTCTAAAATTAATTGAACCCTCTCATGCACCCTGAAACTTGATAACACGGTAAATTGTCCGCTGTAGTTGCCGCTGTGCCTGAAAGGGTGAAAGAATAAATAAATACAGCCATATCGGCACCCATATTGCGGAAAGACGCGTTGTTTCATGTTGATGCGCGAGAGAAAAAGTTGCGCCGCGTGCCGAACAAAAAGCTGATGTGACTCAGAGGATTTGTACGTGCCCATTCAAACAAGGCGCATGATTGGTTCTCGGCGCGACACCGACCAATGAGAGGTTGAGTGGATTCATCCTGTGAGCTGATTGGCTGCGCATCATCGCCAGTCTGTTGATTTGTCTCGCATACTGTATCGAATTTGTGTTGTGTTGGCGATAACTTTTTTTTTTTTGTTTAAGCGATAATTTTGGGGGGGATTAGTTAAACTGCGCTCCAACCACTTGCTGCTGCCGAAGCAATGCGTTCCAGCTGACCATCGAAGATGGGACCATCAACGGAGACACATTGCGATAACGGCGGCGGCGGGCAGTTGGTTCACAGCCTTCACCGGGTAGCCTTATTTTGAACGTTTCTGGAGCCAGCCAGCTGTGTTTTAGACACGTCACAAGGAAGCCACGGCACTGACAGCTCAGGCGAAGGCTGAAGAGACAGCCGAAACTGAGTTGTTGTTGACCATTGTCTGTAAAAAAACAAAAGAAAAACTTGAAACCTATTTCAATGAAAAAGAAGACAAGATGAATGTCATAGTGCTACCCGTCACCATGTTTTTCTCCAATTTAAAAACCTCAGCTACACGGTCAGTCAGTTCCTCCAGCAGAAGATTCTCGAGTCAACCAAAAGGAGGGGGGGGGGGGGGGGGTCAAATCCTACTTTATGGTTTTCCACTTTTCATGTGGGGGGTCCGGCACCAATTAACCGCAAAAAAAACGAGGAATTACTGTTTTGAATGCAGAACACAGAAAACAAGATTTTTGTAAAAAGACATATTTTATGCTCAGAATCTTTTGGTGATATCTTAAACATTTGAACAGTCCTTTTGTTCCATAAAATACCAACAGTTCCAACGAAAATGTGTTTGGATGGTAAAATAAAGTACTTTGTATTTGCAAATATCCCATTTGTAACAATTTTACATTTGACAAACTTTAAACGGTGTTATTTAGTTGTAGTAGTCATAGTAGTACAGTGAACCCTCATCACGGGGGTTACGTTCCGAAAAGAACCTGTGATAGGCGAAATCCGTGAAGTAGTCGGCTTTATTTTTTACAGTTATTATACGATACCGAACTATGTGTACAACGCAGAGGCGATTGCTCTAAGACTGCAAGGGAAGCTGAGCTTCCCCTAAAATGTCAAAAAGTAAGTGATCAATTATATGTGTGTACGTACAATTGCGTGGACATGTCAACGCCCTCAACTTTTGTTCGGAATCAGCTTCTTATTACTGGTTCCGACGCGACTCCCTTCTCGTTCACGCCCGCGGCTTCGCTGTGCTTTAAACCGCGCGGACGCCGGGCGTCGAGAGAGTTCGGCTAGGTTGTCCCGATGCATTGAAACGAGACGAGTCATTGGATAAATGCCGGTTTTGTCCCGCCCATCGGACGCTCGGCGTCTCTGGGAGTCCGGACAGCGGGCGTGTATCGGCTGGCCCGGACGCTCAGCTTTTCTGATGATCTGTCTGAGGCTGAATCTCTTTTTGATTGACAGCGAAATGAGCCAATCGCCGATCTTATGGTGAAGGCAACCTTTTCATTCTTTTGAAAAGGAACAGAGAATAGAATTCACGTCTAAATAAACGGATACATTTTATGATGTCGGCCGGAATTGAATTTCCCCTCCTTCACGGACCGGCCCGCACCACTGGTACAATGAAACCAAAGACCAAAAATTTGCAAAGGTAAATTTGGCAAGATGTACAGAGATGAGGTGCGGAGACTGCTCACGTTGGTCAGTCCCTTAGCCAATCAGGATGCAGAACACAATTCACCGTTTTAAAAAAAAGCATTAAAAAACTGCACTAAAAAAATCGGTGAAACAGCGAAACCGCGGAAGTTGTGTGTGTGTGTCATTACATCATCGCTTCTACTCCTAGATTTAAATCATCTCTGGGATCTTTTCTGTCATTTGTGACACTCTTTGTTGCTGATTTAACATGACAAACACTGACGTTTTGGGGATTGGATTGATTTCAATAGCAAGCCGCTTGTCGCAGTCAAAGTTGGGGGGGGGGGGGTTGTTTTCTTTTGAAGTTTATCATTTCAATCAACCAACCAGAGTTGGCCAAGACATTTCTCCGCATGCCCATAAGGAAAAAAAATAAGCAAAAAAACTTAATTGACGACAACCGCCGTTTCGATGGTATTCAAAGATTTAAGGAGTTTGTTTATGTACTTCAAGTCGAGCTGTTAAATTGCTAAACACTTTGACTTGCGGTCTTTCCAGTGTGTAAAAATAAGTCAGATATCAGATTAAAACACAAATATAAACACATTTCTTGCTTTAGCACTTACATTTTTGATCTTTCGTGAAACAATGATGTGCAAACAAACATTGGAATGCAGTTCTTAAGCACGAAACTCAGCCAGGCACTAATTATCAAAAAAAAAAAAAATAATGATTTAAAACAGCCGATAAAAAAATTTGTCAGAATGGAGCCCCCCCGCCCCCAAACCGGAGCTTTTGCATTCAAATACCGGTAATTGTTCAGCCCTAATATAAAGTGGAGATGATTCATGTAAAAAGGACATAAGATGCCACATTAGACCATCTTTCGTGCAGAGGCTTTATGGATCACAATGTTGTGCACCGATGTGGCGGAAACCTTAAGAAACGGTCAACCCACGCAAAATGTTTTCATCGAACAGGCTGGCAACGGCTCATCGGTCCTGCTTAGTATGACGTGTTGCAGGAAATAGTCAATTCCTGAATTTTGAACCGAGCTCTTTAAAAAAACTCGATGCTTAATTCACAAGGTACAACCGAGTGCGGCGGTGAACCGATAAACAAGTTGGATCGACGGACGTATTTTTACATTTGCTTCACCCTTGAGAAAAGATGGTTTTATTTGTTCCTTGGGCATTAAGACTCGTTCCTTGCTGTTGTTTTCATGATTAGCTGCTGTGTTCAAAATGAAACTGACAGTTTTTATATGCTTCTCGAGCTGTATTTATGAAAATTCCCCATGAGTGGATGCAACATATTCTTAATTTTATTCAATAATTGAACACAGCGTGCACCCGCAGTGATGCACGAACCACCTGTACTGCAAACACTATATTTTACCGCAGAAACACCATTTATGTTTTTTTATACCCAGTCCATCAACCGAACCGAGTCTTTGTGTGCATAAACGCAGGTCACGCTCGGAGTGGAACATTTTGTTTGTTGTAGTACTGTTCTGTAGAACTCAACATGGGCCGAAAGTAGTGCAGTAGAAATGTACACGTTTCATTGGTGCAATAATCACAATTAGAATTAAACGGATTAATCCACACGTTTTCATCCATCTCAGGGGGCGGGCATTTAATCCCCCGTACTGTACTGCAGACCGACATTGACGTCAAAGTGCCCTCGGGCTCGTATTGCGAGTCACGGTAGGACAAGGCAATTTTATTTTATTTTTTATTTTGTTTGGGGGGGCGGGGGGGGGGGGAAATTCATTAATTATCACGCTTATTTTCATTAATTTTGAAATCACAATTGGTAAACGCAATTATTTAAGTACCGGCACAATCCCAAAATGGATTAGTAACAAGTAAAATAATAGTAGTAAAAAACAAGTTGGAAAAATGCATTCCTACTGTGCGCGCTTTGGCCTCTTTTAGCATTGCACGAATGGAGATACGCTTACATGATGATAAAAAGAGTAGAAGAACAAGATAGTGGCGAACTTAATGAACAGAACTCGTTTTTCACAGATTAGAAGTATTTCCGAGAGCGTTATGTGTTCCGACAGGATTTGTGTGCGAACATTTATTATTTGATGGGAAATCCGTTCTGTGATGTCTGGAGCCCCACAGGGATGTGTCCTCTCTCCACTGCTCTTCTCTCTCTACACAAACGATTGCACCTCAACAGATCCAGCTGTCAAACTCATAAAGTTCGCAGACGACACCACGGTCATCGGTCTCATCAAAGACGGCGACGAGTCCGCGTACCGCCAACAAGTGGAGCAGCTGGAGCTCTGGTGCAGCCGACACAACCTCGGCCTGAACACGCTCAAGACTGTAGAGATGATCGTGGACTTCAGGAAACATTCTTCTCCACAGTTGCCCCTCACACTATCCAACCGCCCCGCGTCAACCGTCGAGACCTTCAAGTTCCTGGGAATCACAGTCTCCCGGGACATGAAGTGGGAAGTCAACACCATCTCCATCCTGAAAAGGGCCCGGCAGAGGATGTACTTCCCGAGGCTGCTGAGGAAGCGTGGCCCGCCACAGGAGGTGCTACGACAGTTCTACACGGCAGTCATCGAATCAATCCTGTGTTCTTCCATCGCGGTTTGGTTTGGGGCCGCCACAAAAAAGGACAAAATCCGACTTCAACGGACAGTTAGGACGGCGGAAAAAATCGTTGGCACCGCCCTACCCACTCTTGAGGACTTGCACACTGCAAGAATCAAGACAAGGGCACGGAAAATCCTCCTGGATCCCCCGCACCCTGCCCACCGCCTTTTCCGGCTACTCCCCTCAGGCAGACGCTACAGATCCCTGCGCGCCAAATCCAGTAGACACTTAAACAGCTTCTTCCCTCTAGCCATTAACTCCTTAAACAGCCACTGACGTAGTCACTCTTCTTGTACTACAAATACTGCTACTGGTTACTCTAAAATGGTTCAATGATTTGTTGTTTACGATGATACTAATGCAGCGTGTTATACCGGAGACAAATTCCTTGTGTGTTCTACATACTTGGCCAATAAAGATGATTCTGATTCTGATTCTGATTCTAATGCAAATTTTTCCGAGCCAGTCTATCGGGCTTCTCATTCGGTGTTCGCTGCGAGCTGGCGATGTACCTAAAATGAACTATTTCCTGCATTTAAATATACCCGTACAATGCATGGAATCTTTTCCGTTGCGTGTTTAGTTTGAAACGTAATCACAATCATAGATTTCGATGACTTGCGCAGCCCTACGTCACGGCTCACCTGATTTATGGGTTTGACGACATCAAGTTCGCAACGCGAGCCCGAGGGCGCATTGATGTTAATTTCAGTCGACCGTAAAGCAGCGGCGCAGGATTGCAGGAATGCGACCAAGTGATAGTTCATAACCTCAGACGCTGCTAAATTGGGGCGCTCGCAAGTCAACGTAGCGCCGAACACCAGTTTTGACGATGACATTTCTTGATGAAAGGTTTAAGAAATGTATTATTTAGAAATTTCCCCACTAGATTGCACAAAAAGATAGACCTATATGTATCATCAAGGCGGATACCAATTATCATACCATGCATTTGCATTTTTTTATAAAATGGATGCATACTATCCAAAAGGTTTTACAAATACTCTTTGATACATCCTTTCTTTCGTTTACTTGTGTAAGACAATGTCGTGACAACACTGCGTGCGTGTCTTCCATCACTCCTCTCATTTCACTTGTCTCGTCTTTCCCTAGTCCTCGCTACTCTTTATTCCACGGCCTCCTCTTAAGCTCTCTTCATTGCATCCCCGACTCTTCCTTTCCCTCTTTGCCAGCAGACTTCCTTCGGGGCAAAGGTTTTACAGTTCACTATCTCCCTGTCCGTCCTCATCTCCGCTGCCATCCTTCCCTACTCTCTTTTTACTCCACCTTTTATTCATCCGTCTCAATCTAACAATGGGTTCAACAACCTCTTTACAGTCTCTCAATGATTGCTCTCATCTTGTCACGGCCCGAGTGTTTTTTTTTTTTTAAACTGTCTCTAGAGTTAAGAAAATGTCGAGGAAGGCAAACCTTGACATACTGTACATCCCCGTGAAGCAAACCTACAGGAAGAAATCAATTCATTTTAAACGTTTTTAATCGTGATGCCACAGCAGTATCTCAATGATCCAATTCACAAAGTACAAAAAAAACTGAGTCTTGATGCAAAAGAGAAGGTGAGAAAATAAGTAGAATTTGGAATGCAGCAGCGATATAGTGAGACTGAATGAGGGGGGGTGGTGGGGGCAAACATGTAAGATAAGGTGCTGAAGGATGACGAATGCCAGCAGGAGGAAATGCTGAAACATCCATTTTTTTCCCATTTAACACCTTGCTGCCGCACGAGGAGACGGCCCTACCGCGGCGGCACATTCAGAGATAATTGACCTCCACACAGTTGTGAGAGATGGAGCTTCGCCCAAAGTGTGAGTGGGAGGTTGCGTTGTCACAGGGCAAAAGGGTATGATTATTACTCGCCGGAGGGAAGGAGAAAAAAAAAAAAGAACACTGCTTGAGTAGCTGTGAGAAAGTCCCAAAAGTTGAAAAGAGCAAATAAGTTTGTGCGGGGGGGGGGGGTGACAAGGGTTATTCGCGTCAGCGTGCGTCAGACATTTGCATGAGTGTGCGCTTGTTTGCGAGGGAACAGCTGATACCATATGACAATGTCAGACATTCAAGTGGGCTTTTGGCAGCATTATGGCACCACTGGAGTGTTCTGCCTGCAATGGCAAAAGAAAAAGGAAAAAAAAACAGAATAAGTGTCGAATGGATCAAACGTGGACTCAATGTGATAAGAAAGCAAGGACAAATTCTGCGTGCGCTTGCATTTCGTTCATTTATTCAATTTCTGACAGGAAAGGATTAGCGCTCAACTTCCTCCAGGGTAGTTGTACACTCGTGCGTACATTTTGCTGATGTCATTTGCTGCTCCAAATCCTGGATTATGTTGGAAACGGCATGACATAGTGCTGCGCAAGTGTCCACTTTTCATCTTCCTTTTGCAAAACACGTCATTTTATTCCACGTGTAGCCGCGGTGCTACACAGGATTTGATTTGGCAACAGGTGACAAACCTGAAATGTGGCTCTTTCTCATTGTCACAGCGACCGCAACATGTTGCCATTCAAGCACTCGATCCATTTTCTTCAAACTTTCATCAGCTACATCGGACTCACTGACACGCGCACACGCACACACAAACAAAAAGGAATCTGAAATAAGATCCAGTGTGGGCATAGGCGAAGCAAAGACGCAGCTATACAATAACCAATAATCAGAATCTGGATGTGCCAAAGCAGTGAGGAGATGGAATTATCTCGGCAAAGTGGGAGTGCTCGCCAACAGATTTACAACAAGAAAGCACATAGGAAAGTCTTCCTTCTTTGAGTTTGGAACAAAATGGAAGCAAAATGGAGTGTCGCATTTATACTTTTGGTCAGTATATCGATCCCCACGTACTTGCGTCTTAACATGTTTGCAGAGCGTTTTTAAAAAATACTGTATATATATATATTTTTTTAATTTATTGGGGAGAATTTGGGCTACCCCCTCCTCCGTTTGTGTGTGAAACACATATTGAATGTTTACCAGGGTTTTCAGTTGATTTGGTGGGGGTTGAATATTTACACTCCCCAATGCATTTCACTGTACGCGAGTTATGCGGGGATTTTCGCAATTCTCGGGCCAGCTGGCCCTATCACCCGCGAATTATGGGGGGGGGGGTCAACTGCACCTCGTGTGCTGGATTACATCGGTCAGGTTTACTGAACGCACTCAATATCTGTTATCGCCTATTGTTGAATTGTCCTTGAAGGGTTTGAATTAAAGGCAGCAAGTACAACGATTGAAAATCATTCAATGCTTACACAGGTTTGGCATTTTTTTCGATCATGAATAAAAATCAGCGACTAGAACATTTCACTAATCACGGGTAAGAGGTTATGGCTCATATAACGTCAATGGCCTTGGTATGTCAATGCGCACGGCCATATGGGCTGGTCATTCCAATGAGCACAAATCTCTCAGCGTTCGCACCTTCATGAAAACACACGCCAGATGCAAATTCTTTTTTTTCTGTAAGAGTGAGAATGACTGTGCTTGAGGTTGTTCGTTTTCCATGTGTGACAAAGCTGCGCATTTTCCTTTATTTCGCTGACGGTAGTCGGGGGATGACAAATAATATCCTGGCTGCGTCCACTGCTTATGTCTGATGAGGATAAATTAGAGACTCGCAAGTCATTTGATGTGTGTGTGTTTGTGTGTGTGTTTATGTGTCGCAGTCATGCTAGTGGTGGGGTGGGTGGGGGGGGGGGATACTGCATTGCCTTGAGATCTCTGCTGATTATCCTTGCTCAGCCGCTCCCCTCATCTCTCGCCTTCTCTGGCCACCTCACGCTAAATGGAAGCTGTGTGTCTCTGCGTTAGAAAGCCGGTCACATCCCTCACACTCTTCTTTCTTCGCCCCCTTAAGAATCTCTCGCGCTCTCTCTCACATCTACCTTCCTGGTCGCTCCTTGTCACTCTTTCGCTCGGTGCCGCCCCGCCTCCAGGCCGAACATGCACCCGACCTTCATTCTGTCCATGCCGACACCCTCGACTGACTCCGCCGGGCCCTCGGAGGCTGACAATACTTTAACTGCGTGTGTGTGTGTGCGTGTGCGCCTGTCTATCTGTGTCTTCAAGCATGGATGAAATACGAGCTGCTGAATATGAATGCTGGGTTGTGTTCCTATGCCATGTCGTCACATCGCTCACGCATGGAGGAGCGGCGCGTGCGCGCTCGCTCCCGCGCGCAGACGCGCATGCATTCGCGATGAAGGAGAAGTAGCTGCAGGTCAGAGCTTCCACAGACGTTGTTGTGCATCGCATTTGCGAGGCACTTGTCTGTACCCCCCCCCCCCCTGCCACACGCACACACGTGGAGGCAGGCCCCGGATTCTGGCTTCAGTGACTTTAAACCTCGCACGGGCTGACAGTAATTTCTGTCTCCAAATTACATTCCAATGGCATCATAAATCTGCTGCCTCCTCCTCCGCCTCTTTTCCTTCTCACGCCCCCCCATCTTGCAGCCCCCGCTTCTCTATCTCGCCTCTTCTTTCTGTCGTCCTCACCCCCCCCCCCCCCCATTCCCCATTTCACTCCAGCCAGACTTCATCTTTTCTGCATGCACCTTTGCACCCCCACCTCCTCTCCCCTCCCTCCGTTTCACCATCTCACACCCTCCCTCTCTTCCTTCCCAATCACTTGTTTTCTCATTCAGCCCCCTCTACACTCCTTCTTTTTGCCGCCTGCTCCATAAATGAGAAACAGGGAGGCATAGAAGAGAGTGTTACGTGTGCGGGTTAGTTAAACAGTCACACACACATACATGCGTATAAATCCAGAGACACCGATACACAAAGTAATAGTCAGCGGTAGGAATCAGTTACTTGCGATATAGTGTTGCTCTATAACTATAACGTACTGTATGAGTAAAAAAATATGTAAATTGATTCATCATGAGGCAATTAATTCACTGTTTGTTATTTTTCTAGGGCGCGCTAATTGCCTAGGCGTGAAGAGGACATGTAGGTTTTTTTTTCCATGTTCATTTTACACGACTGGAAAGGAGTGTTCTTCCGCAGAGATACTTGTGTTAAAGCAGTTTATTCTGAAGCAGCACAGTGTGCTAGTGGTTAGCACGCCTGCCTCAAAGTTCCGAGGTTTCAGCTTCGAATCTTGGCTTCGTCCTTTCTGGGTGGAGTTTGTATGTTCTTCCCAAGCGGGTATTCCAGCTTTCTCCCACTTTCATAAAAGACATAAAAAAAAAAATGACAGGTGGCAACTCTTTGCTGCACACTAAGCAATTGAGCGCTCCCATTGACAGAAAAACCTGACCTTAGATGAGGTTTTCAGGCTCCACATACACTATACTGGACGTGCACAAAAATAGGAAACAGGCGAGAATAAATGTGGATATCCACAAAAAAAAAAAAAAAATCCAAAACAAGAACAAATATGAAGCAAAGGTGTGTTTCTGGAATAGGTATTAATTTGTGAAATAATTTGGAAACCGACCTGAAAACGTGTGAATCGCTTGCTGTTCAAAAACACGTTAAAAAGTAAAGATTTAAAAAAAAAACAGCACATAAATCAGATTTAAGTTGGGAAATTGATTAAATGCTGTACTGTAACAGAATATTGATTATGAGTATAGTGATATACAGTATAAATGTGCCTGAGTGTGTGCTTATGTAGTCCCTGTACATACCCAAAGTTGTAGTCATAAGGGGTGTTCGCACAGCAACTTTTGCTCCGGCGCAGCACCGGGGCTGCCCCCCCCCGTAGAGCGTTGACACGTGCAAAGTTACACCGGTGTAGCCCCTGAAAACAGCTTAAAGTTAACCCCGCTCAAGGAGGCGGTTTAAGAATTTACTCCGGAGTAAATGCTCGTTTGCGGGGCAGTACCGATGTAAAATTGGACGTGTGAACGCTACGGGGGTAGACTCGCTTTGACGCGTGAGAAGAGTTGATTCGGTACAGGTATTGAATGCGTTGCTTTTGTGCTCTGTTGTACTTCCGTCACCTTTCCTTTCTCTCTCTCATCCTTTTACGGTGTCTGAGAGACCACCGCGACGATTTGTCCGGAGTAGGTACAAACCATGGTTTTTCGATATGTCACAAAGAAGGCGGGGGAAAGGAAGTACACTTTACGCAGCGCATCTTTTATTTCCGTATCATTATCGTATCGCACGGCCGCAGAAACCGCCGTGTGAACGCAAGCGGGGCTGCGCCGGGGTTCACGCGCTTCTCTTTAGTCAGCGGCTTTTTACATGTCAAAATTTACACCGGCGTGAGATATATCGCAACAAAATACGTCGGTGCGGCACGGATGCAAATGTGTGTCGTGTGAACGCCCCTATACATAAGTACAGCACGCAGAAGTGTAATTGCGTTTGGATACTTGATTAGGTCTATATATTGACTTTTCTTTTCAGATTGAGATATACGAAATGAATGATCTAGTATTATATTAATATCAAACAACTTATCTAGTAGGACTAAATACGTTTATTTACTTCTTCCTACTTCCCGTGAAGATGTAAATGGTGCTGAATGATGACTATTGTTTTTTTTTTTTTAACTTCCCTTTACTTCCTGCCAAATTTCTGTTATCTATTTATATGCTCAATAAACAAACAAACAAATATTTTGAGAGGCCGTTCATCCGATTCATTGACCGTACCAGTGCGTTTCAGTGACAGGGACTCTCCATTCTTTGAGTTTCCATATGATTCCATTATAAATACACTCTAACCCAGGGGTGCCCATTACGTCGATCGCGATCGACCAGTAGATCAAGGACTGGTCCCAAGTCGATCCGAGGTGGAGAGGGAAAAAAGAAAAAAAAACTAAACATTTGTGTCTCTGTGCATGTTAGTCATATATTTTTTGTGTGAATGCACACTGCACCCTAATCATTCTATCAGTCTCGTGTTTAAAAAAAGAAAATAAAACAAAGCAGGTCATCGTTAACCTACGGCGATGTGCGACTGCGTCACCGGACGTTGTTTGCGCTCAGCAACTCAACTCAAATGTATTTAAAGAGCACTTTCAAACAGCCATCGCTGCGCACAAAGTGCTGTACGTGGAGCAACTAACATATACAACGGTAAAGAAAAGCAACAAATCAGTAAGTCAGCAGTTTGCAGTTGCGGCTTGTGATCCGAGTCGTTGCGCTACAATATCTTTTATCATTGTCATTATTCTCATTCAGAGTTTGTTTTGTACAATTCGCATAGGGGACGGGCTGCAAATGTGCATCGTGCGCCTCAGCGTCAGGCGATTGCTCATCATGGCATGCGTGTGGACGCGCGTGCGCAGTAACGGGTCGATCACGGGAGATTCGGTTGATCGAAAACTAGATCTTCGGTCATAAATGTTTGGCCACCCCTGCTACCTAATGCCTAATATGATATTAAATATATCCCCCCCCCCCCCCTCCAAAAAAATGTGTGTGTGTGTGTGTGTGTATATATTTATTTATTTATTTTTGGGGGGGGGGGGTCAACTCGCTGTCGTCAAGGGGTAGATTACAATCTGGAGAATTCCTATTTCCAGGTCAGTGTTGTGTAAAAGACATAAACGTTGACCGTAGTTGTGCCATAGAAGCAGTCTGTGTGCGTCTGGGCCTTCAATGGCATCATGTTGTTGGGCCTTCGGTCCGACTCGTCCCGAGTGAATTCATTTCAATTTGCCTCACTGGCTTCAAGACGCTATTGTTCAACAATCAACGATACAGAATTGTCATGATTTGAAATGATTCGTATAATCAGTTGCTACGCCCACCACTAATATCCATGTAGCGAACATGAGAAAACTTACAGAAAATGTCTTTCATATGAAGCATACCTAATTGCGGAATTGCAATAAGTCGATTGAAAATATACTTACCCGGTGCAATGAAAAGCGCACATAACCTCTTTTTACAGGGGCGACGTTCACCACTAAGTATTTTATAATACATGGCTTTTAATGAAAGTACAAGCGCGCATTTATGCAAGACCATGACGTGACGAATGCGTGTGAATTGAAATCAGCATTATGAATATTTTAATGATGAATGCACGCACTTCATTTTCACCCGTGTGTACCGTCGCAAGTTCAAATACACACACTCTGAATTATAGACACATGCGAGTGAACACAAACTGTTTGCGAGGCGAGCATCTGTGCTGCCGCAGACTTCGCTAAACCGCAAGCGCGCGTTTAAATGCGCACACGTGTGCGCAGTGAGCACACGTGGCCAATTTTAATGAGAGTGTTCATTTTAAGAGATGGCGCCTGCAGGTGAAATAATTGCCAGCATTCGGTCCCGACGGCTGCTTGGATCGCTCTCGAGCCGCTCGTCTTCATGGGCCGCGCCGGGCGGCGACGGCCCCACCCGTCGCCCCGACTGCCGTTCTTAACTGCCGCTCGGCTGCGGACGGCCGCCGCGTGCTGCTAAGATGCGGCCGTTATATGCGTGAGCACACATTGTAGACGCCGATTTGTGCATTAATACTAAAAACACACAGACGCGTAGCGAGCCAAAGGCCAGGAGAGAACAATAGGCCCGGGCTGACGATGGGGCTCCTAGGAATTCTCCTCCCTGTTTTAATATTCGGCAGAGCGCATGTGGAGAGAGTGTGCGTCAGCGGGGACGCGTGCTCATCAACCTCGCTAACATCGAGGTTAGACAGCCCCATGATTACAAAGTGCTCACAATTCGGTCCCACTATTAATCCCGAGCTCCTACTCCCCTCGCTTCCTGTCTCCTCGCTCCCGACAGAGCGAGCACACTGCCAAGTATCACAGCTGTCACTTTTCTTTGCTCTCTATTTTTCCCCACAGCCTGATGGAGCAAAGCTTTGATGGAAATTGACTTCTGATTCGGTTCATTTCTCCGACGCCGTCTATGAATTTGTTTCAAAACGGCGCTAATGCAAATAGAAGGCCATCTTGAGGAGATTATAGGAGGAGGCAGATTGTGCTTTGAGTATTTTACTCACGCCGGGCTTGCGCCTTCTTTGAATGTGTCAACTTTTCTGCAATAATCATAAAAAAAAAAACATCAAAAAAAGAAAAGAGGTTCTGAAGTTTTGTGACAGAAACAGATGAGTAAATCCCAACATCTCGGTGGCAGTGAACTACATTGAATGGAGTCAAAGAGCTTCATTTTGAAAGAAGTCGAGCTTTCCTGTCAGTTTGTGGCATTTAATTGCAATTAGAAAGCCTTTTAAGTGGGCGTGTCTATTACTCAATTACCTATTTTTGCTAATACCGACCGGACTTGGTCCAAAGTAGATTATATCACATAATTGCAAATGAACTCGGACGCCTTGTCCGAAATGATGCTCCCTGATTGTTTAATTGGCGTCTTAGTGAAATGATGACTTCAGCTCAACAATCTGACTTTTGTTTGAAGCTCTCAAGTTGAACGTTTGCGAATTACGAGGCATCTGTCTCGACGCTTTGTCGTGATCATTTTTTAAAAAGCAGACTGTTACTGCAGACTCGCATAGAAATAAGATCCAGGAGGAAAGGGTGCATCAAAGATGTTTGAAATGTTTGGGATGTCACGTTTAAAAAACAAACAAACTAGTGCGACTTGTAGACTACAAGGCAGAAGTGGCTTACACAAGATTGCCCGCAAAAGATAACGTACACATCGATAGCTGATTCAATAGTCAACCACCACTAGTTGAACGTAGCGTTGACATGCCCCAAAGGTGGTAAATGGTAGAAGCGGCAGCCGCCGGTCGCTTTCAATCGCTTTATTGATCAAACGGTCATAAAATAAAAACGCAATAAGCACATTCATAAACGAGCTGCGTGGCCGCAACTGGTACCCAGGGAATCGTTGTGCAGACTGGCTCACGGTTAACCAGTTAACAGCCAGCTGTTAACTGTTAATTCACTCACCGGGCCAAACTATGCCTCGTCAGGCCACATACATTCACGGTCACGGATACTAAATGTAGAACGCGAGGATAGTGACCGCGCGTGGACCTCCACCTCACATGCATATTTTGTATTCATCTTTTGTTTTCAAAATAGTTCTTGATCCGATTACTCAAATAATTGACGGCATAATTGCCGATGGATTCGTAAAAATATGTATCGGCCCCGGCCCTACTGTCGATGTCGTTCTTAGGTGAGAATTTTAGCTTCACGTGTATTCAGTATTGTGCTAGGCAAGGAAAGAGGGAAAACAACGGATGGGAGAAAGCACGACGAATGTCACATAGTGCGAGTAGGTTACGTGGACCGTCACACACAAGCAGAGTGATTTGTGTCCCCCTCAGCAATGAGATGCTCTCTTTTATACAGGACAAAACAAGTTAAACAAAGGACCGGTGGGCGGGGGTAACTCGTGACGAGTGATCGGTGTGAGAGGATATTGCCGGCAACACTTGAGAAAAATAGCACAAAGGCCATTTTACATTTTCCTCCTATTGCTTCGTCAAATCCAAGTGAATCTATGCCACAATGCATCTTGATTATTGCTTCAAGCCCATCATTGTTTGCAGCATTTTAATATCGGGACAACTGACAAAAGCTATCTTTCTGTAATACGTCAAATGATTTCGGTCCAATCGAGAGACATTCGGGCTTTTTTTTTTTTTTGGTCATGAAGTGAATACAAATATCTGCCTTTCATTCGGTGTATGTTGTTAGTTCTTCTTTTTTATTTCTTCGAAAAAGAAGCCGATTTCACCTTTTCCCCTCTACCGCATGAGCATAGAGATTTATAGACGAGCGTTGTCTGATAATATACAAGATAGCTTCTCCAAAAGCCTGGAGTTACCACTTGCGGCGTGATGTGACACCAAAGTGTCAGAGATCTCTCCAGGCTTCTTGCAACTTTTAGCGACAAGTTGTTTTCACTTCTACCAAGATTCTTAGCTTTTTCCTCTCAAATCCCTTGTCTGATTCACGCTGCCTAAAGCGACGCATATTATCCGGGCCAAAATTGACTCTTCGTTGCTGTTCACGCATGGCAAATGAAGGTCATGAGAACCCCACAGGGATCATTGATACGGTGGATTATCGAAGGTCATTCAAGAATAGTGGTCAACCTTCAATCGGTATGGCCTTTGAGACAATTTTCCCAGCAAATGAAGCAAAAATAATAATAAATTAAAATCTACTGTCACTGTCTGTCGATTAGAAATAATTTGACTGTGCAGGTCATTTTACAGTGAGTATAGTATCGTATCATATCGTAATCTGGGCTCTTAGGGAGACTTAACATGTTTTTCTCACTTCCTCACACATTCTGAAAACGTGCTTCTTAGGTTACTTCCAGACTCCAAACTGTCCACCGGTGTGATTTTTTTAAAATAAATAGTATCAGGAAGGCGACACTGTACAAGCACCTCACACATTTCAGTACATCCACAACATAAGTGGAAATGGAGCAAACCACAGGTAATCGTGAAAAACTCGTGTGTGTGTGTGTGTGTGTGTGAATATGAGGCTCGAGCCTCATGTCTTAACTCACTTCTTAGGATATGAAGTCGATGCGAGTCATGGGCTTGTTTCAGAGTCTGAAGGTATGACGACTGCGACCAAAGATTTTGCCATTTCATGACATTGCTGTTTTGCAATTACAGCTCTAAACTGTATTATTATGAAATGTTTGCATAAACACAATAAAAACTACTTTCTCCCAAAATGAGTAGCTAATTATCTGCTCTTTTCCACATCGTAAAAGTAGTATTAGAACAGAAAGAGCTGATGTTAGCCATCCGACTGAGCTTTCTATCTGCCTCGGTTTCAAGTCTAGTGTATTTATTTTACCAACTGTAGTCACAGCAACTCCCGTGGCTGGATGAACCCGTTCCTTTCAAGACAACGTTACGAACCATTTTAATAATTGATTAATCTGTCACTTTTGGGGAACCTGATGTCATCCCTTGCCTGAAAAACAGGTACCGCTAATTATTTCAAGACGACCGCATAAACAATTTCAGAAAATAAGCAAACACGGTGGGGGTTTTTTTGCTGAATCACAATGATACTGGAATCTGTCTGCTTTCCCCGAGAATGACATAAATCGGATATTTACTGTTGAAACGGCTGAAATTCAAAGATTTGGACAAATTAAGGTTAAACGGGGACTACGAATGATTAATCAAGCAAAATAGTTCATATGAGTGAAGGGCAGCGCTCTGGTAGATTCTGATGTGATATATTTTACTATGGTGCTACCACGCTTGCCTCTCTTCGAAGCAAGTTTCACATACCCTTTCTCTTTGATACCGCGGTACCCCCCAAACAATAAATCCCCAAAGAGCTGACTTTTTCGACAAAGGGAAAAGTCGTCACATTTACTGTCCGCACCAGCAAGGTCAAATTCCGAACCGTGCAACCTTTGCTATTTTCGCTTTTTGAGATTCACCCGGCATCTAAAGGACATCAGGAGATTGAATTGTTTCAAGTCGCGATTTGGAAGATTGACGGATGGAGAACTTGGACGGATTTGTCAGTGTTTAATGCGGAAGAGGTGAAAAGCACAAAGCCCCGTCTGTGATTATTGACATCGTTTCACTACTCCCAAAGCCAGTCGTCAAGCGGATATGCTTGCACTTGTTTTGCATTCCGTTTCATGTCGGGGCGGTTTTCATGACACGCGTTCACTGTGCTCTGTGCATACAGAACAAATCTGTTTACAATGCCGCAAATGAGTTCTCACCCCTGGCTTATTTGATAAAAAGGATCATTTACCACGTCACACGCAACTCTAACTACTCCTGTAAACAGTGCAGTAATTTTACCGCATTCCTTTCCATTTGAGGCAGCAACCAGAGTTGGGTTCAAAGATGAAAACATTTCCAGACATACGCAGGCTGACCGAGTTCCTCTGAGCACGTGTGTCCTTTGAAAATGAAAACGAGAGCAGCTTTATTTGTCTCGATTTTTGCGTTTCAGCAAACGGCGCGATAATGTCCCGGTTGGTTATGTATTCTACTTATTCCGGGATGGAGTGAGCAGGCGAGCGAGCGCAGCGGAGCAGTTAATGGCCTTGATGAGTTTGTCTCTGTACACTCTGTATTCCTGATGAGGACTTTGTCTTGGTAAAGCCAGTGTTCATCTGGGAGCTGGACTCCGCACTCAAGGTGCAAACACTTAGCAAGTGGTGCTTAATGAAACCTCCAATGCTTTGTTTAAATTTAATAAATAAATAAATAAATAAGGTGCGCAGAGCTATAAAACATGGCTTCCTTAATGGGGTCGCTTGCACACACCGGGAATTATGTGCTGCGTAGATAAAGGCTTGACCTTCAGGAAGTATTTTCACAATGGACTTTATTTCCACTATAATCAGATCAGAAGGGGATAATTATTGGTCCCGTGATTTTTAGGTACGGTTCATTGTTTTAAGAATGAAACTTGCTGGCATTGGGACACTGAAACGAAAGCTTCCGTTTTCCCTTTGGTCCTCATTTAACGGGGCATCTACAGTCATGTCTCGAGTGATGGTATTTTCCATAACTGACAAGAAAAGTAAATTCAGTCCCATTAGCGTTAAATCGTGTGGGTTTTAAACCAGTTGAATACTGCATTACTGCTTTGGCATTGTGAAAGGATGATGTTCGTCATTTGGATCCTAATTTTTGCGGGATGCACTGCACTATTAGCAGCAAGTGACTGGGAGTGCAAGCAGGCATCCCATCATTTAATGAGTGTCATGAGCCAGAAATATTGAGAGCTCCTGTGTCCAACAGTTTTAGTTTGATCTTCCCCTAAACTGCAGTTAATGAACTGGCCCAGAACCAATGCAAAAGGCTGACATTTACGCATCCTCATCACGTAGCCCCGTCTCACTAATTAAATTTGATTCACTCAGACGTTCTCTTGGTTTTCTTGGTTGGTCTCTTTTCAGGCTGAACTGCAAACAAGATTTCAGATAATATTTTTACTCTTGTTTGTCGTGTTTTTTATGCAGATATCATATATACTGTATATGTACATATATAAATTATATATATACTGTATATATATATATATATATATCTTAGAGCTGTCAGTTTAAGGCATTTTTATTGGCATTAATTTAAATGAATTTTAACGGGATAAAAAATTTTCTCACGAGATTAACGCGGCACACATCACAGCGGATGTGACGTTGCTCTATAAATAAACCGGAAACAAAACAACAAGCGCACTGCAGAGGTCCACGCCCATGTCTGTTTTGCCAGCCACGGTAGTGCGAGACACCGAAAACGGATACTTAAAGAGTTTATGAATGGAAAGTTTACTTTTAAAAAGTTGCCAGGTAGTTCCACTGACAAGACCAAAGTTACCTGTATGCTTTGCAGTCGTAAACTGAGCTGTCATCATAGCACGTCGAGTCGGAAATACCACTTAATGGCCAAGCACACAGCTGATGTGAGTACTCCGGCCCCTCGTCTAAGGCGGACAGCTATGGATCATTTCAAAGTGAAGAAAATGGAGAACACGACGAAGTACAAATTTGCTGAAGCCATAGCGAAATGTATGGCTACTGCATGCAAGCCTGTCAACATTGTCCACAGCTCGACTCGAGCTGAAATCATTCGCATTGCATCTCACGACTGTGAGTGTGAGCGTGGATGGTTGGGGAGGTCGAGTTAAAGACAGTGAGATGGTGGAAAGAAAAGCCATCGGGTCCAGGAAGTATTTGTTATTGTTAGATTCAGATGAGCATGGACGTTGCATTGCTAAAATGGCTATAAAACGGACCTTTGGATGTCAAGCAGCTAAGACAAGAAGAGCTCTGAGAGGGTAGGAAGTGAGGGTAAAAGTGATCAAAATGAAAGACCGAGCAAGCAAAATTAAAGACATTATCCAAGAAATTGATGTAAGTGAAAGTGAATGCTGATCGTAAATTTCGCAATTTCTTTCCCTTTTTTTCTTTCTCCAATGACAATATGAAGTGTCAAATAAGCGTGTGCTCATACTTATGCACTTTTGAAATAAAAATAAAGAGTACACATACGATTGTGTGGGGTTATACACATACGTTTGTGTGTGTGTGTGTGTGTGTGTGTGTGTGTGTGTGTGTGTGTGTGTGTTCATCTGGGATCAAATTTGCTACAGTGAAAAACCCCCGGTTGTGAAAAATTTCTTGCTGCAAACATGATTTCGTTGTAGAGGACTTTCACTGTAGATAGATACATAGATAGATAGATATACACACACAGAATAGAATGATTGAGATTAAGAGCTGCAATTCATAACACTGAATCACTAATTCCCTGACTGATTCCGATCATTGAGTACATTAATTAAGGGTATGTTTGGAACTAGATCTACAACAGACTGTACAATCACTTCAAACAATAAGTGTAAATAGTGTGCTCTTCTTTGTCCTTCCAGGCAACATAACAAGCTGCTGGAGCAAGCATCAGTGAAGTCACCTTCAGCATACCAGGAAGAACAGTTCTACAGACCTGTGGGAGACTTTTTTACCCTGGACTGGCCCTCAATGCCCTGAATAGAGTGGACTAGTTTGAACAGCAAGGCAGAAACTGAAGGAAAGGTGTTGAAAACAACATTCTGTGAAAGGCATCACTGGGAAAAAAAAAATCTGTAGAAGACTGAGTTTTCTATTGAAAATCCTTTTTTGGGACATTTATACAAAAACCAGAGGACACCTTGAAAAGGGTCTTTGGTCCAATACTTTTTTTTTTTTTTTTTGCATGACCTGCTGCTCACGTGAGCATCCTGGAATGTCTTTGAGTTCAGAAAAGGACCTTAGAGTCTAACACCTGATTTGGGACTGTCTGGCCAAACTGTCGCCTTTTGGTGTTGGAGGAGTGTTTTCTGAATTAGGCCTGTGGATGCTTGGTGAGGATGACTTGAGTTGGCAGGCCTAGCATCCCCCTTATTCACAGATAGAGCGAGAGAGCCCGGCAGTATGAAAACACAGCTCACGAATGTGCCATGCTGGTGTTGCGACTGAAGCCCTGTAGTAAAGACCATCATTATCCCTATCATCATTTGTCCAAGCTGAGGAAGATCCCACGGCCTCAAGAAACTAGACTACATATCTGAACGGCTGGAGGAAGACAAAGCGCCGATACCCCCTGCGACGACATCCTCAGTCACTCAAGCAAAACCAACTAAAATTCCTTTCAACCGGTTCCTCACAGAGAAATACACAACTGCGGCAGAAGTTAAAGACAAGTACTGAACAGGTTAGCAAGCCCTATGAAATCATACCTAAGGTCGTAATGCCACTTGCACACACTTTTAGTCATCCTCTCACACGCACGCACTATCTTGCGTTTGACTGCAAAAGGGCTTTCTCTAAGAAGTGATTCCATCCATCCACTTTGTAAGTGGTATGCCGCAGTCGACAACATTTGAATTGAATTGCTTTTATTGTCATTACACGTTCGTGCAACGAAAATTTCACTTAACAGGCACGCTCTGCACAAGAAACATGAAAAACAATAACGAACACGGAATACAGTGCAAAGGGCCTGCCGGTACTCGCTGTGTGATGCGCCCCGAGATCTAAAGGGATATTGATACGGAGTAAAGTCCATTTCATCTTCCCAAAAAAAGCCTCACGAAACACTTGTCAATCGGGTTTTTCGAATAAATTAGTCAAATGAAAGTGAACAAGAGATCTGGGCCAAATAAATGAGCTGCAGTTGATTGATTAAAACGGAGTATGTGCGATTCAACAGTTGAAGGGGGAAATGTGAGAAGATATGCAGGAGGTAAGCTGGGCTGCCACGGGCTAGTGAAAACAGATATGGGAGGGTGGGGGGAGCGTAAATATTGCAACACAATTCTGAGGCTCTTTATGAAGATGCGTTAGCAAAATTTTTCAAAAGTAAAGCTCAAAAAGGAGAACTGTTATCGTGTCGAATTAAAGCATATGCCTATTAATATTCGTAGACCGTTCCCAATATGTTTTTCTCCTTTCAGAGTCCATTTTGTGCCCATATGTTCCTTTTAAATTCTGGCAACGCTTGTAATGCTGAAATGGAAAATGAAAATTCCATTCGGAGAAAAACCAAAGAAAGAAAACAAAGACTGGGTCCAGATCAAATTACATGGTATACGGTCTGTTTCTTAACCACTGCGTACAAGCCTATGGCGGACTATCAGTGAGCTAATCCTCCTCTGACACGAACATAACATGTCACAAAATAATGTACAAAAAAATGTTATATGACTATGGTCATGTCCACACTGCAGCGTGTGACGCCCAATTCGGATTTTTTGTGAAATCGTCTCGTTTTATGGACTCATTCACATTAGAAAAACAAATGGTATTTAGAATGTGAACGGAAGGCATCCGTGATGTGATGCGCATGCACACAAAGCACGTCAAGTGACTCGTGGCACAGTGTTTATGGAAGTAAATATGGTCCCACGTGTAGAGGGTCGTCTCAGATCGACAGAGGAGCAAGTCGGGAGGTAGAAATATTTGGGGGAAATGAGACCATGCTTTTTGATCTCTTCGTTTCATGGAGACATCTGCTAAAGTTGACATCATGTCATTTCCGGGTGTAACGGATGAACCGTCTGCATGGCTGAATTACTACTATCGCCGCAAAGGTCAACTTTACGCTTTATGTTTCAAGTGGGATTAAATTAAAGTAAAATATGAGGTCAACACCGTTACTAAAAACAACTTTGCAGATTCACGGACAATTGTCAGTGGTATCCCAGACAAATAGTCTTCCCCTCCTACGTGGTGCCCATATTGGGCACTACAAATCAGATAAACCAGACTTCTCAGTCCGCGCCTGTGGCCACCCCGATGCATCTCTCTGACCAGTGTGGTGTTTTGTCACCCTAGGCACCCTTCTGAAAATTCCTGGCTACGCCCCTACCCTACACATCAACTACTCACAATCACTCATACTAATTATGAGTTCCTTTCTCGCAGTTCTTTCCAGCCATCCCCCCTCTCCTCATGCGACTGACAGAGCTGCTCTCCATCTGCCTCCTTTCCGCATTTCCATCCGTCCCTTCTCATCCACCACAAACCCCCAACCCACCCCTCTGTCTGTTGTATTGTTGCCTTGTCTCGTTCACTTTGCATGGATTTTGACTGCAGCTAAGGGGCAAGTTTGCATCTAGCAAGTTAGAGTTTGTATACTAGCCCATGCATGCAGGCGCATTTGGTCAGAAAGGAAAGGGGGGGAAAATACTTGCCCGAAGTGGATTTGTTTATCAAATGTGCTGTCAAATCATATAAAAAACATATACGGCCTGAGGAAAAGAAAATGAAAGGACTCAAATGAGGCGAGGCCACTCTGTAATCAACACAACTTTTACCACTGTATGTTATTCATTGTCTATAAATAGTTCACTCACAGCGAGTGGAATTGAGAGCAGATAATTATTTTGGGGTTTTTTTTCCTGTTATGTATCGTAGTGCTCACTTGCACACATCATAAAACAATAATATAGGACTGCAGTCATGTTGCATTACATTTCAGGATATTTCAGGCCAGAATAATTCACCGACATTTCACAAACAATAGAGAAACTAAGACAAGATGTGCATTATTATGCATGCCGGCTTTCACTGAGACAATAGTATGTGAAAGCTTTATGATCGCTTCCTTAGTTTGTGTGAGCATTTCTCCAATCACGATGCAATTCAGCCTTTCGATTGCTCCTTTTCATTGGGGGGTTTGATGTAGTGCTGCGACACCCAGGTCATTACGTCCGTTGTCTTCACAGCTACCAACAGAACTGCGTGCAATTCATCCGATTTCCTCCTCCCAATCATTTCACCATTTTAGTTTCATGTCACTCTCTCCATTTCGGTTAATCTCTGTCACTGTCCAATTTTCTCCATCCCTGTCATCCATTTGGTTTCCCTGATTCTCGTAATCTTCTTCAGCCAATCACTCCACCTCACATCTCTCGCTGTGTTAAATTGCCCATTGGTCTTGTGCTCGGTTGCGCTGACCCAAATAATAATGGACAGTCTCTGCGAAGTATGTTTCACGATTCAATCCCCAGAACGACTGCTTGAAGTAAGAGGAAAAACTTTACATCTAGTAACAGTTGACTGCATTTACGTCAAGCGATTCAAGAAAGGCGGATCACCAACACGAGCGCTTTAAAAAACGTCTCCTCTTCATTGTGTTTTGGCCGTTAAAATGTATGAAAATCTCTCTTTAGGTCACTAACAATGCCACTGTTAGCTGTTTGCTTTGTTTGGCAGGAGACCCTATTTTGCGGCTTACACTTTGTATGACATCATACCCTCTCGAAATTATTAGGCATCTGGTGTACTGTAATACCCTCGGATGTAAGAAAGGAGATCCACAGTCACCGATGCACCTTTCAGACGTTTCTTGAACGCCAGCAGAATAGTAAAGGAATAAAGGTGAATACACTCACACAGAAACTGCTTTCAGCCACAGCTCACGCCGAGACGCAGGCACTCCTACGCAGACTTGTCGACGTCACAAGCCACTTAAAGGCGCATTCCTAAAACAGACACTACAATACGTACAGCGTTTTCTACACAGTTTGAGCGCTTAAGCTTTTTGGTGTTTAAAAATGCAAAACAAGAAAGTGTGTTTAAAAGTGATTCAGGGTTTGTACCTACATGTTTAAAGTGTGGAGGAAGGAAAAACCTTTTTTTTTAAAGGGGAAGTCAACCCAAAATATTTCTTCAGAATAATCTGTTCTCCGTGTTGTAAAATGCAAGTGGGAATAGTCTTTCGATAAAACGCCTTATATAATACAGTATTGACAGTACAGTCCTCACTGAGACTTTGCAGCAGTTTTAAAACAGTTTCACATTTCTGTTTCCCATCAGGAGCTGGGCACCAACATGGCAACCGAAAGTCTTGCGGAGCTTCGCGATTGGCTCTTCTTGCTCCTGCTGTGCCTCACTTTATTGGCTGAGGTGCTGGAACTGGCTGCAGCTGCGATTGCCTTGGAGACGGGTGAGGGAGATGAGGGAATTGTTTGCCCCTCAGTCTGCCGCTGCGATGAGGGTTTTGTCTACTGCAATGACCGCGGACTCAGTCTAATTCCTCCTCTACCGTTGACGGCCGCCATCCTCTACCTGCAAAGCAACCGGCTGAGTAACGCTGGCCTGCCTCCGTCACTGGAGCGCAGCACTTCCATACGAGTTATTTACCTGTATGCCAACCAGTTGGATGAATTCCCTATACACCTTCCGCCGTCGTTACGAGAGCTCCATTTGCAGGATAACAACATACGAATGTTACCACGATCATCTCTGGCCAAGTTACCACTACTGGAGCGTTTACACTTGGATGATAATTCAATATCTACAGTGAGCATACAGGAGCGTGCTTTTTCTGGGACTCCACGGCTCAGACTGCTGTTTCTCTCTCGGAACCACTTGTCGAGCATCCCTGCAGGCTTGCCTGCATCCTTGGAGGAGCTGCGATTAGACGACAACAGAATCAACACCATCCCCACGCATGCCTTCCGAGGGCTCTCCTCCTTACGACGCTTGGTTCTGGACGGGAATCTGCTCGCCAACACACGCATTGCAGATGACACCTTTTCTCGCCTCTCCAATCTGACGGAGCTGTCACTAGTCCGAAATGCCTTGCAGTCCCCTCCGGTCAACCTCCCATCAGCTCATCTTGTTCGGCTCCATTTACAGGACAATGGGATGACTCACATACCACGAGGGGCTCTGGATGGAATGCGACGGCTCCAGAAGCTAGACCTATCAGGAAATAATCTGACCAGTCTGCCCCGAGGGCTTCTTAAGGATGCAGATAGTCTGGAGTTGCTGCTGCTGCGAGGAAACCCCTGGTACTGTAGTTGCAGTCTTCGCTGGCTCCACGCATGGCTTCGTAGCTGGGGGGCAGCTGTAACAGTCAGGGGTTTGACCTGTCAGGGGCCCGAGGCGGTGAAGGGCCAGTCCCTTAAAGACCTCACCTATCTAATGGAACAGTGCGAAGGACCTCCAGCTGGTCCGGCCATTGGAGTCGGGGGAAATCCATCAGAAAAGAACGAAGGAGGTGACGATAGTGTTGGAGGGGGCGGGCAAGGTGTATCCCATGGCAGCACCACCACTAACTCTTTGTTGGGCCCCACGCAAGGTTCCCTGTTCACACTCCGAGCCAAACGGCCAGGTCTGGTTATGCCTCTTCCTGCAGGGGGAGAGGGACATGTAACCGGAGGGGCCTTAGAGTTGACTGTGAAAGCTCTCTCTTCGGACAGTGTTCTGGTTAGCTGGTTGTGCCCGCAGCCGGCACCGTCGTTCCGTCTATCGTGGCTGAGGTTAGGTACCAGTGCGGCACTCGGCTCCATCACAGAGACTCTTGTTCCTGGAGAGAGGAGGCAGTACCATCTCACCCAACTCACACCACGCTCGCATTATCTCATTTGCCTGCTGCCATTACGCCAGGAGACCTTTCTCGGCTCCAACATGGGGACAGCTCGCGTTGGCGGGGTTGAAATGAACACTAAAGATTCGACTCCAGCCTGTGCTCAGATAGAAACTGGAGAGGCTGTAGTGAACTCCAGGGGAGAGGGGTCAAATAAGGACACGCAAGACTCTGAGCTATCAGCCTTGCCGTTGGCAGGGATCATTGGGGGAGCCACAGCGTTAGTAAGCCTGCTGCTCATCTTTGGTATTTTTTGCTGGTATGGACAAAGACCAAGTTACAAGTCAGGGGACTCAAATTCCTACAACAGAGGCCGAGGAGCAAAAAATTACGACGACTATGTAGAGTCGGGCACCAAGAAAGACAATTCCATCTTAGAGATCAGAGCCCCTCCTACAGGCTTCCAGATGACGGCCATGGCACATCAGCCCCTGCAGCCCAAACTGGAGGATGTCACCTACATCCACACCATTTTCCCCTCTTCTTCTTCTTCTTCTTCTTCCCATGCAAACGGGACATACAGGAGCAGCCACAGAGCCGGCAGCCTCAATGGCACCATCCTTAGCCAAACCAGCCACCATCATGTCACTTATGGTACCAACCGTGGCTACAGAGAGGGCGGCATTCCCGACATAGATTATGCCTACACGTGATAACCCAGGGCCACACTCCCTGAGCCTTGAATGCCTGGCGCCATTTCTATGATGACGACCCTGTGGCCGCTGGCCATTTTGTCCTTGGTTTCCAAAGTACCCTTTGTGCCTCAGCTGGTTCAAGTCTGATATGTTTGCTAAGTAGAAGAGACTGTTGTCAGCCATGTTGATCGGATCTTGCTATTGCGTGACCGAAGTAATTGTCCTGCTCTACTGTACTCTACTTCTGTAACACACTTTTTACAGTGGGCCCTTCTATCAGAGCTATTTATATATGGTTACATTTTTCTCTTTTGGCTATCTCTGTGTCTTTCAAAAGTGCTGTTCTTCATACACAGTAACTTATTTGGGGTTGATATACTAGGTTTAGCTGATGTACAAGGAGATATATTTATAATACACAGGAAAGGCAATTAATGTGTGTATAGATAGCTCCCATATGTTCCAACCAACTGTACGCTCTTTGCTGTGTCGATGACGGGATGACAGAGGGAGAAATTGACGGTTGTTATAACCCACAGATGACAGTAAATCGCGGTTGACATGAAAATACGTGTTTCAAGCACCCCCCTCCCCATCTTTTCCCCTGGATTAATTCACCCAATTTAATTGTTCCTCCTTCCTGCCTCTTTGTTTTGAGCCGAGGCGCTTTCATTTCTCTCGTCTTTTGTGGTTCCGTGAGTAGAGGACGACTTTGTTCTCGCCAAAGGAGCTGACAGCAGTGATAAGACTTCTGACAAAGACATGAGACACAAACCGCCACATGGGGAGACTAATGAGTGCGGGAGAGAGAGCAAGAGGAGAGAGAGTCAGTGTGATGGATGGATAGATGTTTAGATGGGAAGAGCAAACATGAAGAACAGAAGAGAGTGAATCCTGCTGTTTTAGGAATGAGATTGAAAGAATTAGTTTAACGCAGAGTAGGTGCAGAGGAGGCGCGTAGGAGGAAGAAGATAAGTTAAAAAGGCTCCGTTACAACATAGGTGTAAGTCAAAACATGGCTAGATATCTGAAGGAAGGTGCGTCAGAACCCCGTCCCATCAATGTGACTACTGGGGACGGCATGGCGTGGTTGCCTCTCAATCCAGAGGTTGGGGGTTCAAACTCCAGCCATTGTGACCTTGCCAAAGTGGCCTAAGCACGATATTGAACCCGCAGTTACTCCTGACGCTGCGTCATCAGAAGGTAAATGAGGAAACCGTGTAAAGGGCTTTGAGTACCAAAGATAGAAAAGCGCTTTTTAAGTGACAGCCCATTTACCATTTACTACTACACAAAGTGAAGCTCCAAAAGATATGACGGGGACTCTTATTCCTCGTATGTGATGACGTAATAACTACAGTTATCTTGAACGATTGGACATGGAATAGATTAGTCCAGATGGGGGGGATATTCTGTCTCCCATTCTGAAATGAGGAAGACCCACACATTAGAAACACATCAGCTGTCGAATTACTAAGATTTCGCATTATCAAGTCAACCTCAATAATGACACAAAAGAAACCAAGTCATGCATCTTAGACTCTTAATTTAGTAACTCAAATTATACGACCGAGACCGAGTTTAAATAACAGAAACAAACCTTTAAGAACCTCATCATTTTCTGATGGAAATTAAAAGTAGCAGCGTTCTAATTACACGGCAAAATTGGATTTATTAACAATATAATCAGTGTCTTTTAAACCCATATGAGAACGTATGGTTAAAATGATTTTATTTATTGTGTCATTAATAATTTTGGGATTTGGGAATTTCTCCATTGCGAGACTAATAAAGGTTTTCTTATCTTATCTTATTATACTGTCACAGAAAAAAGTCACATTTAGTCTTAAATATATGGATAAAATTAATAGTTTTATAGCAACAGTTGAAGTACACAGGATTCCTTATTTATTTATTTTTTTTGTCAATCTTATAACTGTCAAAAATAAGGCCCGATATCGATACCTGGTATTTCTGTGTGGTCCTACAACTAACTCCTTTGTACAATAGCAAATTTGAAAAAGTTCCACAATTGAAAATCTTCTGATGCATGTGTCTATTCTCGATTTAAAAAAAAATATATATATATAACAAGATGTCATCAAATATAGCATAGACGCATAGATAAAGGCGAAATAATTTGTTTGGACTTTTTGACTCAGCGGGGTATTTGATATCAGTTGCCACCTTGTGTGAGATGAACTAGATGGAACGACACAGTTGACTCAGAGCCTATCGTCCAGTTTGAGTAGCCTTCAAGCAGCAAAGATACACGAGGGGATGTTTTGACAACAGGGACAACAGGCTGACCGCCACACTGTGCACTTCAACATACACGGCAAGAGAGCAGGGAGGGTGCCAGCTGCTTTCCAAATGCCCTCGCCGGTATATTCTAAGGGAGGAGGAACAGTTGTGCAGCAATGTTGGCAGAGCTACTGGGTTGTTTTAATTTGATTTTTTAATGTATGTGCTTGTTTTGCGGTTTCTATTTAATAGCACTCTGGCTACCTTCCACTCTGTACAAATCGTTATTCCTTGAAAAAAATAAATGTCACCCCCGATGTGATGATGAGAACGCTGTTATGTATAAAAATGGGTGCAAAATTCTATTTCAGTTATTTGTCCGTTGTCTTTTTTTTCTACACGAACAAATAAAGACCGAATAAAGAGAGGGGTGATTTCGACGAGCTCATTGTGTATAGGACATGCGGTGCGTGTGTGGGAGGAGGGTCATTAAAACCAAGAGACAGCCGAATATCTCACTTGGCGGGCAAAAAAGAAAAAAGAAGAAAGATATGCAAAGCCAAGATTATTTGTATGATTTGTGCCGAGACGTAATGGACCTTATTATGACACACACTGGACGAATGCATCAACGGATACATGTGGCCGTTCAGTTTGCAAGAAAACCGCAAAACAATTAGCAGGCATATCCATCTTAATGCTGACACATTTGTGCGTCAAAGCACACCAGAAAGTGTGCGCATTTGTTCAGATGCCATTTATGGTCCTGAGTGAAGACGCCGAGTCGCACTCAAGTGAGTGCAAATTCCTGCCTGTTGAATGGATCGATGTGAGGGATGTATGACTGCATCTTGGTGTGAATGCTTGTGAACGGCGTGTCTGGATGGGAAATGTGTGTGGTCTGATGATGGAGATGAAAAACAAGAATTGACTGTACAAACTGAGATTACAAGATGAAATACAGTATTTCCAAGCATATATAGAGTGGCTCTAAAAAAGAAATGGAAAAAGGTCTACACAACAAATACAGGTTTTGTCATACAAAAAAATGATCAAGCTAAATTATTTCAAAGCTTTTCCCACCATGAATGGAACTGGGAAAAAAAAACATTCTAGAGAGTTGTAATGTCAGGATGTAAAAAGAGTGCACCAGTTACAATAGTTTGGGTTTGTTAATTATAGTTTCTTTTTATTTCATTTTGATTTGATGAAATGGGATTTTTTAAAAATGTAATTGATGTCATTTTGTCAGTTTTTAGGATGTACAGTACACTAGATGAACCCCAAGACACTTTATTTGTCATAGTTAAATATAATACTCAGACCAACTAAGTGAAATTGCATACTCTTTTGTGGCACACCAGATGATCTCTCAAGGCACACCGGTTGAGAGAGGTTTAACTGGTTTAACTTAAAACGTATGGGGGGAGAGGACAAAAAAAACAATTCACTTCATACCATACCCAATATCAAAGGCAGGGAGTTAGGGCAACGAATGTACCTCCCACCAAGTAAGCAAAAATGAAAATAAATGTTTTTCATTTCGAAAAAAAAAAAAGGTAACATTCCAAAGTGCATAGTCCAAAGTGACCTGCAGCGATTGAGGGTGGGGTCGGATGGTGTGTGGGAAGAACGCCGTCTGTTCACGATTCGATTCCCTTTGTGAGTCGACGGGTGTTTAGCATTCTTGCTGGATTTAGGACAGATGCTCGTGAACCGCTTCCCCAGATGGCGGAGGCGAAAACAGATTGCGAGGATGGGAGGACGGCGGCGGCGGCCATCGTTAATGACTCTGGAGGCTCTGCAAAGACATCGGCAACAATACACGTCCGGTATGGCGAGGTCTTGCAATGTATCGCCGCTCTGCCTTTTAGTGGATGTTGTTTGCTTGCTTTGGGGTTAATGGACCGTGAAGCCGCACTTGGATTTCTACGGTGGCCGCGCAGAAGGTCAGGTGGAATAGGGGAAATGGCCTTGAAAAACTCTGGAGAGGATGAAGTCTTTTTAACAGCACGGCCAAGGGTCATATGGTATGTGTGCACTCGGTATGTTGATGTTTATAAACCGCCGATGCGCCACTGAAGGGAAACATCGTATTAACGCATCTTGCTAGCCTTTGAGCCATTCTTTCGTTGAGATTGTTTTCATTGGCGTCAGTCTTCATATATTGTAAACGGGTCATTTTCATAAAATTTGATCACTATCAGTGAAGACATCCATAACCCATTGAATTTTCTTTTGAAAATCCATTCATTTTTCCGACATACTGTAAATATCGGAGTTATTGGCAATTCGTATCATTCAAATGGTAATAAGTGTTTGGAAGAAAAAATTTTTTTCACCCTTCTGAAGATCAGAATTCAATTGTTGAATATAAAGAATTTTCTTCTTATTAGAATGCTTGTTTCCATAAAAACGACACAAATGCATCTTAGTGTCTTAATTCTTTCCATTTCGAATAGTCGCAGAAAAGTCTCAATGGACTTCACATGCCCACAGATGACAAATATGAATCACATCCCCAAAAATTAAGCAGATTCATATTCTCCCGCAGACAAAGAGATGACAGACTTCTTTTGTTTTTGTTCCTTTTTGCCCGTGCCGGGAGTCGGCGGCTCACGGCCGACCAACAATGCAACATTTTAAGGTGAAGGATCGGCATTTGACCAGTGTCGTCTTCAAACATCAAATCAAGTTTTAGGAGATTCTGATCCAAATTGAAATGAAGCAATTTCATGTGCTCAGAGGCCCATATCGCATCAGATGTGGTTGTAATTGCTTGATCTTACTGAGACTTTTTGTGCTTTTGTCATTTGGCTCTCCACTTCTATTAGCAGTCAGAGATGCAGAGCAGCCTCTCCGCCAAAAGGGCGAGGACCCGGGTGAGGTGTACGTATCCATGACAACCTCAGCGCCTCTGATAAGACACTCTTAAATGACCGTGATCTTCCTTTCCAGAGGTGACGGCGAGGTGGAGTCCAATCAATATTGCATCTTTTGTACATTCTGCACGCAAACTTGAGGCTCATGCGGGTGGTTTTCAAAGCGAAGGCCCGGTTAACCGCAATTCTTCCTCTGTGTTCCGGGAGCAGCCTGTACTCATCAGCGCAATACCCTGAGATCATTTTGGAAATGTATCATTGTTGCAGTCCATTATCGACTCTGAGGCCTTTCAGCTAAATTATGCTCACGTTTGACACAACTAAAAGATGCAGGCGTGTAGATTCGAGTACGTATCTGTTGGGTTTTATCCTTCCACCGTTACGACTGAGATCCAGGTGGGGTTTTTTAGATAGGTTTCCATTGAGTTACATCACTTAGCGTCACGGTTCGAACGAACACTCAGTAGGTCATTCATTCAAATTTAAACACACTGGGAGAGAGAAATGGCACCGAATCGTTGACATATGGACGTACAGAGTGGGATCTCGGTGGTACTTGGATGTTGTGTCATTTTCATTCTTGGTTTTCTTAATTGTCACTCAAGTGTATCATCGACAATAAATCAAGCACAGCATACGCGGATAGGGAAAGAGGACATTGCGCAGCTCACTGACAGTAACGGTGTACATTGTGCTCTTATTCTTTCCAGGGCATATTATTAAGTATACAGTATTTATGGGGACAGGCCGCAGTGAGGCATTTTGTTGTGCGGCAATACGTCAGTGTTGGCAGCACAGTGACCTGTACAGTTTTTGTCTTTACCGCTAGGTTTTATTCCAGTTCTACGGTCACTGTCATATTTCTTCTCGCTGGCATTGCGAGTACCCCTCGGTGGCGGCATCACCAAAAAAAGTCGAAAGAATAAAACGAATCTCATGGAGTACAGTTGTCTCACGAGAATATACATGTGAGGAAAATAAAGTTTCAAGCTCAAAAGTGATCTGCAGCCTGTAGGGCACATTCTTAAAGTGTCCTAAAACAGACAATGCTTTAAAGGAGACATCTTATGACAAAAATGACTTGTTTAAATGATTCTTTACTCATTGCTGTATCTTCTCAGGGCCTGCAACACTAATACCCCTTTCCCACTGAAATTAGCGGGTAGTCGTGACCCGCGGTGACACGCAACCAATTGGCAATATGCCCCTTTCCCATTGACCAACAGAAGGCGATTCTGTCGATTCGGACACGGATCGACACGGTTCGACGCTGGCCAGTGAGCCTTTCCCAGTGCCCAAAAAAGCGCGTTTACCTGTGATTTTGCGGCAGTGGGAAAGGGGTATAAGTGTGAAATTAAGTGAGTAAATCTTGAGTGACCGACCTCTTTAACATAATGTTGGCGTTCTACCCCACTGTGACAAAACAGTTGGGCTAATTAACATCGCCCCCCCGCCCCCACACACGCACCGAGTTTTGCCACCAATGAGGTGACAGCCAAGCTAACGTAACCATCCAGAGCAAAAGGACCACTTTGACACAGCAGCCGTGATCATGCAATGGAATCTCTATAGGTGCTTGCTTAAAGTGAGATGACCGTGTTTATTTCTTAGAAACGACCAAGCTAATGACGGTGCTGTTTGTGTTCTTACAAATAAAGTATTGTCATTTTCTGTCAGCAAAGAGCGCTTACTTGTTGTGTTTTTCACCGCTCGAAATAAAGTCACACAGAAGCACCGGCACAAATCTCCGTCAGTTTGTTGATCTCTGCAGTATATGTGCAATATTGGAGGCTGTGAGATCTGGTGATTGATTATGAAGGGAAAAAAATAATGACTCTGAAAAGTTGTCAGTGTTCGAGAATCTGGTTGGAGAATACTTTGTGAGAGCCACCCAGCTGGGACCTGGGGAAAAAATGCATAACGTGTCTCCTTAAGACCCTTAAGTTGAGGTGTTATAACAGTATAACGGCAACATTCTTCTCAACATTTATTATATTTTAGCAGGTAAGATATTCCCACTTCTTTGGCTGTTTTTCACATGCTGTTGAAAGAAACAACTGTGTGTTCAACGGTGACTGTACCCTGCAAGTGAGGTTGAAAAGTGGATCCCCCGCCCTCCCTTTTTCTTTTACGATGAACAGCTTCCTGCCGAGGCCCAAAATGACACCCAGAGTTCAACTGGCAGAAAAGACTTCAGCTGCAGCAGTGCAGCTTAAACAATGACACGAAGCGCACTGTGAAGCTCCATAAAGCCGAGAGCAGCTGCAGCCGGGCGATAATTCTCCCCGGGTGGGATTTTATATACTGTCATTTAAGGGATTATTATACAATTATTGATTACAGCCATTTTCAATACAGGAGCTCATTCTTAGCTCAGTGCATTGAAATGCATTTTAATAAATTCCAGTCTTGTTTTGTTTTGGGGTTTTTTTCCATCCACTTCACCTTCTCCACGCTTAAACATTTTGCAGGATAGCAGCGAAGCATCTTCGGGTGTTTGCATACATTATGCTCCTCGAGCTAAAGGTCAATATCGTCCTGTTAATATATGCATTGCACTAAATGTGCGTGGGCTTGAATGCATACATTTCACACAGAACTGGTGTTGTATAGCCCGACTGTAACATGTCAGTTTAGAGTCCAAATCGACTGTAATTAAGGAATCTAATTCACAGAGTTAAAGGCGCAGTGAAGTACGTGTGACTGAGCCCATTTTTTTTCAGTGTGACTAAATTCTAAATAGACGGGGGGAAAGAGAGAACTGTGACTTGATGCAACGTAAGAAAAACGCGCAAAGGACATTATAGCCTAATGATACTATATCATACAGCGCAGTGATTTAAAACAGCACACATTACGCAAAAAGGCACACACCCTAAGGAAAAGGAAAATCAATATTCATCACACATGCTCAGATTTTCAAACATCGCAGTCCAATCTGTCTTGGAGCCCCAGTCTGCATTTGCAATCCTTTGATGAAGTCATCGACGGAAAGTGGACAGAAGCACCGCAAACAAATGAGAGACGGGTAAACAAGTGCACCTGTTCACCCCTGAGTGACGGGGGACTGATGGTCCCCAAGGATCGAGAGAGCTGCAAAACAAACAACCGATTCATTCTCTCCGCAAAGACAGAATCGGCGAACTACCTCCCAGCTATAAAGTGATCCAGCAACAACAAAACATTAAGCCGTGGCCTGAAATCCTCTGAAGCAATAGCTGGAGAGGACATCGCAAGAATCAACAAGGTGGAGAGAGAATATAAAAGAAAAAAAAGGAGAGAGCCTCCAGTGATTCGACGGATACCAACTGCATGAACAAAAATGTCCAACAGACACTTTGGTGTCACTGCTTGATGCCTCGGCGGGAAATTAGCCTCATATTCACGCTTTAATCATGTCACTAAGATATATTTTACTGTATGATTCCCTGAGGAATAAAAGAAGATGCTGACTACTATGAGGACTATAATGCATCCTCTTCGAGCACATTGTGTTCCTCCCAATGTTTATTTTCTGCAAAACATCTCAGCGGTGGGGCAGTTTGTCAGTACCAATGGAAGGTCCGTCAATCCGTCGCTGGCACACTCCCGTTGTGCTTGTGGACCGACGACCGATGGGCACTTTAGGAGTGTTCACGCGGCAACATTTGCTCCGGTGCTGCCCCAGTAGAGCGTTCACACGTGCAAAGTTACACTGGTCAAGCCCCTGAAAACAGCTTAAACCGGCCAAATGCTCGTTTGCAGGGCAGCACCGATGTAAAATGGTACATGTGAACGCTAGAGGGTTAAAAATTTGCTCCGGAGCAAATGCTCGTTTGCGGGGGGGGGGGGGGGGGGGGGGGGGGGAGTAGCCTCGCTACGCGTGAGAAGAGTTGATTACGTACGGCTCAAATGCGTTGCTTTCGTGCTCTGTTGTACTTACGTCATCTTTCCTTTTGTAGGAGACTTGACTGTCTCGGAGTTGTTTGTGTAGTTTGTTCCTCTGTTGTGTGTTCACAACCCCCCCCCCCCCCCCCCCCCCCCCATTGAATTTATTTTGTGATTGCCTCTCTTGATTTTCTGTTTGGCGCATTATATGTTTGCTTTTCTGAGTTTCATTGAAGTCATCGTTGATTTACGTTTTCGGGGGCGGTCCTTGAACGCCTCTCGAGCAGAAGGCACGGAGACCGAGAAGGAGAAGGACGTGCCTGTACAGTAGTTCCTTGAGTTGTGTATGTTTTAAAAAGAACCAACACGACAGCTCTTTTTTTCGCTTTGCACCGCTGCAGAAACTGCCATGTGAACGCAAGTGGGGCTGCACCGGGGTTAACACGCTCAGCGGCTTTGTACGTGTGAACACTCCGCAAAATTTGCTCCAGTGTAAGATATATCGCAACAAAATACATCGTTGCAGCACCGGAGCAAATGTGTGCCGTGTGAACACCCCTTTTGAAACATTGATGTAATAAGTGCCAAGAGAAGCGACTTTCGGTCGTCACCTGAACTGTTATTAAACCGACATCATGTTTTGCGGAACACGTTGGCGCGTTGGTATGGGAGTAAAGATTCTTGTCTGGCAAATTCGTTCAAGCGTATTGGCAAACATGTTCGAACAGACTTGGAGGATAAATGCTAAAAAATAGAGCATAAATGATCAAATTTAGCCTACATTATCCCAATACCTTTCGAAAATTAAGTACGGTATTTTCCACACTATTGGGTGCACCAAAAAGTCTTTCATTTTCTTAAAAGCTCACCGAGCGCCTTAAAATCCGGTGCGTCTTGTGTATGGTCATTATGGTAATACATCGACTCCAAGATGGCTCCTTCCTGGAGAAATGCTTCCTAAGTTATAACTTGCTGTTGTGCAGTGAACTGTGCCGTTGCTTATTAAATAAGTTTTTGTTGCAGCTCCGGAAAAATCAAGGAAGTTAATTTTTTTTAAAACAGTCTCAACAAGTACGTCTTTGTCTGTCTCCGTGCCTTCTTCCGTTCGACTCGAGAGACATTCAAGACTGCCTCCGAAAAACGTAAACCAGCGATTACTTCAATGAAACTACAAAAATTGAAAATAATACATCAAAACTGAAAAGCAAGCAAGGATATCACAAAATAAATTCTATAGCCCCCCCTACAGAATTTATATTGTGATTTCATCATTTGTGAATACACAACAAAGAAATAAATAACTACTACTGAGACATCTGATCGTAGTAGTTGTGGCGCTATGATCAAGGAAATGCCAATGCGTTTTTCGGAGGCGGTCATGAACGCCTCTCGAGTTGACCGGAAGAAAACAAGGCACAGAGAGTGACAAAGACGGGGCCTGTATTTGTTGAAAAAAGGAGAGCTGTGGTTGTGGTTTTATTATTTTTTTTAAATGCAGGACTTTTATTAATGGTTTTCACAGTCTCAACAAATACAGGTACTGTTCGTCTTTGCCCGTCTCCGTTGCCTTCAATTCCGTTCCACTCGAGAGGCGTTCATAGCCGCCTCGAAAAACGTAAAGTAATTATTACTTCAATGAAACCACAAAGAAAATCAAGCGAGGAAATCACAAAATAAATTCTGTAGGTGGGATATAGAATTTATCTTGTGATTTCCTCGCTTAATTTTCTGTTTGATGCATTATTTTCAATTTTCGTAGTTTCATTTAAGTACGGTAATAGTTAATTTACATTTTTCAGAGGCGGTCATGAACGCCTCTCAAGTTGAACGGACGCCTCTCGAGTTGAATGGAAGGAGCATAGAACCATCTAGTGGAGGCATTGTAGATTGCGCCCTATGATGCGAAGCGTCTAATGTATGAAAACATTTTTACAAATGTGTTTACAGTGTTACGGTATGGTGCGATCTCAACCACTATGCACACAAAACAAGAGCCATTAAAACTTGCACGCACAAAAAAAATTTATTCTGAAATCACAGTGGAGACTAACGGCATTGTCAACCTACGTGACTTTTTTATTGTTCACTAAGCTCAGCCTGTCAGGATTATATGTTAAAATAAAATTACCTAAATTCAGCCTTTTTGATGTGTCCTAATTTTCAATCGTAAAAAAACTACAATTAAAAATGCAATTTAAATCAATATCGATCAATATGAAATCCTTGATACCTTAATATACTTTTCAGTCATAACGCCCAGCCCTAATTATCACCATATTATACACACACACACACACACACTGTATTTTAAAAGTGAAGTGAATTCAACAAATGGCAGTATAATAAGCCTCTTCAAAATAATGTTGTTACAATACTCACCATTAACGTGAAGGTTTTCCCTTCCTCACGATGATTAAGCAAAGCTAGCGGAATTATAGTCAGCTGCTGGCTAGCTTGCGCCCTGCTCAGTAGCTTGCACGCGTTCTTTCTGGAGTCTCCCGCAGGTTATTTTGATGCTAACGTAGCATGGCGCGTTGTCAAAGTGCCGCTTTACATTCGTCCCGTTTCTTCGGTGGTATTTTGTCATTGCAAATTAGACACACCGCAGAACCCGTTCCCTCCACAAAGGCGAATCCTTCGGTCCATTCGTCCTGAAGGGTACCCTTTCTCGTCATCTTTTTTTCTTTTCGCCATTTTATTCGTCGAAGGATTAGCTTTGAGCTAATGACCGAGCGGGCTGATTCAAAAGGGGGCGTTTACCTGTTTCCACAGCAACGGCCTACGCAGGGCCAGTATCATCCGATTAAAATTGCTCCTGCAACTGCAGCCCTGAATAGGACATCAATTCAAATCAATGGATGGATTAAACAAGCGAGAATATTTAGTTTTATCTGCGAGCCCGATGCAATTGTCAAAAGAGCCATATATGGCTCGCGAGCCATATGTTCCCAACCCTTGGGCTCAAGGATCAGAAATATGCTTTCATCTTTTTTTCCACATGAACAATGTGTGAGCGGAGGCAATTTGGGAGAAGGGCGCACTGCAGGCAGTGGGCTCTGGCTTTGGACATCTACTTGCAAAGCTCTCAGCCTCACTCATGTCTCGGCCTACGGCCCAACTCGGCAGGGCTCCACTCTGGACTGGGACTGGACTCAGCACTTGTAGTTAGAGCATATTGCGGCATCTCTCAAGCGCTTGACACTTGCTGAAGTTCATGTAGTATAGAAAAACATATTAAGAAAGTCAAAATGCATCGTCTTCAACAACCACATTGTATAGCAGCAAAAATCAATTGGCTTCTTTCAAATACACACGTGGATAAAAGCACAGTTTCACCTGTGTGCACTTGCGCTGTCTAATGATGTTGGTAAATTACAGTTTCACCTACCTGCCCTTCCTTGCCCTGAAATTTTTTTTTCTCAAATTCATTCAAAATGCAAAAAGGGAGACCACTTTGGCCCACGCCATTATCTGAAAGATGCAACCTCATTTTTTCTTTGCACTACTCTTATTTTCCACAATTTGGTTGGCAATTGTCATGGATTCACTCGGTTTTCATTCTTTGGACAAACACTTGACTCGGCCTTTCATTTTGTGAATCATTGCACTTTTGTAAGTTGTGTTTAAAGGGGCACGGCATATTCCACAATGTAAAGTTTAATTTTACAACTCAAAGCAGTAATCCTCCGGGTCTAGAACAACAAAATACATTCTGTCAAAAGACCTTCAAGTTAAAAGTATGAGAACACAGTTTCACCACACTTTCTTGGGTCACATGGCGGATTATTTAAACTATTATTAATATTAATCGATTGCTTAATTGGCCAATATTAGCTTGTTTGAAAAATTGGCACAAGGAAAAAAACAAACATTGTTTCAATTTGCTCATTAAAACATAAGCCCATCCACCTAGAAAAACAAACCAAAAAAATGCTAAATCATATCTTTATTGTTTGTGGGTGTTACGGCACCAAAATATATTTGATATATTTTCAAAATAATTGCAAATGAATTTGTTTTATCAGAATTTTATCTGGCCAAATATCGGAGGCAGCATCAGCACCAAATTACGCATACCGCTCGGCCCGAGTTATTTTGAAGGCCTGACTTTTGACACAATGCTACGCCGATGTTGCCCCAACTTTTCCAAGTGTTGGTGAGCACTCTGATTGTAGAACACGCTTTGCCTTGTACTGAATCGATTTTACACAATATGACAAATGGTTGAGAGTGTCGGCCGTTTGGAAAAGGTGAGAAAAACGATAGAATTCAAAAACAAACTCGAAAATGGTTCCCCTCTCTTTCCTCCACACTGAATATGTCATCAAAAATATTCCATCAAGGTAAAAGTTCATGTATGGACTTCATTCGTCACTTATATGAATGAATGTTTTTGGATGGAAATATGTAGTTATTTCCATCAAATGTATTTTGCTTCACATTTTTGGGTGTGGCGAACAGATTAATTGGATTTTTATTATTTTCTATGGGCTTTTGTACGATTCCGTTTTCATCAGACTTTTGGGAATGGATTTGCTGTAGTGGTATAAACACACAAATGCTGCATCACCGCATACTTGTTCAGAGCTGAAGAAAAGGAAATCAAAGGAGAAAAAAATCTCTTTTGCGATAAGGCATTGTGTCGTAATAAATCCTTGTGAAACCAATCAACAACATTATAAAACAACATTGCAAAATAATACAAGTACATATCATTTTCGATAATTTTGGGAGAGGAATAAGCTGCTTTGTGGTCAACTGCTTTATTTCATTGTCAAAAAAAGGAACAAGCAATGAAAATCAGCGTAGCTCATTTAGGCATAATCCTGCCGCCACGCCGACAAACAGAAATCTCATTAGAAGAGCAGATGCAATATAGTTATCATGCCGATGAATATGTGTTGAAGGGGGGGGGGGGGGGGGGGGGAAAGCAACATGGGGGGATGAATACAGCCAATCTTTTTTTTTCTCAGTATTATTAACCTTTGTCAGTCCAATAGGGATCAACTCATGTTGTGCTATTGTATTTAAAACTCACAGCATTCAAAGGGGAAAGAAGGGCAAAAAAAAAAAAATTAAAACGTTTTTTAAGTGCCACCAACAAGGTTATTGTGGTTGGACCAAAGGCATGCATGCTGTATTGCTGCCACAAACAATGCAGCTGGAGAAAATAGCTCTTCTGGGTGCTTTGTTTGATCAAGAGTGAACTTATTACCTTTATGTCGATGTATGGTACGGAGTATGTATTTTGGACATTCTACATTATGACATTCAGGAGAAATGGCAGAATGTTCAGCAGCCAGAGTGATTCACACCAAGATAAGTGCTTTGTAAACCTCCTCTTCCACAAGCCCCCCCCCCCCCCCCCCCCTCCTCCCCCCCCCACCCCCGCTCCCTCCCCCACCACACCTTCCCACACTGTGTTTGCTAACCTCCAGAAGTATATCGACGGCAAGCAACATTCTCCTTCAGCTATGCAACTTCCGCTGATTGTAAGCAGATTAACAATGCACGAGTATCTTTAAAAATACATCAAAACACGCAAACATTTGCAAATGCTGACCGAGCACTTTCACTTTCCTGGCAACCACTCAACAATGTGACAACGTGAACACCCGCGCATGGATAAATAGATATATCACGTGACTCGATGTTGCAGCAATAAATGTGATTGAGGCATCTTTTGATCCCAACACGTCACCTCGCCCCGACTTGTTTTAATGGCAGACAATCCTGTACCACCTGTACGGTATTTTGCTTTCAGTTTAGTTGATGAGCACAGGCGCCCTCGGGGAGGGATAAATGATCCTTTTTAATCACAGCACGGCATGTTAAGAGTGAAGATTAAATCGGAGATGTCCTCGTGCGGGTACTTAAAACAGATGTAGGTATTCCGAGAGACTGCTAAACACTGCGCATGAATTAAAACATTGTGACACATGTCGTGCCTTTTTAACGTTGTGTACGAAAATGGCCGAATGTGAGCCGATGAAAAATATACTGCGTATTATAGACTGCAAACGCTTTTCTTCACTCAACGACAAACTGTATAAAACCATGCAGCTTTGTTATTTAGGCTAATTGAATCTCTAAATGGATTGCGTGTCACATTTAACCACGGTCGGTATGTGCTTTAGTGTAATCCCTAAATGGACCGTTGTCAAACCATGTGCATTGTGATTCAACGGCACAGTCTACTTACTTTGGAATAATACAATGCCTAAGTGGATTCGTGCTCATATATTTATTCAATTGCATCCCACACAATGCTGCGATGTACTCTCGGCAGCCGACGCGTCGGTTCGAATGAGGTCCGACGCATGAGTTATCGCAAGCATCCTGCCTTTATGAAGATATTAATGTTCAGTTTTGATTGACATTGTCAGTAAGCGAGATATTTACTAAACAGTTTGCAGTGGTGTGGAACTACACCGTAACATAATGACAGCTCTTCATTTTTTTTTTTTTGCAAATGAAATTTGCTTTAGAAGGCAATCGCCGACCTGAGGCACCCGTGGGTGCTGACGTACTGTACATGCTACGCATTTTTTTTTTTCTGTCTGCCTTTATTGCCCAGTACCAAATGCTTCAAATGGCCAGCGGACTGGTGCCAGGCCACGAGCAGGTGGTTGGGGATCCTTTCCTACCCGGTGGAAGTGAACAACTCTTCAAAAAAGAGGCTGTAAGCTGTTCATTGACAATAACACTTGATGTTTACGGTCAAAAAAAACATTTAGGCAAGGCCACTAGTTTAATGCTAACGCACAATGTAAAAAGCCATAGATGAGTAAATGAAACTAGCATCAATGATCCTGTGTTTTTTTAGATGTAAAGCAATGGATATTTGAAATCAAATGGTGCAGCAACACATTCAGATAGACTTTAAGTTAAAAATAAAATAAAACAAAAAAAATCTACCAGTTTTTGGTCGAGTTGCATATACATCCCGATCTGGAATATACGTCAGGAACACCTTCTAATCTTCTGGTGATTTGTTCCCGATGAGGAATATATGTCAGCAATGACTCGACTGCTTGCAGATATGTGTATTTATGGACGTTACGGACCATAGCGGTAATGAAATCGTCTGGGGGTTTTTGGGGGGGGGGGGGGGGGCGGGGGGGTGTTATGCACTGTCAATTTGAAATAAAGCCTTGTCACTGAATTAAAGTATGGAATTGAAAACATCTTTTGTATGATTTTATGAATGTATGGTATGTTTCTTATTTAAAAGAACAAACAAACATTTTTGTTGTTGTTTTTGGTGTGCTGGAATGGATTAATGATATTTTCATTCAATTCAGTGGAGAACGATGATTCGAATATAGTTTTTGATTAAGTTCGGGTACCGCTGTATGTATTTTGCAGAATATTGATGGGGACACTTCAATTGTTTGAAATGTGTCACTTGAAAATGATCAATTGGATCAACTAAGCACGAAATCAGAATTGGCCATTTGGATCTCCGGGAAGGTACGATTTTTCAAGCATAACTTTTTCTTATCACAACCGGGTTGAAAATATGCTGCTGAGACCTGCCGTGCAGAATATAGATTATGTACAAAAAAAGAGTCGCTTGGCACAATAATGAGGCGGTGGATGAATCCCCATAAACAAATCAAATATGCACTGCCTTGAAACTTCACACGTCCTCTGAACAAAACAAGCGCATAGCAAACGGCGGGAGCGCCCGCAAAACTATGTGCATTTGTGAAATGAACGGATGAAAGAAAAAAAGTTTGGGCATAAAACAAAAGCAACGCTTGGAAAAAGCCTGACGAGAAAGTGTTTCGTTATCGACTAAAGGGGCACTCCGGATGATTCATCGGCACGTCTGTCAGAGCGTCTCCAACCAGAGCTGCCCGTTCTGGCTTCGGACAAAAGCGACAATAGGATAAGTGGATAAATAGCTCCCATAAATGGTCATGTCATTTCCTAAGCTCTGATAACGTAGCTGTGAAGAGGCCTCCATCAGATGCCTCTTCACAACAACGGCAAATAGATGGCAATTATAAAACGGTAATTGCGTACGGTGTTTGTCGTGTTTCTTGTGCGACGCTGCGGAGAGTGTGTGAGCGTGGCAGCTTCGTCTCCGATAAGGACATGTGATCAGACAATGACAATGATCTGCTGGCAGTGGGGAAGAGGAAGCTGGGCCTCGGGGGTTGGTTTGAAGCCTTTGAAGGCAACGCTCACACTCGCATGCCACTTTGTTCAACATGTTCGAATTACCGAAGAGACAGGCTTGTTGTCACCGTGCATTAGGAGGCATTACTGAAATAATGACGATCAACCCCACTGCGTGCTTGCAATTTCCATTCATGTTTTAGCACGATTGCCCAGATTACACGCCGGGACGTGCGGGGTGCAATAGATATTTGTGATTACACCAGATATCAGAATTAGCATTCATCGTGTGAATATGAGTTTGCCAGAAGACAATCTACAGTGGACCCCAAAGTTATGAACTCAATCGGGTCCGTGAGCCCATCTACAATTTGCAACGTTCATGAATCGAGCTAATGTTTGACATTAAAAGGAATGGAAACGTAACTTATCCGTTATAACCCAACTAGTAATTCACTTCATGTTTAGTTTGTCAGTCAACATCTTGAAGCCTGTTTTCTGAAGAATTGCTCACCATTAATATATGGATATGGATATACTGTTTGAGCTCCAGATAATTCAAATAATTTCATTTCATTAGTGGCTTGGCTTACACTTATACAATAAAGACGAAGAGTGGAGAGTTTTGCGTGTGGATTCCGAGCAAGTGCGAAAGAGCGCATGGGAGAGCGCGAAAGGGAGGCGACGCCCGTTGGAGATGCCGCTGTAAATGACGTGAACCGGCGACCGCAGGACCGGTTCGAGTTCGTCTAGGACGGACGCAACTAAGCCGACGTTATCGCTTGACAACGGAGACCTCGACACTTACGACCGGAATTCACCTATCTTTGGCTCAACGACCACGATGGGGATTGACTCTCGACCAACCAGACGACGTCAACGCCCCGTCACGTAACGCTGTACAAAAGAGCGACGGGTAAATTTCATTCGGGTTTCAACACCATTTATCGAACCGCTTCTTGTTTTGAAGTCAGTTGAGTTTAATCCACTGCAACCATCTCGCACTCGTATCTGATATTTTAGCTCGCGAGTCAAAGCAAAAAATAAAATACTAAATTGGCCGAGCAGCGGCTCGTACCGCTGAAAACCGTAAGTCGGAGTCACTCGTGAGACGTACAGTACGTTATGCTACAATCACTTCATGTCGCCTCACATCTGAATTAAGTCAACCCGTGATAAGATGATGAAGGCTAAGCTTGATTATACTTAACGCAGATGATTGTTCCCTTCATTTAACCACATTTTTGAAACAACTGAGCTGCTGCCATCAAGTACTTACCAGCCAGCATCTCTATGCTAAACCGATTATCCGGCTGTCAGTCGAGCAAGTATTTTGCAAAGACGGCCGGGCAGCCCACTATTATTGTTACAAAGAGCAGGAAATGTAAAATCGTTAGTCATCCTCGAGAGTACGTTAAGCGAGTCAAAGAATGACATACAAGTTTGAAAGTTTGGCAGCTTTACAAGGCGTAAATTACTGTCACGCGGTCGGATATTCTCAAAGGAAAATGTCAATAAACTGGGTCACGCTGAGTTGATCATTTTTAAAGTCAAGTAATGCTGCAAACGACGTGCTTGTCATTGAGTCCAGTGGCATCGGTTATCCGTGGATGATTGTTTCCTTTTTTATGAGAGGTTGGGATGGGATTATGAGACATTTTTTTTATCAGTCTTTGCGATGGCTTTGAGCAAATAAAGCAGCAATTTGTAGTAATTCTCTTTCCAAAAAGGGCCAAATCACGACACACTGTCATCTGGCTTCAAAGTCACTCAGAATTTGCAACCATAGGGAGGAGTGTGGGAATTCAAGAAAAAAGGATGCATGCGTCAGTGCATTTTATTTTTAAATTAGTTCATGACTTTTAAAGGGAACAATGAAAAAAAACGTAATCTTTTTTTTTCTGTCTCCATGCACAAAAGACGAGGTTTTGAGAATCCAGATTTAGAAACCATCAAAACCGTTTTAAAAAGGCTCTATGTACAGGGTACGGCTGACTAGTGATTATTTTAGGGTTTGATCCGTCTCGGCCATTTGCAAACAGCTGCTTTTTCAGGGAGACAATAATGACCAACATTCCCCCGCCCGCCCACCCCGCTATTTTCTGGCATGTTTCAGACCAAAGTAGAAACTGAATCATATAATTTGTTTGTGCATTTTTCCGCACTGTCAATTTGAAGATAGATAGTAGTGGAAGCTTAAAAGCCTGATCGGAACATCCCTAATAGAGAGAGGGATTGATCGAAAGAGAGACAAAGAGAGAGAGAGAGAGAGAGAGAGAGCTATGTAGATTTTGGTGGTGACTGATCGCCTTCATTGGAAATGAATAGCGATGTATGTACAATGATTTTGAATGCACAAATTTGGCCTGACTCCCACTAAGACATGGCAAGAGGGCAGGTGGGCAGGACAATATTGTTGACTAGAAAGGGGTGTTTTGAGAGCACAGTAATTAATTATTTACTGATTACTCCAAAACAAATTGATAAAATGTATATATCTAAAATCAGCTCGTTCTTGAAAAATTTACATTTCGACAGCTTATTTGTAACTGTGACTGTAGCACTTTCCAGATTCTATGGAATGAAAAATGAAGTAATAAATACATGTTTTATTATAACAACACTTTAATTTGAATGAGAAATAATTTCATATGGTTAACGCATGATTCCCCAATATATTTTTTTTACTTTTAGCATATGGCTGGAAAATGTGTCATGCATGCTATTTCACACCTCGACTTCTCAGCTACATAATGCGGGTTCTATTGTGGTTCAATATGCTATCACAAGTGAAACCTGGTCTCGGTGGTTGTGTTACAATACCCAGGCAACATGTCTGCACCCCCCCCCCCACCCCCCCTATTACTCCGACTTGTTGTGACAGTTCAGAGAATGAGCACAAAAGCCACAGCTCGGCTCCCGAGCACAACTGTAACTGCCGGAAGCAAACAGTCTCCCTCTAAAGGCCCAACTTCATCCACCCCAACCCGATGTCATGAGTCATAACTGGGCAAGAACAAAGCAACACGTTAAAACGCACATTTTCGCTCCAAGACACTCTGATTGGGCCACGTGCTGACGTTCAAGCCGACTCCTTTTCTAATTTACACCCCGGTTCACTCCATCCTTTTCCATCTCCCGTATCGGCTCAATCAGGCTAATGAGGCTAGCACGTATGTTTTGCCTTCCTGCTCGCTAAAGTGCAGATTGATTGGAGGGGTGGGAAAGCTCTGAACGAGGGAGGGGTGGGAGAAAAATAATTAGCGAGAATGAGCTTTTTTTGCAAACTCTAACAGTTTGGCGTTTCTTTTTTTTTTTTTTCCATTTATTTACTGGCATGGACAACATTAGGGATTAACTCCGCAAGGCTATATGTTAGCTTCTCAATGTCGGGGTGTAAATCTCTCAAGATGTAAACCCAAGCCCGTTTGTCTGTGATGATGTCTAAATGGAAGTGGGAGGGGAGGGGGGGGGCAGGGGAGAACAAAACTCTGGAGACGTGCAAACCAGCGTGAAGCATTGTGGTTTTTCATCCATCTTCCCCGACACAAACGGCACCGGAGCATCCCGCACAAACTCAAGGCAGTGAACCTTGAAAGCTCCAAATTTTCAGTACGCTGAGGACATTAACGCCGTCGCCCAAATGACCGGGAAAGTCATGTTTCTGACAGTCGCGGCGTGATTAACTCTGACGGATCTGGCCGAGAAAAAGTGGAACAGTGGCCCCGTCTCAAGTCGTACTGCGGCTAATTCACACAGCCGCGCGCACACACAGCCTAAGAAGTGCGCCTTTGGCAAAGACGCGGATACGAGAGGACAGAGTGGACATAACAACACGACTCCGGAGCCGTGATGTAAAGTGATAAAGATTGGAGCATGTAGATTAAGAATACAAAGTGGGTTTAGACACGGCTCGGCAGCAAACTTGCAAAATGCAACTTTTGAGAACTCCGAGTGAACAGCGATAGACTTTCATGAATACAAATTCATGACCACAAAGTGGTTAATTAAGAGCAAAGTAATGAAGTGCAATGCCAAACGAATTTAAATTTTGCAATCATAAGGCTCATTAAGTCAGAACAGTTGTTCTCAAGTGTCTGAGGCGGGTTAAACACAGATTATTACTTAAAGCATTGACTGACTTTTACTGTCGAGCATTCACAAATCAAGTACCGTATATAACGTATGACATCTAAGAAAAGTCATGATCAAGACCAAAGTGGGCTTTACACACAAAATGTACCTGGATGACTTGCTAATAGTACTGTTTTGACGGTGATACGTCACGATATAGCGTGATAAGCGTTTTCACTTGCAGCTTGTGCCTTGACGGGCCGTTGGCGGACAAACAACTTTTTTTTTTCTTTTTATACATAGAAACGTCAATTGGGTCGTAGAAAAATTGGAAGTTTCAGCATCTGCATTTCTTTCGTGCAGTTCACAAGCAGATGCAAGTCCAATTCGGCACTAGTGTGGGAATTACCGGTACTCGTTTTCCTTTTACCCAAATAGTCCGTAAATTGTTAAAAGAGATCAACATTTTTGCACCGTAATTATATGTTCACTGTCAATACCGAAGCGTGAATGAATGAACGTTTGTTGTTTGTCCTATACGGAGAAATCCCTGATGAATGTTCATAAACCCAGGGTACGCCGGCGCAATGGTAAACTCTATTTTCCTAATTTGTTTTGATTACATCATAAATATGCAAACAGAATGTAGTCGTGAACAATTGTAGTTACTATTCACAGCCTTCCCTTCTGCCCAGGGTGACGTTAAATGTTACATTGCATGCTGTCTGTTGTCTCTACTGCAGCCAAGTGTGCAAAAGCTCTTTCCAAATGTAGACGTGTTTGCCGCATTCAATCTGCCCTCCAATGTTGCATCTCACTAGGTGTCACCGCAGTGGCTTCACGCGCATCCCCTCTAAAAGTCCCTTTTCTGCAGTATCCTGACCGACTTATGCGCTGCGTTAACATCTCGACACACAAGGTCGAGCTCTTTTCTGAAGGCCCCCCCCCCCAATGAAACCGTTGGTCTCTTTTGGATCAAATTACCCGCACAGATGTCCTACTTTGTTTCAACTGACAAAACTTTTTAGACTCAACCTTTCTCTTGAGAGGAGAGACATTTTTTTTTCGCCCCGGTATTTCATTCATCTAGTTTTCTGACATTTCAAAACGGAAACAATTGACGGGAGATTAACCGATAATGAAAATAGCCTTTAAAGGTCGCATTGAAAGCTCAGGGAAGCCTATTTCCAGCATTTTCAGAATAAGTGACCAGCCAAATAAAAAACCGTTAACCCATCCAGACAAATGCCTGATAAAATGTCATCTCATCCAAGAAGTTTTGCAATTGACAGTTACGCTTCTCCGGTTTTCAACAATGATCGCAGTCTGATATCCAGTACTGTCCTCAGGCTTATTTTTTCTCCTCTCTATTTTTGATTTTCTTTTATACTTAGAACCATCTTCTAAGACGCGCGCACGCACGCGCACACACACACACACACACGCACACACACACACATACAAACGTTGGCAAAATATAACATAAGCAGAACTTTCACTTTGATGGGTTTTTTTGGGGGGGGTTGCATTTGTGATACCTCAGATATCTAAACAATGCATTCTGCTAAATAACAACATAAAGAACACGAAAAAGTGCACTCCGCTGAAATGGTTCAGAAACCAATTTCATTTTCAAGCAAACAAACCACAGTTTTTAATTGCCTTGAATCAAAAAGTGGAGAGATGGTTTTTGTTTCATCTCAACGCGTCAAAAACAACACATGCATCAATAAATAAAGTCTTTGTTCTTCGAGCTCGGATATGTAAAGTGTTTGTCTGGAGTAGCAAACTTGGTGTGACACGTTGCATCTTGTAATATGAGACTGTCTTAAGAGGAGCTGACAAGAGCTCTTGGGTAGATGTACGGTAAGTGCAGCACAGAGAGGCAGAGGGAGCGCACGCTGAGCACCCCGTTGGGACCGCAGTCACACTAACAACGGCCTCTCCTCTGGGCTTTCCATCATCCACTCAGACCCGTGTTACTAGCGGGACAGTCCAATGGATCGCATGCCCCTCGCGATTAAAGGCTCAGAAAAGTGACTTGATTCGAAAGTGGTCGTTTTTTTAGGATAAAAACGCAACCTTGAGAAATAATCACATTTGCTGAGCTGGTGGAAAATATTGCAACCGGATACAACTTGGGCCGGACAACACAACGGTACCAGAGACTGGGGAAGTCTGGTATTTAAGGCAATGTACAGACTTTGTTTTCCAAACCCACTCGCTGGGTAGCTGTGGATTTTGAGCAGATTGGGTTATTTTTACCCAAGATTGATTTCATTCCATTCTGACCCAGGATATTGGGTTGAAGATTTGGTTTGAAGTTGAAGTCAATTTAAATGTCACATTCTTAGAAAAGCGGTGGCTCGATGGCTCAGTGGTTAACACCGATGACTTTGGAAACAGGGATTGGGATTCAAATCCCAATCAGGGCGTATGGCCCGACAAAGGAACGAATGGTAGGAAGGGTGTCCGCCGCAAAAAGTATGCCCAACGTGTCACGAGAGTCACTTATGCTCGGCTTACATGTAACGATTTTCACAGTTTTAAAAAAAAATAAGTCGGAACTAAGCTTGACTGCCCAATTCTTGGCAGACTTGGATTTCATGATGGCACAAGTCGAGTCGACCTTGTTTGGGACTGTGTTACACCTCTGTGTCCCCCCCCCCCCCCCCCCCCCAACCTGTGACCGGACAATTTGGTAACGGCGTAAAAATGGGTGCATCGTCATTTTTGTGCCGAGGCGGTGATCTTTCATCTTATCAGATGAAAAAATACTGCTCTGGTGAAACTTTGTTCACACGTTTTCATTCAGTTAAAAGCAGCACAGCTGTGCATTTGGTAACTGGGCCTTCACAGGGGATTTCATCCGCATGTTTATACCACCACTAAAATGTCAAGCTAAGGAAACAATCAATATGAATCAAAAATGTAACACTGTCTAACAGCAGACAACTCACGGGCCACATATCGAGAGGTTCTACATCAATATGTAAGCAAGAGGACGGAAAATTGCCGACATCATCGAGGACCAGTGGGGGACCCCGCGAGGACACATTTGAAATCTAACTGGTTAAAGAAACAATCCCATTATTCATATAGTTTCGTTTCCATAGGCGGCATGACTGATTCTGAAGGCCAGACCACATAGAGGCTTAAATCTGACTGGACAAAAAATTCTAACACCTCCAAACATGTGGTCAAGAGAAACACTACAAAACAATGAGAATAGACTGCTGGGAATAAATTAAAACAATTTTATGCAAGAAATGTCAGGAATTCATCTTGTAAATGGAAGTCAGTGTTTCTGGCTGCGTTTAGGCCGGCAGACAGGGCCTTGTTGGCCCACAACAACTACAAGTGGTTAAAACAGAGTTGGACGTGTGCTCGGACCAGTGCTATTTGCTGGGTCAAGTGTGAACGCTGCCCTCCAAACTCTGGTGCAGACCAAACAAGCAGAATGAAACCACTTGGCGTGGGTCCGCTTGTTCGTTCAGAGTAGCAAATTATGAGAGTGAAAACAGCAGTAATCCTTTTGCGGCACTAAAGCGCTCTACAAATGTTAAGTATAATTACCTCAGTGAGGCTATAATGTTAATATTTTGGTTTGGGGCTTTTTTTTTTCTGCTAGCAGGATTATACAAAAAAAAAAAAAAAAGTGCAGCTCAAGATAAACATATTAGTCGCCATTTCTTTTAACCATAACATCTCAAGCACAGGCGGCCCGGTAGTCCAGTGGTTAGCACGTCGACTTCACAGTGCAGAGGTACCGGGTTCGATTCCAGCTCCGGCCTCCCTGTGTGGAGTTTGCACGTTCTACCCGGGCCTGCGTGGGTTTTCTCCGGGTGCTCCGGTTTCCTCCCACATTCCAAAAACATGCATGGCAGGCTGATTGGTCGCTCTAAAATTGTCCCTAGGTGTGGGTGTGGGCATGCATGGTTGTTCGCCTCTGTGTGCCCTGCGATTGGCTGGCAACCAATTCGGGGCGTCCCCTGCCTCCTGCCCGAAGACAGCTGGGCATAGGCTCCGGCACCCCCCGCGGCCCTAGTGAGGATAAAGCGGTTCGGAAGATGAATGAATGAATGAATCTCAACCACAAGTGTTCAAAAGTCCTCCGAGCATAATTTGATAACAAATTTGCGTGATCTACGAAGGCACACAATTTGATCGATGTTTTCGTCATCCGTTTTTATAAATTTTGCATTCACCACTTCTTACCACGTATTACTTTACAAAAATAATCTTAATTATTTTATATATTCATTTTTCTCACAATGGAGAAATTCCCAATTTACAGCAGAAAAATGATGAAAGGGAGAAAGTAGAAGAACAAAGAGTATATAAATAAATATAAAATACAAAATATAAATATAAACATATTAAAGATGGGTGAGCGGGGGTGAGTCCAGGTTTTCAGGACCGTCTATTCAATAGCCTGACAGCAGTCGGCAGGAACGAGCGGCGGCACCTCTCCTTGCAGCACGGGTGTATCATTCTCTGGCTGAAGGAGCTGCCCGGTGCTGTCAGGATGGCCTGGAGGGCATGGGAGAGAATGTCTATCATAGCTTTTAGCTGAGCTAGCATCCTCCTGTTGCCCACCGTGAGATTTTTGTTGCTGTTGATTAAATCTACAACATATTTCTGCCTTTATCATACAAAACATTTGATCTAGCAGACTTTAATGGGATTCATAATCTCAATCAATATAATCCAAAATGGCTGGGATCACTGGTACTCGAGAGAAACTAAGAGAATAATTCATTGATGCCGTTTTGTGTTGTATTTTTATTATGATTTTTCTTTTCTTTTTTTCAAAGCAAGCATTTTATTTTTAAACATGTATTTATTTCAGCCCCCTCTCACTTTACAACAGCTTTGATTACAATATCTATCGCTCACTCTTGCGCCTCGGCGTAGGCGTACCTGCCTGAAATAGAGAGCACTTCTGATGAAATGAGGGGAAAAACAACACTTTGATGAAGTCTCTTACTGACCTTACGTAAAGGAGAAGCACAAGTACACGCAGCAAAAGTATTTTTAATTAGTGTACCTTGGCTCTCAACAATTACTCAAAATGTGGCACTTTATCCAATGACAGTCTCTCAAGCATATTGGCAATAACAAATACGATACATGTGGAACACGTATACTCAACCAGCCTAAACATTAGGAACACCAAGACAATCCAATCCAATACAGGAGCAATCTATCGTTCATTCTGAGCTTTGTGAGTAGAGAGAGTTGGGTTTGCGTGAGGTAGGTAAGCGGTGGCAAAACAATGGTAGAAAAAGAAAATTCAGTGCAAACACAACGTTGTGCTTTAAAACCAGAAAACTGAGAAGAAAAGTGACATGAAAGCTGTCTCTTTCATATTAGAATTAGAATGCAGCAAATCAAAATGTCCATTTTTCAAGCCCTTCCTTTTTTTTCCATTTAATATTTAAAATATTTTAGTTTGCTTTCAAGGCGCGTCACCATTCCTTCATTTCCACATTTGAACCTACACTATTTTTATTTATTTTTATTTATATTGAGGCCTTTAATAACCTTTGCGTACCCTCGTCTAACACAGAGGAACTCACCTCTTGGTTCAACTCATCATGCCGTGCCATCCTGGATTTGGTGGCTCCTTCAAAAACTGTGCTCCCAAAACCTGAACCCGAGCCATGGTTTAGCGACATTACCCGCGCAGCTAGGCAGGGGTGTCGCAAAGCCGAACGCAAGTGGAAAAATGACAAATTGCATGTCTCTTGTCAAATTTGGAAAGACTGCTGGCGTAACTACCAGCTCACAGTAAAAGAGGCCAAAAGAGAATATCTGTCGGACCTTATTCAAGCTAACCGTCACAACCCACGCGCACTATTTAAAACGATAGATTCTGTACTCAAACCCCCTCTACCTACTTGCTCGGATTCTTCACCCGAGATGTGCAACAGATTCCTTCAGTTTTTCATTGATAAGGTCTCTACAGCTAGGACTCCCGTCTCAAATACCGCATCTGAACCCTCTGTCCATGTTCCATGTTCAGCTGTGCTAAATTCTTTTGAAACTGTGTCCGTGGCGCTTTTGGAGGATGTAGTTCGCCAGACGAAGCCATCTGGCTCCCCCTGCGACTCTCTTCCCCCGCACTTCTTTCGGGAGGTTCTCCCGAGTGTTGGCGCATCGGTCTTGGATATCATCAACAGCAGCCTCTCTTCTGGTACAGTTCCCCAACAGTTTAAACACGCTGTGGTCCAACCCTTGATCAAGAAACCTGGTCTTGATCCAGATGTGCTGTCAAGTTTCAGGCCCATTTCCAAACTGCCTTTCATTTCCAAAATTCTGGAAAAAGTGGTGCACATGCAGTTGAAATTTTTCTTGGATGAACATAACATCTTGGAGGTCTTCCAGTCAGGTTTCAAGACGATGCATAGCACGGAGTCAGCCCTGTTGCGCGTTTCTAATGACATCCTCCTGGCAAATGACGCTGGCGACCACGTGTGTCTCGTTTTATTGGACTTAACTGCAGCATTTGATACAGTGGATCACAGTATTCTGCTGACTCGTTTGCAGCACTTGGTGGGCATTGGCGGCAGTGCTCTTGAGTGGTTTAGGTCCTATTTAGCTGACAGAACCTTTTGCGTCACGCCCTGTCGTGTGGTGTTGCACAGGGCTCAATTCTGGGGCCTCTGCTGTTCTCGCTGTATCTGCTCCCATTGGGTTCCATCTTAAGGAAACATGGTATTCCCTTCCACTGCTATGCAGATGACTGCCAGATCTATGTCCCACTGAGCAAGAAAGACGCCTTCTCATTAAGGCCACTCCTATCCTGTCTGGAAGAAATCAAAACCTGGATGGCACAAAATTTCTTGAGATTCAATGAAAAGAAGACAGAGGTGATATTGTTTGGTCCCAGTGGCCCTTGTACATCCCATCCTGTAGACTTGGGCCCCCTCTCTCCTTATCTTAAGTCAACAGTTTCAAGCTTGGGCCTTAAACTGGACAGTGATTTCAAACTCGATCGGCAAATTGGTGCCGTTGTTAAATCCGGCTTCTTTCACCTTAGACAGCTGGCCAAAACAAAACCTCTCCTCTCACATGAACACTTTGAGACAGTAATTCCTGCCTTTGTCACATCCCGGCTCGATCACTGCAATGCCCTTTACTTTGGAGTCAGCCGGTCCTCCATTAAGCGCCTTCAGCTGGTCCAGAATGCCGCCGCTCGCCTCTTGACTGGTACTCGTAAGAGGGCGCACATAACTCCTACTCTGGCATCCCTTCACTGGATCCTCATACATTTTAGAGTTATTTTCAAGATCCTCTTATTTGTTTTCAAATCTCTGAATAATCTCGCGCCACCTTATCTCTCTGAGCTCATCTGCCCATACACAGCTGGCGCCTCAGGTCTGCGGACCAGACATTATTAGAAGTACCAAGAACTAAACTGAGGCTCAGAGGGGATGGAGCCTTTTCCGTTGCCGGTCCCTCTCTCTGGAATGACCTCCCACAGAACATTCGGCAAGCCTCCTCGCTGCCCATCTTCAAAACCCTCCTCAAAACTCACTTGTATTCTTTGGCATTCGACTCAGCATGACTTTGATTTGTTCTTGGTTTTACTGTTTGGTGCTTTCTACCGTCTTTATTACCGATTTGTCTTACTGTTTATTGTGCATGTTATATTGCTCCATGTACAGCACTTTGTATGCAGCGATGGCTGTTTGAAAGTGCTCTAGAAATACAGTTGACTTGACTATTAATTTAGTCAAGGCTTAGGAATGTTTCATTCCTCCTTCCAGTTCAATGGAAAGAAAAATACCAGTCATGTTTACAGCCCGAGGTAGTTTGATAGACATTTGTTGGAAATTTAATGAAATGCGTTTTAAACTATGTTGGAACGATGTTCCAAAATTCTTGAACTTTCAATGAAGAACCCCTTGGGAACTAAAATTAAAACACACACATGCATTTTATTTATTTATTTATTTTGCCTGAAGATGATGATAACACTTCTGTAGAAATTGTCCATGAATGCTGGAATAAAAAGCTGAAGCTCAACCAAATTGCAGTGTGATAAATTCTGGAATGACGTGAAACGATATGGAATGTCATTTGCTGTCCCGGAAGAGCTGAACTGCTTAAAATCCATCGTGAAATGTGGAAATTGAGGGTAAAGATGTACAACGGTCTTTATTTACAGCTTTTATTTTTGAAAATGTTTGAATTTTGGGAAAGGCAAGGAGTGGAATATCGATTGAAGTTCGAAGAGTTTGACTCAATAATAAAAGCAGAAATTGGTGCAAATGACATAAAATGTCTTTTTAGGCTTTTGTTTTGAAAACACAAAAAAATAGTTGAAGAGATTGATGTTGGAAGGGTTTGAATCGGTCAAGAAAAAGTAACTATGTAGAAGTGTTCTAATTTGGGCTTTCAGATTGAATTTTCAGACAAATTGAATCGGGGTGCGAGTTGAGCACGGAAGTTGAAGACTGGTTTGGACTGTTCAACAAATGTGGTAACAGGAAGAAATATGGGGGGAGAATCTTATTTTTGGTCTTTTATTTTAAACATTTGGGAAGAAAATGAAATGAGAAAATTGAATACGTTTTTTATTGTTTGGAATAAGTTAATAAATACAGTGACATGAGGTAAATATGAAGTCATTCATAATTTGGTGATTTTGATTTTGCATACCTGTCAACCTCGGCTAATAGCCGCCCTTATAAATGATTACGATTCCCCTTACAAAGCAACATGCGCACATCATGCTCTAACAATCCGACCGTACGCAGCGATGAAAAAAATACATACGATTGAGGATTACTTTTGCTGGTTTGCCGTGACAATAGTAGCGATCGACGACGGCATTGTCGTTGGCTACCAGCGGTGGGACGATCTGGATTTGAGCCAAAATGGTCTTTGTGAGATCGGTTCACAATTGTTGTTTCCCCCCCCCCCGTATAAAAGTTGTAACACGCCGTACATGATTTGAAGTGATTAAAAAAAACGTATAAAATACGGGGAAAACGTACAAGTTGACAGGTACGATTTTGGCACGAGCTGAACAATTCAATTTTTTCCAATGTGAAATATCGTAATTTTGTGACGAAGAAGTAGTCAAAGTGTGAAAATTGATGGAATAAGCATCCAAATTTTGGGGAATAGAATAACATAAAGCTGGAAACATTGGCACAATGACAGTAATTTGCTCTTCCAAGTTCTCAGACGATTTTTCGTACATTTCAAAGTGGATTATTCAGTTGTTAATGAAGACGGCCATTAAAGCGCTTTGAGGCACTCGGCTTCATGCGTCATGTTGTGACACGTTTTTCTGAGCTTCCACTCTGCCTTTGTAGCTCTTTCTGGGTTGAAAGTTGGGTTTCACAAATACATCACCCTTATTTTAAATGTCATTAACAGTGGTGCGGTTAAAAAAAATTACTTCTCTATTTTGGAAGACTGCCTGCAATTCAACTACAGTACACACATTTGCCATGCTTTTTTTTATTTATTTAACTTTATTTCTACAAGACAATCAAGACATGTCATCAATTAAATAAAGCAAAGGACAATTCTATTGTTGATTTTATTTTACAATCTTTCAGTGGATGTAATTTATGCAAATTTAATAAGACGGAGGGTAAAGATTATATTATAAAACTTACTGTCATTTTGGATGTTCTGTCACACTTTCTTCCCTGTGAATTAATATCTGCTTACTGATAATCATTGCGGTGTAACCAAATTAAAATATCAGAATGGAAAATGTCTCACTTAATGGTCTTGAAAGCAGGGGAACCCTTTTCAACATGACATATTCAGATGTTCTGACGTGACCGCGGGGTGAAACTGAAAGATTCTGACGAAGCGGCAGAGAGACAGCGAGCCGCCAACATTGGACGACACAAACATGAATGACGAACAACTCCGTCATCGACCATCTGTCAGGCGCCGGCAGACAGGACGATCTGCTTTTTTAATGGCCCTCTGTGCCTTCTGTTAAAACTCTTTCATATGTATTACCGTACGAATTTGCAAATGTATTGAGATAAAAGAGCTGCGCATTTTCCTTGGGTGATCAGCCCGAGTAATCTCTTCCATCAACATCTTGATATTGTGAATTACTAGAGTGCTCACTAATCCAGATTGTCATTTATTTCGATAAAATGTGGTGAAACTCCTTCTTTGTGCGGGTTGAAACAATTAATTCAATAAATCAATGACAAAAAAAAAGTCAAAGCAAAGTCTGTGCCTTGAAGCTGCGCAAGGAACATTTTTCCAAACAGACAAACGTTATTGTAAATGTACGCGCCACTTCATGAAGAAATCAGTCAGCGCAATGCTAGCCAGTCAGAAGCAGAGAAGGCCCAAAGCGTGCAATCGTTTCACACTTAAAGAAGCAAAAGTGTATCAAATGCAAAGCAAAACTCGCTGCCCA